>NC_087316.1:10000000-10317547 GCF_037043105.1 Vanessa tameamea | reverse complement strand
ACCGAGTCGATGTAGAAAAAGTTCAATAATTTTCTATGTTGTCTTGGGTCTGGGTGTTTGTGGTACCATCGTTACTTCTGATTTGCCATAACACAAGTGCTTTAGCTACTTACATTGGGATCAGAGTAATGTATGTGATGTTGTCCAATATTTATTATTATTTATTTATTTATTATTATCTATAAATGTCATAACAAAGACTGAAGTGTGTTATAAATAATGGTATTTTAGGTACAGTTATTCCATTAAACTTGGATTGCAGTAATATCAATTGTACACACAGATATGAAAGATAACTGGAACCAGCGCAGCTGCGCGAGCGGTCACCGGCGCGGGCTCACCTCCGAGAGCGATTTACGCAGTTGTTTATTTATGCACAGGTTTAAGGTTACGGTTGTAATACACGTGCGAAGCGAGCACATTATTTTAATTCTGAGACAAAATAGTTATATGATTATTAAGCTTTTATGACATTATATTAAAATTACAAAATATTCGAGTACATTAAATTTTACACTTACGTTATTTAAATTAAAAAAAAATTACTATTATAAAAACTCTTTAAAATTATTTCCGATGTATTATTTATGTTCTACTTTTTCAAATACGTAATAAATATTTTATATTTAGTTATAGTATTATAAAATTAATAAAATAATTCTTATATAAATAAATAATGAAATGTATAAAATGCATTGATATTTAATTAAATGAGAAGTATATATATAAATAGCTTGTGTGTATTACAGCTGAGCTGTTAATCGTAAGAGGTCCGTAGCGAAGGCGTGGTCGATCACGAGGCACCCACTGCCGCTGGCTGCTGTTTATGGGATGCATTCGTTATAATTTCCAACGGATACATTACGTCACCAGTTAAAGGATACATTATAAAGTTGTCTTTATGCCACTGCAAATTATATTCCACAGAATTAATCTTGACTCACATATTAACGATCATTTATCTCGGAATTAAATAGTGGATCGAATTTAATCTATATATTATATCTGAGTTGGCTCAGTGGCTATAAAACATGAATCTTAGCCGAAGAACCGAAGATTGGGACTTCAGTCCCGAGCATCACTGAACTTTTATGAGTAGAATTTGTGTTTATAATAATTAATCTCGAGCTCGGCGGTAAACGAAAATATTCTAAATATTCATGAAACTGTAATATTTGTTTTTTTTTGTTTTATAAGTCTTCATTATGTTATTAAAATATTTTAATAGCTTATTTATTTTAACTATACCAGTAAAGCTGCGATATTATTAAGGCGTCGTATAGCTAATACTGTCAGTAATATACTGGAATTGAGTCTTTATTGTTTGATTCATGAGTACTCACTGTTTATAGAACAAAAATTTCATTTCGGTCTGTTACCAAATGTACTCATGGCACAATCTCGTTAGAATGCTACCCGCCCAGATGCGCTCCTCACTCATTTAGGGAATAGCAATATCCAGTACGAAAAAAATTGTTATATATTTTTTATTTTCTTTTGCTTTTTGCAGGTAATCTCTTAAACATTAACTGTTTTTAACGTTAGGTTTAATCTTGACATTTTTACAATTAAATAACGTCTGAATTAAATTTGCGTTTTAGCTATTTGTAAATGCAAACTCAAAACTCAAACTCAAAATTCCTTTATTCAACATAGAAGCATTACAGTTACTTATTGATGGTCAAATTAAACACTACCACATAGCAATTTTGCTATTACTATACCAAACAGTTTTGGTAACAAAATTGGAGAATTAGTTAGATTTTTATTGAACTGAATGACGAAATATCTTTGCCTATTTTCTTTTTTTTTAATATGTCGTTAGGATGTTGCCTTTTTAGTTCTTTAACAATATTCTCTCCTTGAAGATCCCATACTTTATAACAATATTTATCTTTTAATTTGTGTAGAAAAATTAATATTACTAATAATTACCATACATATTAATGTGTTTATTTAAAAATCAACTTTTTTTTTTTTTTTTAAATGTGGATGTATAAAACCAGAAGTTTCGTCAAATGTTTTTTTAAGCGGCGCTGTGTTATCAAATAAACTAAGCGTTCAAAAATACCTAAGTATATGTACCTATTCAATATTCAATCAACATCGATTATTAATCGCTATTGTAATGATAAAATGCGTGGACAGTTACATTATAAGAAGTTTATATTAAGGAGTAAAACCTATTTAAACAATTACAATAATAATAAATAAGCTGTTAATATAAGAGGAGCTTCATATCCGAATCTTACTATAAAAATTTAACAAGATAATATGAACATTATTTAATGGTCGCTCATACTAGCTATACTCAGATCATCTTTGAAGGATAAAATTAAAAGTACGGTTAGCCAAGAAGAACTGGCGTTACACTTTACATAATTAGAAAATTAAAGTCGCAGTGGGCTGGTCACGTATGTCGAAGGACTGTGGGCCGTTTGAAAATAGAAGTCTTAGACAGCGGATAGGCAAACAAAGTGAAGGACGCCCCAGTGAGGTTGACCGATGATCTGAAGAAGTTGTGGGACCCGACTGGAAGCGGAAGTCGGAGAACTTTGGCTCACTTTGGGAGAGCCATATGTCCAATGGTGGATTGTGATTGGCTAATCATGAGATTTATAAGTAGATTTTTATTGTCAGTTATTAAATTTATTGTAAAAATATGTACGTTATAATTTTTTCATTAATACAGTAGACTACTTCGTTTTATCTTTTAATAATATGAGCCAAATCGTAAGTTGTTAAACCTATTTTTAGGCATAGTACACAAAAAACTATTTACTCCCGTTTCTATGAAATGTGTTCTTTTTTTGTCGTACCTACATTGAAATCTAGTTAACGTTGATATGATACTGTCGCGTCACGATCACTTTAAAAAATGATCGATGACGCCAGTTATCAAAGAGTTTTAAGATTTTGATTATTCGATGAATCAAATAACGAATGGCGTGGGCTGGTATCGATTTTATTGAATAAGGCTACTATCTAACTACTTGGTTTAAAGTTTGATGAGGGTAAGAACGTGTTATAATTTTATTTGTATTAAATAAACGGATATTTTTTTTTATATTAAGAGGAAACACTTTGATGTTGCCAGTTCGTTTTAAAAATCACTAAAAATAACTTAATTGCAAATTGAAATACAATTGACTGTAAAAAAAAAACGTTTGATATATATCCGAAAATGTCGTGTTAATTTTTTTTTAATATCGTTTATTTATACGTAAGAGAGAAAACTTTTCAAAGGCGATTTCGAAAACATAATAATGACTATTTGATATGTTTGTGAAAAACAAACGTATCTACTTCTTCCTTACATCCGTAGATAACATTATATATGTATATATTGTGTCGGCCATGACATAATATTATGAACATAGCTGTTAAGGAAATTTGACATCACGATAGTAAATTAAATGTAGCGAGATCAAAGTTTGACACGTACGGAGGTCCGCAACAATTTTCGCATACTGAATTTGGAACTTGGATATTGAAAGGCTTATCACGTTTGTTATGTGCGTTTAATATTGAGTCTTATTCACTTATTATAAATATGATTATCGTTTGATGACAATTGTTTGCCAACAAGATGGGACGTACGAGGAATCTTAATAATGTACAGCGTCAGAATGCGTCTCTTTGGTATTTAACATGAACGAATCTTTGGATGTGATGTACTGGTCTAGACTAACATGTGAAATTTGAATATAGAATGCAAAAAGTAAAAAAAAGGAAACGATTTTAGTAATATAAAAAACATAAATTGAAAAGTAAAAAAAACTCATGTAGTGATTTTATAAATATGTTTATATGCATTGTGTATCACATAGTATAAAACAAAGTCGCTCACCGCTGTTTGTCCCTATTTATGCTTAGATGTTTAAAAATATACAACGGATTTTGATGCGATTGATTCAAGAGGAAAGTTTATATGTATAATACATGCACAATATAGTAGAGAAACACTGATAATTTTAGACGTTTCTGAACTGATGTAAATAAACACATTTTTGCGCTTAGGTACATTGCAAACGCTGGCTGAACCCTGAGATAAATCAAAATAATATACTACAGTATTGTACACCTTATCTTCTCAAAGATCTTCAAAAAAGTCAATGATTGTATAGGTCTATCTCTTAGGGATAACCCACAATAACCAATTTTTATCCTGTACTTGTTACGACAAATAATGGCTTATTTACGAAGCGATTTTAAGCAATACAGCATTAATCCTTATCCAATTAAGTACAACCTTAAATACGTTGTGCATTTACAGCAAGTAATTTAAATGAATATTTTTGAACATATTACAGATTTAAAACGCAAAGACATAGCGGTTTGTATTGTCTAATGACTGAGAAACTGTTAACGTTGTAAGACATTATGTAGTATATTTAGTATCAGCATTGCACGATTGCGAAGCCGGGGCGGGTCGCCAGTGTACTTATAAAAAAATGTTACAAAATGTACACTTGATGGTGACTTTGTCAAAGCACGTCTGGGTTGGTAGCAGCCACTTACCAGATATTCTACCACCAAAGAGCAACACACAGTATTTTTATGTTCCGGCTTGAGGGTGAGGGAGTCAGAGTAGCTGCAGGAACAAGAAACATAACATCATGGGTAGTGTCCATTGTGAATTATCGCAGTGGGTGAAATCGATCAGAATGATATTGATTTACAACTTTACAACTGATTAAAGTTAAAGCGAGAAAACAGTGAAACAATAAATTACGCTTATGTCGACTACCAACTTACGTTATATGGGATAATATTATAAATCAATTTTTGGAAAACCAGATTTTGACTCTCACAAAACAGACCATTCATCATCGCGGACGTGGAACATTGAATTCAGTGGATTTCGGAATACAAACCAATGCATTTGTTGATATTTTATTCTCTGCAAGCACCAAAAATGGATTTATTTATTTAATGAACAAGCATTTATAACAGTTTTAAATGTATACTATAATTTTAACTATAATTTGTACTCCTAATATTGTTTTTTTCTAATATTATTATCGACTAAGACTAAGTTGTTATGCCAATTTTCATTAAAATACATAGATAACATTTGAAAAGGTGATTACATCATAAACTTACTTAGCTCTGCTTACAAGATAATTTTCTAATATAAATGAATGCGACAAAAATCTTTACCAAGTTTGTTAAGCCTTTGAAACCTAAAACTCAAATAGAACAAAGACTCATCAATTTGGAATTCGAACTAATATTAGCCAGAAGTGGGCGTTAAATTAATTTTGATATTAAATTACAGCATTTTAAACTTAACAAGACCACCTTCAAAAGCCATTCATGTATGAACGAAACCTAATCGCTGTCAAAAGGAATTTCTTAAAAACCGCTATACGTAAAGCTAGGGATTCGAAGTTCATGAACGAAATGGCTATTGTTCTGTCTTAAAATTTTCCACGTCATTACATATTATAAAACAACACAGTGCTATTTTTTTTTAATTGTTAGACAACTTGCCGAGAGGTAGGCAACGTTAAACGACATACGGTCTTTCGAGAAAAATCTATTTGGACGCATTTTAGCCGATCATTTAGAATAAACCATACAGAACTAGTGCTCTTTAATAAAGCATATTTATAATTTTATGTTTTCTAAATTCTAATAAAAAAATAACAACCCAAATGAAACATCGATGGTTAATATCACTGTAATAAATGTTAATAATTCCTTACATCGTTAATGTTCTTAATTTGAGTACTTAGATATCATTTGCGCCTGTAGTTACACTGGCACACTCATAAGATTTGTTACCGGAATACAATAATACTAAGTTTTGTTGTTTGGCGGTAGAATATAGGACTAGTGTTTGGTTCCTACCCAGGCGGACTTGCTCAAATCCCTATCAAGTAGATATTATAAAGATATTAATTTGGAGACTTTATATTTCAGCCTAATAAAGCAATCTAAACGGAACAATTCCAAAAAAACTATCGTCCAATTAATATTCTCTCCCACTTTTGTTAAACATATTACTAATAAAGAGATAAATCATTATCGATTTTTAAGTACAATTACAATATACAAAAATTATATAATATATGCTAATTAATAAACCATTATTTTATGTTAAAAATATTTAGACATAATAAATAATGAATTTAAGAAAGAGCTGTGGTTTTATGCGTATGTAAACCAATGTAACTACAGACAGTGGACTTAAGTTGACCCACTGGACTACTTTGATTTTATTTTGGATAATAATTGTTTGTGTAAGAAATAAATATTCCAAGCACAAGTAAACTATGAAATGTATAGTACCTGCGTTTCATGTTAAATTGTATGCATTCTACCTAGACTTAAAATTTAACTCCCACACCTAATTCGCAATAAAAAATCATACAAACCATGCGACAGCAAAGATCCTCTTAAATAAAAATCTTTGCCCAGAGATAGGACATTTATTTTATTTATTCACAGACAGAATACAATCAGAACATACATTAAAATTACGGACTTAGACAATTTTGAACTAGACAACATTACCAAGCGTGTGTACACTGCTCCCTTATAACAATTATTTTGATACGGTTAGATGCTCTTTTATATTTATAAATTAAAATCATGTAATATTAATACTTAAATTATTAAAATAACATTGAATATTTATCACTTATAAATAAAGTATATTTAGAGGTTGTTAGTAAATAGGGCTTAACGTTACAATATTCTATATCACCAAACTTCACACGTATCCGAAAGGTTGTAGTTGTTATTGAGTCTGAAATTTGAAAATAGAATAAAAAAAAGTAAAATAATTATACGTATAAAATACTAAAGATTGTCCCACGTGACATTCGCGAAACAATATATCATATATTAGTACTCCTAAAGTCGATTGAGTACGGGATCGAATAGAACCTGGCAGGGTGTATTATTGAACGACAATTACTATTTATTGTAATAGGATCTGCGTCGTTACGCGCTATGAAAGCTGAGGAAATAAGGACATTATCGATAGGCGTGCAACCAACAGAAGATGCTTGGTGTGAAGTATACGAGATTGTCCATTCGATATTTTTTATTTTTAATTACCTATCAATTAGTTTATTTTTAAGGTTTATTACGTTATATTAACTCGCAATTATTTATGTATATAATAGATCGTTTCATGTAGTTATCAAGATTTCGAATAGATATTGTGTCGGGTGTAAGCCAACGATTTTTAAAATTACTCCTAAGAATTGACTTCATTTTTCCACTTGAAGTTGTAACGTGAAAGTTACTGTAACAACTAAAACTAGTATATTATTATTTTGATTTTTTTTAACGCATTGTTAGCCTTCACGCAACACATATATAATACACTTTTTTATGTGTGTATGTATTTTTCTTGACCTCAGCTATTGTTAAAACTTTATTATTATATTAATAGTGCAAAACAATATTTTAACAAATCTTGAGGTAATTAAGTTAAGTTAAGGTTATTAAATTAGAAGGTAAAATTATAAGTGTGTGTGTTGCTCTACATTTATGGTTATTAATTTTCATGATGTTAAAATGCTCACCAACGATTTAAATATTAATATCAATTGATATGATGATTGACTTCCACCCAATTTTCATCAATATACATTCGATTTTGAAGTGATTTGAAATTCAGGTGCTATAAACAATGAGTGCATGATTAAAGTTACCACTAGGAAGTCAGACTGCCAGTAATAGCGACAATAATTCACATATAAAATTAATGATAATTTGCCTCTTTTTAAGCAATTATGAAATTACATTTATAGTCATTAAATACTTAACATCAATCATAATTATATATTATGATGATTACAAAACAAGTCGTTTGCCGAAGCCGATGGAAGTGATCATTCATTACGAGTTATATTAATACCATTTCGCCGTACTTTCATCGGTAATGAAAATTACAATTACAACTTGTTCAGGATTAACACAGATAATTGAATTACCCGTCTACGTAGAAAAGTCTCTTTCTTTATTATGTTTCATGGATCTTATTATTTTGTCGTCCTGACTGATTTCACGGCACGTAATCCATTGGGAGACCAGCCAGACCAGCAACTACGCAGGATATATTCTAGAGCACAAATGTGTGCGCAAATACAGGTGCACTCTCTATTCTGTAATTATTGGCAATTATGAGACGTCATATCCGACGTGACCGGAAAGAGTTCAGGCGTCGAATCAACGGCTTTACGATCTTTCCGAGGTATAGGAGTGTACACCTACCAGTACTTTGGGTTGCTACTGAGAATTTCTTAGCCAAAAAACCGAATAACTTTTTATCAGCTCGACCAGGGGTTCGGATATAAAAGCTAAGCCACTAGAGCAACAATTATACACCTCATATTCAAAAACGTTTTCATTTTTTTATGCCATCAGTTACGGACTGTCAAATGGGCCATCTGGTGGTAAGTGGTCACCACTGTCCATAGACTTTGTAGTGTAAGAAATATTAATCATTCCTCATAACAATGCGCGACCAATCTTGGGAACTAAGATGTCATGTCCCTTGTGCCTTTAGTTACACTGGCTCATTCAAACCGGAACGAAACAATAATAAATATTGCTATTTAGCGGTAGAATATATAATGAGTGGGTGGTACCTACCCAGAAAGCCTTATATAATGTAATTTTACCAAGTGAACATTTTTTGGGATATAAATTTATAATATAACAGAGTCAAAATCAATCGTAATTATTGGTATTGACGTATACAAAGCATCAAGTCGTCACTGGACATGCAATTAAATGAATGATTGCTGATGATTGATGCAAAATAATTGAGGTTACTAGAACATGCGTCGAGGTCTGGAAATCAATAATTATACAAATAGCTATTCTATATATATATCTAACGAATATTTATATCTTAAAAACTCATATATAAGGCTTTACACGATAAAAGTGTGGAGTGAATTTCTATTTTTTATATGCAAGGTCAATAGATATAATTTTTTACAATAAAACCATAAACTTATTTAATTTAGTAAATGTATTTGCATTGTCACCATATTGTCCTTTACCGCCTACAACACGATGAATAATAAATACAATGAAAATTCAGTGATGTTTGCCCAGGTTTGCACTCGGAATCATCGATTAAGATTCACGTCCTTTTTTTTTGTTTTACGAGGAGGAAATGCATTTACGCATGCCGCCCGGTCGGGTGACCGGGACGAGTATGTGGGACTCAACCGGAGCCTAATGCTCCGTGCCAGGGCCTAATGCCCTGTCCTACTCACTAAAACCATCCTCGGGCTTCCACCATACCGCCGAGTTGTGAGGCAACGAGATCGCCAATGCCATGCGACCGTGGAATTCCAGCGGCAGCCGCCGTAATGCGGCTCATCCGCATTATAGGGATACCGTGGGGCTAAGACTGGCGCGGATTAGCCGTGGCCGATGAGCAAGCTCAAGCCAGCTCCGTTGCCCAGGGTACACCACGAGGAGGTGACTGACGTGTACCCCAAGATTCACGTCCTAACCTAACCTAATCACTGGATTATCAAGGCTCTCAAGCCTTGACGCACATACATTAACAGATTAAAAATTATGATATAATATTTCTAAAGAACTGTAATTGTATGCTTTTTTTAATCCAGGCAACCCGCAAGTTATTCAAGTATCGAACGAAATGATATGGCCGTGTATTTCATTCACTGCCTCACTGATAGTGATCCATTGTAATGTACACCGACTCGATGTGAGGTATTACGTTCTCATGATTGGTTATAAATTAGCAATTTCAAACATGCGGTGTCCAATGAATCTAGACTGAATTTCACCAGCACATTCATAGTCATTTCCACAAATGGGATAAGTTGTTTATTGTTTATTATTGAATAAGGTATATAGTTAAATGAATAAATATAATGAAATATTTAAGAGACATAAAAAACAATTAAGTCTCCACATATTATTACAAAAAAGAAGCAGATTTTCACTAAAATTATTATGGAATTAAACAAAAGTAATTAAAAATAAAAAAAAAACAAAACGCACTGAAAATGAATTATTAACATAAAACACTACTGTAACTTCTTATTTCTAAAGTGTAATAAATGGAATAATATATCTATGTAACTCATATTTCGTATGTAAAATCTCTATTGTCACGCCTTGGGGGTAAAACCGATTATGCCTTATGCCGTCCTGCCCCCTCTCCGCGCCGCTCTCTACTCCCTTGTGTGGGTAGCGTGTACGCAAAATGCTTCGTTGCTACATTATAATAATAAGAAATATATATTTACTTTAGTAATGAAACTATGCTTCTATTTACTTTACCGCATATTGGTTTTCTTTAATCATTATAAATTATTTCAATAATAAATAAATATATAAGAAAAATAAAAAAATCTCATAATTTTTTTTTTTCTGTAATTGGTGGCGAATGCTATTTTGTATCTGTTGTTGTTTTAATGTTGTTTACACCTTTAAAGACGTATCATTTTGTATGTTACCCAACAGATATTAATTTTAAGTGCTTAGTGATATGTTGATGGTGTAACTTTTCCAATAAATAAATAAATAAATAAATAAATAAAAAAAAAAAAAAAAAAAAAAAAATAAAAAATCTGTTAATTTTCTTAATTCTACTACTGAGACGACATGGTACGTGAATAAGGCACGTGGATCCTTACCTAAGATTGCCAATTAAGTTTCGAACAGCGCCAAGATTACACGTACTATATTATTATTGTAGCGTAAATAATCTCTAAGTCAACTACAATAATATAACTATTATTGTACTCTTCCAAAACCTTTACTTTACAGAACATTCTCCGACTGCAACATTTAATTTTAATATCATTTTATATCGACGCATTGCATAAAGAAATGTTAACTGATTTAATATGACTAGTCTTCGATTGTAATCACAATTGAAAATTCGAGGAAAACATTTATGAATCCGCACGATTCAAACTCTTTTTTCAACTGTTATTTGCTTTTTTTTATTGAAAACACTTAACTACTAAGCCCATCAATATCTAAAAAAGAAACATAATCCGTTGATAAACAGAGGATTCAAAAACGCTTCGTTGTGAAGTTTACTTGAATAAAATTGATTTGATTTAATTTGAGGAGAAAGGGTTACTGAATTGTTTTTTATTTGCCCCCTAACTATAGATACTATATCAATTATAATATTACGTTAAAATATATAACTTAAGGCAAGAGCCTTAAGTTTCAAAATGTTTAGCGATCGTTATCGCGATCCGTCTAGTCTAGACTAGTTCAATGATCGAAGCATTGAGATGTCTAATAATTTTAAAAACAATTTTATTCGAATTAAATTACTTTTCATGTTAAAAGCAAATTAATGTATCTCAGTTATTCAATGTCATACATTTCTGTCTAAAACAGAATACAGAAACAAACATGTGGTACTTCCGTTACCAAGAAACTGAAATTATGACGTCTTTTTCTGTTTATCAGATATATTAAACCTTATAATTGATCAGTATTAAGGTAGACTTTTGCATAGCTTTATTTAGTGCAAAATTGAATTAATTTTACATTAATATCAAGCAGTGCTTTTCATATGTTCACTTAATTAGCTTAAAAGTTGTTGAGCTTTAAAAACTCACTAGAAGTTAAGTTAAAAAGTCGGTACACTCTCAACCCCGTCGTTTTGTATGAGATTCCATCGGATTAAGAGATGTTATCTCCTGTGCAGTTACCTAATACGTATTTACGTGTTTCCCCCGCATGAAGTTTGGGTGCGCAGGATTATCAACTACAAAATCAGCGGTACCCCCTCCGTCGATTCGGAGGTTCATTGAGGTTCATTGAGGCTTGTGCATACTACCTTGCTCCGACGGTTGACCCGCCTGTACGGGCCTCCATGGTTCCTGGGGTACAGATAATCTTCTGGTCCTGGCAACGCTTATAACTACGGGAGTAAGTGCGCCGAGCGCCGATTTGTATGTACAAAAAAAAAATAAGAACCTTTTAATATAATAAGAATTTATTCGCATAGACACGTTTGGCCTTCTGCAGTTCATAACGTCCTCAGACTACTAACGGGCAGCCGTTCGAAATTACTTTCATAAAATTAAATACCTTATATTTAACAAATAAATTCGAGCCGATTTCTATTTACAAGTCAATGAATTAAATTTTTTTACGAAAATAATATCTAAATAAATAAAATTATAAAAATGTCAAGTAAGAAAAACTCAGGCAACCTAGTGAATGGAACTTGTTGATCTCAAACCAACACCGCAAGTTCAAACCTAGCTAAGCAGAAGCGAGCAAAATGTTTATGTGCTTAAGTCATATAAATGTGTATATATTATTATGCTGACTCTAACTATGTATATAGTATACCGCTGACTAGGACCCTAAGGAAAGATTGTAGCGAATACCATTCTGTCACATGACGTATTTGATACATAAATGAAATTTGAAATTGCTTTTGACAATCCTGTCTGGGTAGGTGCCACCCACTTATCATATATTCTACCGCCTAAAAGCAGTACTTAGAATCATTGTATTACAATTGGAAGGGCGATTTAAAAAGTGTAACTATATGAACAAAGGACAGAAGATATTAGTTCCCTAGGTTGGTGGCGAAAATGTTTCTTACGACCCACTTGCCCGTCCGCCAACCAATATCATAAAAAGAATACCGCATCAGAGCATTTTTCAAGAATATTCTCCAACCCATCTGCTTAAGACGGGAGGATTCCTGTAGCCAGAAGGATGACGTTCACCAGCTGTTACATTACTCTTTTTAATCTTTACTGAATAGGTTACTATTTCACATTTTTCCTTGAATAAATCGCTGTCAGCAAAAGCCTTAACGAACAATGTCACGGACAACTCGTTAATAATAATTTCAGCATCCTCATATATCAGCATATTATATTCCAAAGTCTATAGCTAAAATAAACGAACAGCCTGGCAGCAAAGGTTAGGATTGGCAATTTATTCGCGCGGAGCACGGTTGGCCTCATGCACAAGATAATGCCTGCCCGAAATAACTCCCATAAATTGAGTTTAGTAACTTTTCGCTTAGACACAACTTTATGTTAACGTATGTAAAATTGTTTATTAGATTTTTAAACTTTACATAAAATTCTAGAAGATCAGAATGAAACACTAAATTTATCTATCTTAATTAATATATCTTAATCATAACTAATATTATGAATTCAAGTGAGTCTGTTTGTTTGTAATTAGTGTCTTAAGTGACTGAATTTTTAACCTTCAAGAAAAGAGAGTACTCTTTCCTGAAAGGCCGGCAACGCACCTGCAAGCCCCCCGGTGTTGCAGATGTCCATGGGCGGTGGTAGTCACTTTCCATCAGATGAGGCTCCTGCTCGTTTGACACATCTAACATAAAAAAAAAAATTAAGAAAAATTTAGAATATATATAAAGAAAACTAAAGGCTTCAAAAAACGTTAATTGTATAGAAAAATCTTATCGCTTATAATTAAGATTACATATTTATTTTTATAAACGTAGTAATTCTAATTTGAAATCAATAATATTGTTTTTATTACTATTATACTGTAAGATCGTTTAAGAAATATGTCTAGGATTAAAAACTTCCAAAAAAGATTTTATAAACATATCAGTTTGCATTTCTTAAATGTTTAACCGTATCTATCTGTCTGCAAATGTCGACCGCGCATCGCATATTGAATAAACGAGTAGGGGAACAAAAAGGGGACCCATATATATCCAAGGTCATTGCAAATTGTATTTACATATCAAACAAAGAAGTAGGTTAGAACTCGTGAATTTGAAGCGATGATTGCGCGTTCAAAGCAAAGCATGCCAATGAATTTTCATATGCCTAATTTGTGTTTCATATGCCTAATCTTGTGCATGAGGATAAAGTGAAACATCGTCAGAAAAACTCCGGGCATTGGATGAAACACACGTGGCAGATTTTCATCCAACAACACGAACAACAAAATAAAAGGTGACAAAATAGTGTCGTTAAGACAAATATATTATTTAATTTAAATATATTTAATTACATACATGACATGCTAACTTCGTTGTTGTCAAAAATAACTTTTTTTGTTTTTGGTAGAATTTACCCTCCAACCAGTTAACCTTAAATATAATTTTATCTTGTAAAACGACGATTCAAAAGTACTGAGTCTACTTTACTTAAAGTACATTTTTATTTAATTCAATTTAATTAATGGAACAAAACTTAATCTCGAATGAAATAAAATGTTTATGATTTCAATATAGCAAAGTTGAGATATTAATTTACATAAGGGACCTAATAATTGCAAATATTAACATTTATAAACTACAAACTAACAGAGCTCCTGAAATACTCTAGTTTTACATAAATTAATATGAACCTTCACATACGTTGTACAGTATTATGTATAATCTATCAGGAAGGCTGACAGACAAATACAAGTAAAGCGGAACGAATGAGTGATACGCAAGGCTTCTTGAACAATATGTATTAAGCATACCTATTCTGTCCGACTTCAAATGAGAAGAATTCTGTCATCACTTTTCTATAGATATATGCTTGTTGGTTAGTATTTTGATGACTATTTTTGCATTTAATTGTATACATGTTAATAAGCATATATAGCTTTCGTTGTATAATAAGATATATATATATATTACCTTTACTAGCATAGCATAGCGCTTATTAATATTTGTTTTATTATAATTTACAAATACCTCTAAGGTGGACCAATTTTCATTGCATTGGTATTGGAGTAAAATTTAGGCAAATTCCTTAACTATTTTATATATATAAATATGAGTCGAGATGTCCCAGTGGTTAGAACGCGTACATCTTAACGGATGATTTCGGGTTCAAACCCAGGCATGCACCACTGAATTTTCATGTGCTTAATTTGTGTTTATAATTCTACTCGTGCTCGGCAATGAAGGAAAACATCGTGAGGAAACCTGCATGTATTTAATTTCAATGAAATTCTGCCACATGTGTATTCCACCAACCCGCATTGGAGCAGCGTGGTGGAATATGCTATGGAGGCCTTAGCCCAGCAGTGGGAAATTTACAGGCCGTTAATGTAATGTTTAATGTTTATGAATATATACAATAAAACTTATTCTTCAAATTAACTTTATATTATAAATGCGTAAGTAACTCTGTCTATTAGCTCATCACGTTTAAACCGCTGAAACAATTTAGATGTAATTTGATATGGAGATAGTTTGATAGTCTGTTAGAAACTCCTCCCACAAGGGTGTGAAATGGGTGGTGGAAGTTTGTATGGGGAATCGATCATTTCTTAAGTAAGTAACATAAAAAACATTATAATGTAACTTTTCACTATCTTAAACAATGTTTGTGCATTTTTAACCAATCAGGTTATTTAGAAGACAATTATTTAAGAACATTTGAAGTATACCATATCCACTTTGTATTAGCTACGCTACTGATTACGCTACTAATATTGTACGTGTAAAAGTATCCCTGTCTATTATACTTTCACGACTAAGCCGCTGGACTGATTTTGATGAAATTTGGTAAGTATTATAGGCTAAGAAAAGTCTGTAAATATCACACAGCTGAGCTAAGGCCTCCTCTCCCTTTTAAGGATACTCTACCACGCTGCTCCAATACGTGAATTGAAATTCGACACATGCAGAATTCCTCGCGATGTTTTTCTTCATCGCCGAGCAGGAGATGATTTATAAATACAAATTAAGCACTTGAAAATGCTGTGGTGCTTGGCTGGGTTTGAACCCGCAATCATCGGTTAGATGCACGCGTTCTTCAGCATTGTTGCTATAGAGTTTTATAAATTTAGCGCGGGTTCAGCAAATTACTGTGTAATTCTTGCTAAACTATAAAAAAAAATTATTTTAATCAAACCCTTTAACTAGATATAACAAGACACCTCACGAGTAACGAGCTTTGTCGTATTTTATCATATTGACACATTTCTAGTCCATTATTTTACCTCTCAGATACACCGGTGTCTGATATGTAATGACATAGAATCTCATAAAAAGTCTTCCATATATCGTATATAATGGGATTATCGGCAGATTGTGGGGTGGAAATGTATTTCATATCATTTCATATTTTATCATTGAATAAAATGCTACCATATTAAATTGTACCCTTACTCCATACTCGAAATATGAAAGCAATGTTCATATTATTTTCTCTTAGTAATGCTCAAAAGAGTAAATCTTAACCGATGATTGCTGGTTCAAATCCATGCAATGAATCACTGAATTTTATAATCACCGAACAGTTTATAATTCATCTCGTGGTCGGCGTTAAAGGTAAACATGGTAAAGAAACTTGCATTTAAAGCATAAATATGAAACGAGGCCGTATACGATATAGAAAATCACTTTAATGCAAAATATTATATTAATATTTTGTATATTTACGTGCACCACATAGAAAACAGCTTAACTTGATGAAACGCGGTGAAAGTGTATACCTTAAATCAACACGATGGTATTTGCCATACATGAAAATGTGCACTCTCAAATGAACTCAATGTTTAAGGGAATTGAAACTAATATTCAATGTTACATTTTTAAAGATAACCGCTTAACTGATTTTGATAAAAATGTATGAGGAGCTGAGCTGAGCTTAGCTGGGTAAGGGAGACTGTTTTTTTTTGTATCAATCCCTAGGAGCTTAGAATATAAAATATTTATTCCAAATGAAATAAAAGCTAGTAATGTAAATGACCCGCTACCCTCTTAAAACGATACTTTTCTGACCCCGAGAGTAATAGCATACTAAACGGTAAAAACACTGCATTAAAAAAATAAACATACAAAATCTTCAATTTTATATATTAGTGTCGATATGTGTGTAAAATATATGCTACCGTTTATCATAAAAGAGATACGCACAATTTACATTTGACGGATCATTTGAAGCATGTATAAAACATTCTTGTTACAGTTCTGTCGAGGCAAATTTGGATACCCCTTCATTGATTATTCGGCTGTGAGAGATTAAACTTAGTTTCAGTGTGAAGTTTGATTAATGATTAACTTACACTAGTATTCATAAACTAATATTTGAGTGTTCAGTTTCAGTGGGATTCATCGCATTATTAATAACATTAATAAATAATTATTTATTTATTAATATTAATATGATGATGTACAAATGAATCCAGTATACTCCACTGTAACGGTGACTCAGTGAAAGTCAATAAACAATTTAAAAAAAAGATGAGGGTAGCCTGTATAGAATACATGCCAACGTCATATTGTTTTTTTAACATATTGTTATTTAAAAAGTCAAAGACCATATTTTTACATCCGTAAGTTTATATGCAAAAAATATTCCATATTGAGTTACTGAGGCATATATGTATTTTAGATTTCCCCCGATATTTTCCTATTAAAATAAAAACAAGATATCCATTACCAATTTACATATTTCACATTTACATAGCAAGTCAAAACAATGAAATAATGCTTAAAATGTGTTTTAGTAAAATAGGACAAATGTCAATTGGGTAAAAGCTAAAATTGACTGGTGAATTTCGTATACCTTCATATTGTTTATGGGGGTACTCGGAGAATATGCCCGCATAGCGGTCGTCGGTAATATCGGTGGGAACAGGCGCCACGTGTTGGCTCGTGTGAACGGCGCAAGCAGGATGAGATCCTTGCCTTTGTTTTATGTAAAGGAATTATAATATTCTGAACTACATCCAGTTACTTTGTTGCCATGATAATAAAATTATGAAATTTATTTAATTCTTTTACCGTTCGTAGGGTTCAGTGCATACCAATATAGGTAGATACCGTTTCGATACCATCATAAAGATCCTTTCGGAGACAAGGTTTAATGCTTATTTAATCACGATGCTTTGATACAGGTTCATCATAATGTTTTCTTTAATCGCTGAGAGCGAGACAAGTTGTAAACACAGATTAAGAAAATGAAAATTCAGTGTTGCTACTCCGGGCTTTGATCTGTAATCTTCGTTTAAGATTCACACGTTTTAACTTAGTTACGTCACGGCTGTAAATAACCGGTAAAACTTTTTTAATGTTTTATATATTTATTAAAATTCTTAGAAATTAGTTAAGTACATTCTAATATACATTCAGACTCAAACGCTTTAACAATACAATGAATCAAATATCTAATTCAGAAAAAAATATTCCTTAAAAACTTTATATGTTAATCCGAAATTAAATTTAACAAATTTCAATGAATACGTCAATCTTCATTAGGTTTTTAGGTTAATTTCCATGATTAGTGATACCTTAAATGTAAATTATTACACCGCGGCGTATTAAATCTTCTCCATAATGATGTTATATTTAATGAACTCTCTTTAGTATGTAAAATAACTTTATAATATAAAAAACAAGTTAGAAAAAAATTATCCGTATATTTCAAATTAAGAACCCGTTTGGCAAAAACACCAACATTCTTTTGACATTAACGAGATACAAATATTATAACCAGTGTAAAAATTAATTTCATTAAAAATATTCAAAACATTTTAATATTACTGTGTCATAAATTCGACACCGAATAATTCTATCGTGAATTAAGCGTGTGAACGTTTGATGAAATTATTTATTATTCAAAGACATAAAATAAATTCAATTTATAAAAAGCGCGTTCAACCTGTTTTCGACCGAAACGTTTCGTTGTAAAGTTACTTATAGATACGTTGCTTTAATATACGACCTTGAAGTTTTACTCATCACACTAAAAAAACTCTATGTATAAATGTCATAATATATGGTTAACTTCGACCGTTGTAAAAATCATAAAATGTTCGTTAGAGCTGTTCCCGTTTAATTTTTTCTTAACGTGTTTCAAAATTGCTCATATTTTACACACAAATAAAATAAAACATGCAAATTCGAACGCACACACGCGGCAAGACAGTTTTTGACGTTCTATAAAATCTTGACCTGCCACATCTCCTAGGTGATAAATTCGAGATGGTATTGTTTGCTGATGATACTTCTTTAATTTTTAAAATAAAAATAAGTCCTTCAATATATGACGATGTGAACAATGCTCTCTCTGAAATAGTAAATTGGTTTAGTGTTAATAATTTAATGTTAAATAATAAAAAGACAAAATGTATTAAATTCACTACTCCCAATGTAAGATGTGTCAAAACGAGTGTACTTTTAAACGTATTAGATTACTTATGCATTAGATGTTTTAGAATCAACAGAGTTCCTTGGTATGACAATAGAATCTAAGCTCCAATGGGCCCCCATATAAATAAGTTGGCGAATAGACTCAGCTCTGCAGCCTATGCGGTAAAAAAAATTAGACTTTTGACTGATGTGGATATGGCTCGCCTTGTGTACTTCAGTTATTTCCACAGTATAATGTCGTATGGCATCCTACTCTGGGGTAATGCAGCTGACATTAATACCATTTTTGTACTGCAGAAGAGGGCTATTCGTGCAATTTATAACCTGGGCCCAAAAGATTCGTTAAGAGGTAAATTTAAAAAAATTAAAATAATGACTGTCGCTTCTCAATTTGTTTTTGATAATGTTATGTATGTGCGCAAAAACATAAATGATTTTCCCAGAAATTGTGATTAAATTAATACATTCTATTAACACTAGGAACAAGAATAAACTTGTTACTCCAAGTACCCGATTACACAGGGTCAGTAACTCTTTTTTGGGGCAATGTATACGTTTTTACAACAGGATCCCAGAAAACGTTCAAAATTAGTCAATTATAAAATTCAAAAGAATCGTTAAAGAGCGTTTGTGTGCTAAAGGATATTACAACACTAATGACTTTTTAGTTGACTGCACACCTTGGGAATGAAATGATCGCCTTCAGGTTGTTTCAAATAGCTAAAATATAATTATTATTGTACATGCAAAATGGAAAAAAAAAAAACTACAATATCCCGCTGAGTTTCTTTCGCCGGTTCTTCTCAGGTCCAAGGTGTTAAATTCCGAACCGGTGGTAGATTTTTGACTATCAATAAGCAAGTGTAAATACTTCTATATTGAGTAAAGTTTTTGACTTTGACTATTTAAATAAAAAAAAAATTAAAATTTAAAATGAATTCTCAAAAATGGTACTTTACATTGTCTCTTCTACAGAGTGGAGGAGATTTCTCGGCAAAAGAACATTCAAATATCTTAAGCCCGTGAACATTTAGACCCATAATAAGTAATTACTAAACGCCCTATGGGGGCGTCTCTGCAAGAACAAACACTTATTGTAGAACACATGACATGTCAAAAAGTAATATTCGACATTAATTATAATCATTATAACGCTTAAAGGATATACGCATCGATATAACGTATAACATATATTTTTAACATTTCAAGGGAGATACGAAGTGTGTTTTCACAAAATAGCACAGCTGGTTTTTCTTTGATGTGTTACTATGATTAACACTGTTACTTTATAGAAATGTCTATAAATTTATATTGGAAGTAGTTTATTTTTATCAAATAATAAGCGTAGGGTACATTTTTCCATACAAGTTTATTTTGTATTATGTCTACGCTCGTTCTCTCTGCCAGATGGGGCACACAGGAACAAAATAATTCCAGAGACATGAAAGTTGGAATTTTGGTTAAACTCGCTTTGAATTCGTTTTGAAATCCAGTCATTTTTCAGTGTTTTTACATAGCGAAAGCAAATTACAACTTGATTTGAAATGCCAATTTGAATTTACATAAAAACTTATTCTATCATAATATATAAATAACTTTTTAGTAACAGCTAACTTATATTGTCGTCCCTCTTTCTCATATCGTGACTGTTTTTTTTAAATTTAAACAAAAAAATATAAAATAAAAAATTAATTCTCAAAACTGGTACTTTACATTGTCTCTTTTACAGAGCTAAGGAGATTTCTCGACAAAAGAACATTGAAATATATTAAACCCGTGAACATTTAGACCCATAAAGATTTCGTATCTCAGCATCCGCTATATTGTTAGCTAGTTCTACAATTATTTTACAAAATACATATACGAAGATTTGCTATCGTATTTCATTCGCTTATAATTAAATTATATTAATAATAAAAGGTAATGTACCACTCCACTCTGTAATCGTACCTCAATTATTATTATAGCTACCTGTTCGTAAAGTCTTTCACAGCTGTCATTTAAAAGACAATTGCCAAGTGTATCAAATTAGATATTTACTTTTATTTATCATAATGCTCTTGCAATTGATTTTCATCAATCAATCATGCTGGAAAATGGTAATTTAAGGTTTGTATCCCACCAACACGTACCAAATACTTTGTATTGCTATGTTTTGATTTGAATGCGGCGTGGGCTAGTAAATTTATCAGCGCTAAGTATTTGTATGATGAAAAGTGACCACTTACCATCAAACGGATTATTTGTTTCTATCCCTTCGTTAAAATATTTAAAACGTTGGAAGGAAATCCTCTCATTAAATATTCTACGATAAGATTTTACCAATACGCTTATCAATATACCATATCAACAGTCTATCATATTCATAATATCCTCATTTAAAAGAATATAATTGGTTTCATTTTCTCAAATCATAATAGATAAACCAATAAATTGTATAAAATATTTTATATAAGCCTTTGGGGTTTAATACTCATTTCAGTTATGTGTTTAAAAAACGAATTATGAATATAAAAATAGCACATGCTTAGAATCTCGGCGGCATTTCATACAAATCGTAACTAACACAGATTAAAAATCTGACAAAACAAATTGGCCTTGCTTTATGAGGTCAACAGATGTATATCTTTTTTTTTTGTGAGAATGACATATCCTCAAATATTAATGATATTATGTTGTGTCAAGGACTCGCTTCTATAGCCAAATAGTAGATAAGAAAACGCAAAAAAGGATTAAGAATTATGTTATAAATCCTCCAGTACCGAGGTTGTACTGTCAAAAAAGTCCTGTACCTCGAAAAACACATAAAGTCGTTTATCTAGCGTCTGAACTCTTTTCGAGAATGTTTAATAGCATCCGACTAGAAGAGTGAGATAAAAAAATGTCCTAGACTTGTGTAATATAATATGTCCCGCGCTGATGTCTAGTCTCCCTTAAGATTCGCCAACAACTGCCTGCGCCGTGACCGAAATTGGTCAGGAGGCCCAAAATATATATTTAACATAACTTGCATTACTTTTCATGAAATGTAATATTTAAATTTAGAATATTCCGCAAGACAGTCAGTACTTATAAGCAAGTGCAGTAAATCCAATATTCTTCGTTTGACGCCATACTTTTTTTTATAAGACTGATCCATTTTCATCAATTTCACAAATGAAAGTAACATAAAAGCAGGAGCTCTTAAAAGATTCCAGTTCAATTCTAAAAGACAGTTCATACTGCATTTTAAGAAAAGTTTTAATATTATTAATTCGAGAACATTTTCTTCATTTTTCCAGAACTGTTTATTTATGTGAAGTCGATAATTGATTTTTTTACTTGAAATGAAATTTCTTGTGAAATCACCTTAATGGTAGCGTGTTTACAGAACATTGGCAGCTTGTCGTGCTATTACAAAAATTAAACACGAAGGTTCCATGCGATAGCGTATAATGTAAATTACTGCAGTTCTCGTGCAAATACGAAAACATTGAGTAATTAAACAGAAGTAACCTAAAAAAGGTCTTGAATTTTTTTTACCGCAATATTTATTACTGTAGGTATTCAATATGTAAAATTCCCTTCCATTCCAATCCCCAAAAATCGTTTATAATTGTTAAATCATTGTTTTATTCATTTTCTGAGCAAATCCATGTGGCGATAGATATAGATAGAAGGTATTTACATCGTATAATGATTCTTGTGCGCTGTGTTACCAGTTTAAATGATTATCAATAAAAACAGTTTATATTTCTTGTTATAATAATTACGTGTGAACACTATTGACTTCATTATATCTAAATGTATTCAATTGGATATTTTTTAATTTTGTATAATTTTTACAAATAAATTAGCAAATAATTTAAAATTAATAATTTAAAAAAATATTAAATATTTTTAATCTGCTACTTTTCTAAAATTATATCTTCATCATGCATGTCTTAAAATGATTTGACAATTAAAAAAAAACATTTCACACAAATGTGTGAATACGACCTTATATTTTATAGAGTTTAATAGTTACAAATGTATAGAAGATGTATATTTAGCTACTCGAGTTCTAAGAATTGGATTCTTCGCCTCAATTACGTTTGAAACTAAACATGCATATGTGTAGACTCAATTTAATGCAATCCGTTCCTTTCGAACGGAGGTCGGCAACCGATAGCCGCTGCCGACTTGTTTGCA
Organism: Vanessa tameamea; assembly: GCF_037043105.1. Taxonomy (NCBI): domain Eukaryota; kingdom Metazoa; phylum Arthropoda; class Insecta; order Lepidoptera; family Nymphalidae; genus Vanessa; species Vanessa tameamea. The sequence goes on along the minus strand of NC_087316.1, from coordinate 10,294,287 downwards.
CAGTTCGCAATGTTTTGCTTATCGGTTGAATCGAACGCGGAAACTTGACGTTATCACAGGCTATTGACTAGGACTAGGTAGTTTCTGTTACTGGACGCAACATTGTTCAAAGGAAAGTTTGTGTATACCTGTTTCATGATGTAGTATCGACAAAAACTCCACGTCCGTAAGACATTAACTGCCAAGCTTAATCTTCAGAAAAAGTACTGAGCTAAATTAAACGATAGAATAATTTTATAGATTTTAAAGTTAAATTTGTGTTTTCTTTATAAAAAAACTTAATGTTGCGTTTCATAAATGATACTGATAGATGATATATTTAATAGTTTAAATGAAAACTATTTTAAATTATTAACGTCAGAGATCACTCATTTTATGTAAGTGCGTAATATTCATAGAAGCGTTAATTTTATAATTAATAAATCTATCGGTCTAAGTATATTGTTTGAATAATATTACCAGAAGTAAGTAGTCTGTGAATTGATTTGAGTCTGTGGAGCAACCCCTCCTGAAGCTATTTGGTACCGTTTTCACGGTGCTCAAATTCGGGTTGCTAGACGCATGTGGTAAAATTTGCATATGCAAGCAACGCAGGTTCCCCTGCTATGTTTTCCTTTTTAGTTCTTACATAAAGAGGTCGTTTGTAGCCTTCAAATTTCAACCTCGGATTTGAACCCGCAATCTTCAGTTAAGATTTTATTTTTATTTAGATAAATAATCATTCAAATTACAACAAACCCTAAAACAAACATAGTCAATCGATCAGCTTAACTAATAATTGATAAACATCGATATTATCGAAAAGTGATAGTGACGTAACTGTTCGGTAACGGTTTAACGAAGTTGTGACATTATCTCCCTCACTATTGCAACTTGTATCGATAACTTCAATGTTTAACTTACAAGCTTGACAAGCAGGTAAATTGTTATCGTGTTTACACAAAGCGTATAAAAGTTGCTAAATTTATAACGGTCATTTTTCTAAAATCGGAGCTATTATGACAGTTCATTGATACGCTAAGAACAATCCTATAACGATATACTAACAAGTAAGTAAATTATACTTAAGTTTAAAACACTTTAAAAGCCTTCTGTCACTTTACTAGGAACAGGATCGCCCTTGTATATCTGCATATTGAAATTGTATTTTTCTTTCAAAGTATCTATACCAATTCCAATTAATAGACATTTTATAATCGTACTAGACAAGCTCAATCTTCAACGTCTGACTTTACTTGACTAAAACAGAGTAAAAATCAAAAACAACTTAACACTAAAACACTACAACTTAACATTCTAATATAAAAATGCAATGATTGATGAGTTTATGTGTGTGTTATAATTCAATAATTACAAAATAATATAATTAATAAAATACATTGTTGGTAACAATGAAAAAATTGAAATGTCCAATATAACACCTTTGAATAAATAAAATCATTTACCATTTGCATCTGAAATATCAAGCCTACATCGTAAATATGAGCAAATTGTATTATTAATATCATTTAATTTCAATAAAAGTACGTCCAATATCAAATTAAACAGAATAACATTAAACGTGAAAAAATATTTTATGGATTTATAGTTTTTGTAAGTGTTATTTCATTAGTCATTTTAACTCGTGTAATTTTTTATTTTTTTTACGTTAGCAGCCTGTAAATTTCCCACTGCTGGGATTAGGCCTCCTCTCCCTTTGAGAAGGTTTGGAGCATATTGCCACCACGCTGCTTTAATGCGGGTTGATGAAATATACATGTGGCAGAATTTCGTTGAAATTAGACACATGCAGGTTTGTTCACGATGTTTTCCTTCACCGCCGAGCAAGAGATGAATTATAAACACAAATTAAGCACATGAAAATTCAGTGTTGCCTGCCTGGGGTTGAACCCGTAAACATCGGTTAAGATGCGCGCGTTATAACCACTGGGCCATCTTTATTTCAAATAAAAACGTTATTCAAACTTTACTTCAATTTGTAAGTACTTTAAGTCGTATTGTGTTTATTTGAAATAAATTTAAAAGTAAATACTTATTTTATTAATAATTACAAATTGAAAACGTTGTGGTTTCCAATTACATATTATTATTTATTTAAACATTACTCTCTCTATAAGCAACAGTCATAAAATTTAAGTCCAGTTAAAGGTCAAGAACAGTCTCGCTTGAAAAGATTGAATTAACTTTTAAGATTTTATTATGGGTTTTTTATAGTTTTTAAGGTATTTGCTCACTTGCTGTTACAATGCATTTTTTTTCAGAAAATCAGAAATGTACGTTATTAAAATAATATATGAATTTTGGACATAATTAAAAACTATTCAAAAACTAGAATAAGCTTAAGCTTACTTTTTTTTAGATACCTTACAGAAACTTCATATACCTTTAATGAACTGAATGTGCCCACTCACTATTAAACAACAGAACAAAAAAGTATTAATCTTTCGCGGTAGAATACTTGTGAGGATGGTACGCTTCCTACCTACCTAGTACAGTCTCCCAAAATAATTAACTACCCTCTGCTTCGACATTGTTCATTGTTCTGGAGGGACAAGTGTCAGGTACCTTTTGCGTTTTACTCATTTAAATTCAACGATGATCGGTTAAGTAGTTAAATCGTGACAAACAAACTCGATGTTTTTTTTTGTTATCAGTTAGGAAAACCTACATGAGTACAAAAATATTACAATTTATTAAGCTTTAATAATAGCATTATTAATATACGATTTCATCAGGTGTAAGTGACACATTATAAATCCAATTAAAATTACAAATATTTACATTTAAATCATTAATTTAAAATGACCTGTTCAAAGTTTATTCAGTAATCAAAACCTATTGCTATAAATAAATAAGGTATAACCAACGATCGTAATATACACTTTTCATTGCCGCTAACAAGAAATCCGTTTCTATCACATACTTATATCTTACCAGCTCATTGAACATACTCTTTAACGCTGAGGTTTTGAACCTTGACGACACACCACACCTTCAGTGACACCTCAGAGCAGGTTTACATCGCGTCGAACCGAAACATTGTCTCGACAAAGCAGTCGTACAAACGTATAAATTTACGATTGTAGTATTCGATAAAGAAACTGACATTAATATAATCTGCCACGATTTGAACGCCACTTCAGATATTATTAACATACAATTTTGTATTGCATCATTAATCACAATTAAAATCAAAATATACTTTATTCAATTGAGCATTTTATAATCGTCATTTTACAGTATTACAATAAGAATAATGCTATCGATTCGTAATGTAGACTGTACCGAAAACCTTTTCATCGCCTTTCACCAGTTAAAAATATACGTACTGTAATAAAATACAAATAAATTTATTTAGTCTGCCTCATAATTATAAATACTGATTTTATCCTTTTCTATCTTCTTGCATAGACGACTGAAAATCAGACAGAGACAGTATTATGCCTTATGCACTAATAATCATAAGCACAAGATTTAAAGTTAAAATTGTAGTTTAAATACATGGTGTGATCGCGTCAGCCGTCGATTCGACTTAACGTGAACCATCCCTCAAACGTAGGTGTAAAGTTCTTAACACAAAACGACGGTCACATGATCGAATCGAAACACCGTGCTGTCGTGAACGCTCATATTCAATTATTTACGACACGTATTTTAAATTCCAGTTATACTCTGATGAGATTTGATACCATTCGATTAATATTTAAATCGGATAAAGAAATGACACCTATTATAGAACATTTTTAAGGATATCAAACGGAAAAGATTTGAATATGTTGAAAATGATGTGTTAAAGACGTTGTAATACTAGAAGTTGAGTGAATTAATAACATTAATCTGTAATAAATCTCTTGAGACGGAAATGATTAGCATTATTTGCATATAAATAATGTGATTGATATTTTCCGAGAGCTGTTTTTTTATACTATAAGTAATAAAGTATGTAATATTTCCATATATTAATAGTTTTAATTATAGAATTGGTGACGCTGTAAAGGCCAGTAGGGGCAACAGTACCACTACATACAGACACAAAAAAAAATACGCTTGGGTTTTATGTGCCATCATATTATTATATTCTTAAACATTAGTGTACTATCTAGGGAATTAGACATTTAATTTGTCCAGTGGACCATTTATTTTCTGGTAAGTGTAAGTAAGTAATTATCAGATTCATTTACGACATAAGAATATTGATGATAAGACACAATGCGAACGAGGATTTACATTTCGTCAATGTTTAAACTGTTCTGATATATCTATTTTAGAAGCATGAATCTTGCATCTTCAGCACATCGAATAATACGTCCTCTTCAAAGGGTAATCAATCACATTCAACGCTTTCCCGTCTGCTGACGTGATAATTTTCTCTTGTGTTTGACTTACACTGAACATATCGTTTATATGTTGATGAGAGATTGGCTTATGTTTTACCAGGAAATGTATTAATTATCATCAAAATTTCAGGAAAGATTTGCTTTATATACTTGGGAAAATAGTCCTTTTTCTTTTATTTTATATTTTATTTTGTCTTTTTTGCCACGTTTTAAAACGACTTCTACCATTCATGTTTTTATTTTGTTGCAACATTTTAAAATTTAAATAGTACGTACATTGGCAGTAACGTGACGTTCTCTTAGAATATGAACAACACAAGTGCACCCTGATACTGTTCTACCTATGCCTAATACTATTTTTTCGGAGCCGCGAAAGCAGTTTTAGGACGGACAATGGCTGCGCTTTTATTCACTCGGTCAGCAAGTCAAACCCAGAAACAATGTATCTCCAGCGTTACAGTCTAGACGAATGAGGCAAAGAACTTACTAAGCTATTTAACGGTACTAAGAGTATTATGTCGCCTCAATCAAAAATTCCATTTCAATCGAACATCACAAAACGGAACATCAAAACAAATAATCTTTTACTTATACTTTTAGCAGCGCTTTATCATCTTTTTATTTCACACTTAGATTCACTTCAATTACTTTATATATTGATTATTATAATTTTTAAATTAAATATGTAAATGTAAATAAAAACCAAATAACATGTCATAGCATTCCGCTGTTCAATCTTATATAAAGAAATATATAATCACACAAACATTTCCACGACTTACGACATGCCCCATTTAAAACGCCTTAACTAATCGAGTGTATCCAATTGAGCCCATCAGCTCAATTGCTCTTAATACGGATTGCTCATGGCCGAAATACGATGCCAAATTTTTTAATTACTGGACGCAGAGCGTCGAACGTATTTAATTACGGACCGGTTTTATTTTTAATACATTTCATATTTGTCATGTATTTGAGCTTTTGGTTTTGTAGATACAAACTTGACTGCTTCGTGTTCTCTTTGTTTTTTTTTTTTTTTTAAAGTCGTTCCCTTATGCGGTTGTACACATTCGCTTGTTCCGTTTTAGCATTGGCGTGCATTTCTAAATTTGTTTTCTTTTTAATCACTTTGTGAGTTGAAACGACAGACTAAGCTCGACTTTACATCGCTTTTTAGGATTTTACTGAAAGTAAAATCCTAAAAAGTAATAATAATTTTTGGTGACTTCATTTTGATGCATAATTTCATCCAAAAATATCTTATAACATTCCAACTTATCTATACATATAATAATAAAATTGGTGTGTCTGTTTGTAATATTAAAATAACCGATATTTATTATATGCATATGTATACACGGTACATATACCAAATTTTTTTTTTCCAATTTATGTCTGTCTATCTGTCTGTTCTGACTAATATCTGGAATGGCTAGACCGATTTTGACGGGTCTTTCACTGGTAGATAGTTGATGTAATAAGGAGAAACTTAGGCCACAACAATAACTTTTTTTGTCAAATTCAAACGCGCATGAAGTCGCGGGCACATAATATTTAGTATTTTAATAAATACGGAAAAAATTATAAAAGTACGGAATAACGGAACTCTGGGATATGTAAAGTCAGACACGCACCATTACTTAAATATAATAATTATACGGAATGTTTTTGATGGATAAGAACAAATTTATATTATTATAATAAATAGGATATATTTTTCTGTATACTTACATAGTAATAAACTAACTTAATTAATCCCTTTCCTCTTTTATATAACGTGATAAATATAACAATCCATATATGAACACATTCATACGCATAACAGGTTTATAAGTATCAACGAGACCACCCGTAGTTTTTGTCTCTTAATCAAATGGGAACAGTAGATTCTCATTAAATTCAAAAGTATCCGAATACTTTTGTTAGCCCAAAATCGCTAACCAATTAATTTCATTAAAGAATTCCTCTCGACGCGGCCAGCGCTCTGATAACTACAAAAGTATTATTTAAATAACTCACTATTCTCAGATTGTTAAATGGCTTTGATCTGTGAATGGAATTTTAATTAAATTTGTTTCATTAAAAACAACCCGATCACTGTTTATCGAGGACTTGAATATATTAAGGACCAGATGAATGAAACATGAGATTTTTTGTTATGCTTTTTCATATATAATTACTGTACGTATATTTTTTACTTCGACCTTGTATTGGTGACTTAAATACCTGTATATAGTTACAATTAAGATATTATTTTATAATAGAATATACTCTTAGAATTATCAATGGCTCCTTGGTCTAGTGCATAGCTAGCCGGTAAGTATAACATACAAATCAAGATTCTAAATTAACATGGTTATTTTTATTACTACAAGTATTTAAAACGGAATATTCACCACGTTATTTTCACGAGACTCTTCTGTTGAACAAGATATTCGTAGATTACATCGAAATATCGAGCTCCACCAAATAAAAATAAAAAACATGGTAAATATCCCGTTTTAAATACTTGTAGAAATCAAGATTCGACACATAAAAATAATAAGGATTTTCCCGTAAATATATTCTCAGTAGCCTGTAGCACAGAAAGCTGCGCCCGACTTGCTCCTGTTCTTGTTGGATACTGCACCCTAATAATCCATACGCGGTTGGCTAGTTTCCGAAAATGTTGTGCTTGAAATCATTCAGGGCAACATCAACGTTCATCTTTGACACTACAATATATTTTATAGTAAAATAAAATTTTCTTCAAATTCGACCACTTGTTTAGACGTCTATGATAAAATTAATCTATACATACCTCTATTAAAAATATTACAAATTGCCTATTAAGATGTAATAATATTGTTTATTGATGTTTTGAATATGTTTGAGCCTAAATGGTGTTATATATATTAGATTTAATCTATTTTAGAAAAAATAATATCTTATTATTCTAGTTAGAAATAGTTTATATTTTTACAGTGCAAATGTCTATCGGTAAAAGTTACTGTCACGTAGCTTTTTGGTGGATTACCTTCTTAAAATAAATTAAAAAATAGTAGATACCCTTCCCGGCTTCGCACGGGATCAATAAGGGTCATTATATTGTATTGATTTACGCGGCTCCAATAAAGTCGGCATGATTTTTTTCGACATCTTCAACAATCGCCATAGCTCAGCCAATTTAGACGAAACCGTAATGAATTGAATACATTTAAGCCTTTCTCATCAATACATCCCATTGGTAAAAAGCGAATAAAACTCTTTTATGGTAGTTTTTGAGACAAACAGATGGGCGGTCTTTGATTTCTTATATATATTTTACAATACGTCTATTCTCAAGGGTATATAATGGTTTAAAAATAATGACATTTCGTTCGATCGATAAGGAACGGGAGCCAGAAATTAAAGGTGGATAATTAAATTCTATAAATGTTAAAGATTGATTACTTTCAAACTAGTTTAACAAGATACACACGATCATCACAAGAAACCCGGGCTACCGGTCGCGAAAACCAATTCACTCGTAATTATTTTTTATACTTAACAAGAATTGTCTCCGACTTCGGATGACGAGATACAGTTTTTTGACTATAACCAGTAATAACTGGTTATTTTTTAAAGAAAGATGTCCAAACGTATATTGAATTGTAAGTACAAAGCATTCCTATTAATACAGTAACAGTCTGTAAATTTCCCACCACTGGGCTAAGGCCTCCTCTCCCTTTGAGGAGAAGGTTTGAAGCTTATTCCTCCACGCTCCAATGCAGGTTGGTGGATACACAAGTGACAGAATTTCGTTGAAATTAGATACATGCAAGCTTCCTCACGATGTTTTCCTTCACCGCCGAGCACGTGATGAATTATAAACACAAATTAAGCACATGAAAATTCAGTGGGTTGGTTCAGCTTGCCTGGATTTGAACCCGGAATCATCGGTTAAGATGCACGCGTTCCTACCACTGGGGCATCTCGGCTCTTACCTATTATCACTCTTTTTGTTATTTGTATCGAGATATATACATGAATACTATAAACTACCACAACTCAGATATAGTTACTAATTTATGGTTAACGGTGGTGGTGTCGTAATCGCTACTTATTTTTAAACTATTTCAATATTAATATATTATTGTAAACATGTTTGTTGAAATAAAATAATACAAATGTACTAATATCTCGTGGCCCATTTGACCGTCCATAGCATAACAATAATCAATTAAACATTAAAGCGATGTACTTATATCATTCGCCTTTCAATTACATTTCTTGGGGGAATATTATTGTATAAATAGTACTTTTACTCATCATAAACGAAGTGATTTACCACGTCGTCTAGTATCAAATAACTAACTTTACTTAGCACTCTTGCTCTATCTATGCTCTCTTTATTTAATACGGTCATTGTCTAATTGGATGGCAAACATTTCCCAAGGAACAGGTGCGGTGCAGAACTCGTGGTTTAACTCGCTCTTTGAGACACAAGACAGTGACATTGCTATCTGACTAGCTCCGGAGATATTCTTTACAAAAAAACACCCAACCCAATTAATTTTATTTATCCCTAGAGGAATTTCAACTGTCTTGAAACAGCTGTAGCATGGACCGCTTTTAGACCAATTAATATAATATAAGGAAACATGATAATATTTTTTGCAAATATCAAAACTCATTATTGATTACTATTTCACGTGCACTATAAACATGAACGTGTTGACAAGAGATGAGTACGTAGACTAACTAGTCTGCATTCGAATAACAACGGTTTATTATAGGAGCAAACATCTGGTTCGACTTCAAGACTAGATAGAGGGGCGCTATGCGTTTCCCACGATCGGTAAAACTTTTTATAAACACTCATAGACTACTTACATCTCATTATTTACAAGAACGAGAATCGCCTGCTTTCAACCGTTATATAAATTTACTACAAACATAATATCAATATAATACAGTCAACGCTACTAATTATCGGAGATAAAAGTTGACATTGTATCCCTAATAAACTGTTAAAAAGATGTATATATTTTTTATAACAACCCGTATATATATATATATATATATATTTATCTAAATTTGAACCAAAAAAATGTTAAATTTAAAAAAAAACACCATGTAGAATAAGATATTGCACGCGGTAACATCTATAATATTCTAAGTATATTTTACTTTTAAGCGGGTTATTTTTGAAATACTATAACGAAACCAAGTAAAAGATTATATAATCTCTCCGGATTCGTGCAGAAGTCAACAATAGCAGGAATTTTAGTGGTAATGAAAAACCTGGATCCCATCCAATGGTAACTCCCTGGTTTCCCCTACCAAATACAGGCAATAGTATTTAGAGACATAGAAGTTTATTTCAAAGTTAAATATTTAATGATCAAAAGAATTTAATTTTATAAACTATTCTAGTCGTTGAACTTACAATATGTTGATCCATTCATCTTTCCCCGTTACATTTAAAAGTTTTAGTCTGAATTAAAACATCGTAAATGTCACTATAAACATCAGATATCTAAAATAACAAATTAAATAATTTTATGTAAGGAAATAAAAAGAAATCGTACATTGCATCTTGTTAATTATTAATTCATCTCATATATATACTGATGACACCAATAAAAATCGTATTAAAATATTTTAAACGGCACCCATAACTTTTACACGCCCAATTATACTGAACCTATTATCGCAAAATTATGACGACGTGAAATTATTTCACATGAGTTATGATGAAAGAATATATAATTTTATTATTTAAAAACCATTAGTCGTTATATAATAATAAGGTTTATGCCTATACTATTATTTAGTAAAAAAGTATTTATATAGTCTTCGATATTGTCGAAAAACGATTCTAATATTAAAATCAGATATTATTTAAAAAGAACTGTAATTGATAAATATTTAAAGGACTTACAAAATACGTTGTCTTCTTTTTTCGAATATCGAACTACTGATGATAGAAAGACGAATGATCTATATCTATTCAGCCGCTGTACAAAATTTATTATTAAGTCCGTAGCAATACATAACCATTTAATTTATTATATATAAATTGATAATTAAATAAAAATGTAAGTTCGTTATGTAATATACTTACTCGCTTCTACCGAGGAACGTTCTAAGCTATTTTATTGACATGTTTAAATGGAGACAAATTGTTTAAGCGATGTGTATTTCAATTGGAACAGCTTGCCACTAAAGTTAATTAAAGTGCCTCCAGGATTAGAACTCAAATAGACTGCGTCAAGCTGTACTGTTTGAAACTGTACCAATTATTTGTCTGTCTGTTTTATGTTATATAGGGCGTGTAATTACAGGCACAAGGGCCACAAATTAGCTCCCAAAATGGTGGCGCATTGGCCATGTAAGGATTGGTTAATATTTCTGTCAGCGCTGAAGTCTATGGGCGGTGGTGACTCCTTACCATCAACTGACCCATTTGCTCGTCCGCCTTAGTACATAACATAAAAAAAAAATCATACAATACATTTGAATATAAAAACGAGACGTGATGTCTTTTTATTAAAAAAGTATATCAAAATGTACTTAAATACAATGTTTATTGCATGTAATATAAATAATTATATTAAAAGTCCCCGTGCTCTTGTCTGCAGGTATATCACACGGGACTACACACATGATTCAACATGATTCGACATATTCTTGACCGACTTCAAAAATAAGTAGGTTATCAAAAGGCTTTTTATATGAACTTTCCTCGATAAAATCTACGATTGCGAGATTATTCTCGTAATTCTTTTTTCGTTCGCTTTCAATTTAATATAGGAACATATTGCTTTGATGTGTGGGTTTTATATTGATTACGTACATAGGTATACAATCGCTGGTTAAATTTTGTCGCCAAATAAGGGATATTTACTTTTCTATTATCAAAATTAAAACTTAAATGTATTTAACATCATTCGAGTTAAAAAATTAACCCTATTTTTATAAACGTTGTAGATCGGTTGAATCGTAAAACAATACTTTGTCTACTTCTTTCGAATGCAATATTACTGATGCCAGAAAGAGAGAAAGATCTATATATCAGATCCGCTGTGATACAACCTGTAATAGTTACACTTAAAATTATAATAACGAAAAACTGTCCCAATGTCAAATAATATATATTTATTCATTAAGATTTTTTTTGTTTTTTTTTGGTTATCGATTTTTTTCCGAAACTAAACTTCATTAATAGCCATGAAATAAAATAACAAGGTCTTACTCGGTGGTAGGACTTTGTGCAGGTCTATCTGGGTAGGCACCACCTACTCATCATATTACATTCAACCGCCAAACATCAATAAATGATATCGTTATGATCTGATTTGGAGGGTAAGTGAGCCACACAAGGCGCAAGGGACATAACATCTTAGTTCCCAAGGTTGTTGACACATTGGTGATATGAGGAATGATTAATATTTCTTATCGAACCTACGTCTAAGGGCAGTGATGACCAATTCCAAACCTGATCGCACATTTGCCAGTCCGCCTCCCTATCGAAAATAAGTTCGCGTCCGGTCAACACCGAAGTTTTCAATTTCGAAAAAATCGTAAGATATATAAGACGAAAAAAGATGGCATATAATCTCTATTATTTCCCTTCCACGGTTACATATTATAAACTTTTTTCCTAATCGGAAACTATTAGTATGGAAAATGCAAAAATAATATAACATTACATTTTTTTACATTAACAGCTTGTAAATTTCCTACTGCTGAGCTAAGGCCTCCTCTCCCTTTTAGGAGAAGGTTTGGAGCATATTCCATCACGCTGCTCCAATGCGGGTTGGTGGAATACACATGTGGCAGATTTTCGTTGAAATTAGATACATATAGGTTTCCTTACAATGTTTTCCTTCACCGCCGAGCACGAGATTAATTATAAACACAAATGAAGTACATGAAAATTCAGTAGTGCTTGCCTGGGTTTGAAGGCGAAATCATCGGTTAAGATGAACGCGTTCTAATCACTGGGCCATCTCGGCTCTCAATAATATTATAAACAAATTATTATTTATCATGCCTATCTGAAAAAAACAATTAAACCTATAAACATAATATCATTAGCAAAAGATGCAGCGCTTTTCAGACATGGTTTTATCATTCGAATTAATCGAATCCGAATAAAACATTTCTGTTCGCTCATCTCTAGTTTGTATTACTAAGCCGGGTTCTATATTAACGGCCACGCACGCAAGCGTTGTCACATTATCCTTAGCTAACACGATCTTTGATTTGCATATTAGAGAGAGACAGAAATAGACCAGGCGTTATTTATTGAGCAGAACAACAATCAAATATATTCTAAGGATAAAATCTAAAATTTGAGTCCCAACTAAATGTACGGTAAGCTTCATAATAAATTAATTTAAAGTTACAATTAACTAACTCTACCAAGAGTTATTTTCAATAGCCCGAAAATATCATTTTAATACGTAATGAAAATTGTAGGCATAAATGAATATCAGCCTCTTTATAGGGGCGCGGTAACCCAGTGGTTAGAATATTTGAATCTTAACTAAAACCTGTTGGTTCTAACCTATCAACGACTTCCATATATTTGAATATCGTATAACCTAAATTATACGTCAGATAGAATTCTGTTACACATGATCCTGCATTATAATAGTATGGTGGATTAAACTCCTAAACTTCTAAACAGAAGTGAAAGTGTGTTCCTAACAGTGAGTCATTTACGGGATTTCTTATTGTTTATGTTATCCAACATTTTATATTTCCACAAATATAAAAAGCAGAATTATTTAAGACTAATGATATTGCTACTCAATCAAAATCATTTTATATCTGACATCAGATTGAGTCCTTAATCACGCTTTCCTGAAGAACACTTCAGAAACTCTAGAAAATCCTTATTTTTAGAAATATAACGAAAGTTGATACAATTTTATTAACTCCTCGGTCTTCCTTCTTAACCCAAATAACGTAAGGAGGCTGATACGTCTTTCTTGATGTTACTTGAGAAAATTGAAAAATTACGAATTTCCACAAAACTTTAATACTTTATCGATATTACAAAAATAAAACTATGTAAAAAATGGTCTGCTTTACAATTTTTCGAGGTATTCTATTTTCAAATTTATTAATTTGATTTGTTTCTTTAGATCTATACTATATTTAAGGGCTAGACTACAATACATATATTGATACAAAACAATCATCAAATCAACGAATCATACTTATTATTGACAATAACAACCAAATGAGAATCATTAAGAAAAATCTTCACAGTATTTTAAAATTCTTTAACTCAGAATTTTCATAAAAATAAAATCAAAATTAAATTATTATTTACAATTAATTCATCGAATACATCTTTATATAAAACAAGTCGCTTTCCGCCTATAGCTCCGCTTATATATCCGCTTTCTTCTACAAAAGCACTCAACTGATTTTTGATACAGTCGATCGATGGATAGATTCTATATCATTTTGTACAAAATTTTTACATTTTGTACAAAATCGCCGAACTATGACGGTGTTTTATCCAAAGATCTGTTTTTGTACGCTTACAAGACTGATTTTGGCTAAACCTTAGTAGGATACATTAAAACAATGTACTAGAAAATTATGAAAATTCTACGGAAAAATTGTAATAGCATCTGCATTCTTGAGTACACTCATAATAACTACATTAATCTATTGAAAAATGGTGAAAACGAACTATTGCGAAGTTATTTTATCCAATTAATTATTAATCCATATTCAGAAAAAATACAATATTAAAATTAACTAACTATTAAATTTAATATTGATTTAAATTGTCATAGACTAAACACTTCACTGACGCTCGCTAAATAAATATACTTAATCAATATTTTCTTTCTATGCGTACTTCTCATTTCCTTTATTAATGCCACCCATGGGTAACGAGGCGACCAGTTTGTTTATAAAAACTACCAATGTCCTACTCCAAGGCATTACAAAATATAATATTTATATTACGTAAGTGATTATAGAAAAGTACTCTGAAAATCATGTTACAATTTTATAATCTATTTTATTTACGACATTTCATTTCAATTTCTATATTAGTTTTAAAATTGAATTATTAACACGATACTTAACTTGTTCCACATGAGGATATGTTAAATCAAAGATAACAGAGCATCGTACAGTTAGGTACGCCTACAGTAACAGTGAAAGGTTCATTGTTCTAAGAACAAATTGATAATACATGATTGTTATCAAACACATATCAACTGTGAGATAAATTGTTCTTTGTTTATTTGTTTTAATCGCTTTCTATATTTATATAAACTAATTTGAATTTCGAATTATAAATTCAATAGAATATATTTTATTTTTGTTTGTTCTTGTTTTACAGATAAAAAGTTATTTTTTTCTTTGTGCTTTAATAACATGAAAACTACTAAACGACCTGAGATAGTTATAATCTATACGTTTTTTTAATTCCGTTAATCATTCCCCTTTTATATTTAATGCCCAGGGCTGGCAACAGTTAGTACATCATACAATTGATTGAAAATATACAGCTTAAATATTATTTATACCTTGATAATACTTTTTGGACAATATTAAATAAATGCCTATCATATTTCACATTTTTTTTTAATGTTATTACCGCAAAGAGATATTAAACAGCAAAACTCTGTATGTGCAAACAAAGATGTACTCTCTACTATGAAAGTAGGTGAATTTCAAAGTCCGTTGGAACAGTTATCCGAAACAATCGGTGAGAGATCAGACTTAAAACCAACAGCTTTATGTTAATTTCGAGAAACGGATTAAACATTGCCAAGTTTCTAGCGGAGAACTACTCGTTACAGAAAATCCTAATGACTTACCGATCCGATGCGGTATTCCGACTCGGAACCTCAAAATTTGCAGTCGTATAGCCTAACTAGACGAACTTGGAAGTAATAGCAATTAATCAAACAGATGAACAGTGCTTCATAAAAAAAAAACAATTTCAAATTATTAAAAATCTCGCTTTATTTTTGAATACAGTAGAACACCGATTATCCGAACGCCGATTAACCGAATTGCTAATTATCCGAATCGGTCCTAAGCGTAATATAAAAAATTAAAACTAAGTCATTTTTGTTAAGGTTTACTTACTCTGATCGGGATGTTCAAGTGAGCGTTATTGTAGAACTGTGTTTGTTAAACTTAATAAAGTTTATCCTATGTATGACAGTTCGTTTTTCTTTATTACCATTCTATGTCCGATTATCCGAATCGATCCCGGTCCCAATTAAGTCAGATAATCGGCGTTCTACTATATCATGTTTTAACACTTATTTAATCTAAATGGATTAACCAAATATAGTAAACGGTTACCGGTTCACTGACCACCATTGCCGGTTCAGCACTCAGTTATAGTTCAAGACAATACGACAAAAACTACTGCGGTTAGACAAAGAGCATACGAGCCGTGACGGATAGGTGGAACGAGCCTTCCTGCTATTGTCTTCACAAATGTGAAGCACCCGAGCACTAACAATAACGTGTTATTTCCCACGATCATACGAAATTTAATTTGCAAAAACGACTCAAATGGAAACGTATACAAGAAAATTTACATTTTAGTAAAGAAATAACTTAAATAGTGGATAAATATATCCGATAAGTAATCACCATTGTCCATAGACATTGTCTTCATAAGACATATTAACAATTCTTTACACTTTCAATTCGTGTCAACCACGAGAACTGCCGCTCCATCGCACTTTAAACTGAAATACGGAAATATAAACTAATAATAATGATGCGTAGGAGGATACTTAAAGAACGGTGAAGCTGTTGTGCCCAAAAGCCGAGCTTACACAAGAATGAAGTGGGTTTTTTTACATCAACTACCGAACCTTACTTGGTGCAAGCCCGTCTGGGTAGGTACCACCCACTCATCAGATATTCTACCGCCAAACAGCAGTACTCAGTATTATCGTGTTCCGGTTTGAAGCGTGAGTGAGCCAGTATAACTATAGGCACAAGGGAGATAACATCTTAGTTCCCAAGGTTGGTGGCGCATTGGCGATGAAAGAAAGGGTAGATATTTCTTAGAGCGCCATTGTCTGTGGGCGTTGGTGAACACTTACCATCAGGTGGCCCATTTGCTTGTCCGCCAACCGAAAATATGACCTTTCTTACTGCCTCGTTGGTCTAATGGGTAGATATAAAGCCGCAGATCCCGAGGTCCTGGGTTCAAGTCCTGGGTTGAGATTAGCCGTCGTAGCCGAAATCGATCAGGACGACATTATTATTACCTGTTTTCATTCACCGAGTGGACTATCCTATCACATCACTGGACTATCCTATTTTTTTTAACACAGAAGATAGTTGATTTGAATCCCAGATGCCAATAAAACATTAAACGTTTTTATATAAAATTTTCGCATTAGCAAAGCAAAGAAAAATAATATTCCCATACCTAACAATTCACATAAAAACTATAAATGTTTCTCAAACGAAATTAAATAACTGAGAACTTACTTTAAATTCGGATTTATTCAACTACACATAATAACTGCGTTCCTAAATTTAAACGAAAAATGTTAAATGTAAAAGATGTGTAAGTGTGACGACAAATTTAACCTTTCTATTGTACCATTATATTTAAATGCAACGAGGGCGTTGGAATATTTCACTAAAAAATCACCTGCCGAAATTATATCAAGCGAAAATATATCGTGACACCTTCAGATAAGACCGACATTATTATGTCAAGTGGACAGAGTCACAAAATTTGAGTTAACATCAAATGGAAAGATAATTTCCTTATTCACTGCTTTAATATAAAATAAATCTTAAATCGTTTGATATAAAGTACATTTTAGCTTGTAATGTGTAGTTAGTACTGGACAATAGCAAGTACATGGATTAGGGGAAAGGGGAAACACCATGTCAGCACCTACCGTTTTGTGTTGCATTGTGTTCTCGTGATACTTTGAAGGGGAGAAAAATCTTAAGACTACTCGATTCTTTTTAAACTCGTTTCCTCGGTCGTGTTATTCGTTTGACCTACGGGAATAACCCAGTACGTACAGTGATTGGATTGGGACTTCGGGATCGAGAAAATCTTGTTTTTCTTAACTTGTTTATTGTATACCTTTACGTCGTTTTTGTTTTATATCTTGCCCATACCTTTGCTCTATTACTTTCCTGTAATGATCGTTAGAAGCATACAAATGCAGACGCTTATCATACAAACACACCCAGTTCAAAAATTTAACGAATTATTCATCAAATAGCCCTTGGAGGCGAGATGGCCCAATGGTTAGAAAGCGTGCATCTTAAGCGACGATTGCGGGTTCAAACCCAGGCAAACACCCCTGAATTTTCATGTGCTTAATTTGTGTTTATAATTCATCTCGTGCTCGGTGATGAAGGAAAACATCGTGAGGACTCCTGCATGTGTCTAATTTCAATGAAATTCTGCCACATGTGAATTCCACCAACCCGCATTAGAGGAGCGTGGAATATGCTCCAAACCTTCTTCTCAAAGGGAGAGGAGGCCTTAGCCCAGCAGTGAGAAATTTACAGGGTGTAAATGTATGATGATAATGTAAATAGCCCATCGTTTTTAAGTTACGAGTAAACGGTCCGTCGAAGACGATTCTATAAATGCTTACGTCATCTACATGCATTTCCACGTGTATGGAACGCTCGTTGTTTACTTGCTTACCGATTATTCAATAAAGGTCTGCTGCATATCGTTATTACAAAAACGATTTAATAAAAACAATTATGAATACATCAAATCCAGATTTTTAATGTTTTATAGAAACATTTTTGTATTACGTCTCGTAAATAATTAGTATTGTGGTAAACAAATTTTGCTCTGTAAACAAGAACGCAGAGTTTTAAATTTCTTTGCAAGAATACTTGGTCATTTTAAACTTTATCTATTAACAATCAATCCAAATAAAGTACCTTTAGAGTTTAAAGAATAAATACTATTTTGTCGCGCAGATTAGGTAATAATTAGCTAGATATCAAATTTGTTTGAAGATGTACCAACTAAATATATAAATTATATTGATAACGAAAAACTATTATTAATTTTTATTTTTAAAATATATTTTTTTATATAATTTGTATGAAATTTTAACAAATTAATAGTAAAAAATAAACTGTTGTGGAAATGTACATAAAACTTATTTGCCTATCATAATTGAACGCGTAATATCACAAGTTGATGTATGTGACGTTAAGGAGTTCACTCATCTGAATGCAATTCTGGTAGAATAAGGACAGGATCATGAAAATGCTTGTTCAGCTCTGAATCAACATGTAAAATTTTAAAACCATACGATGATAGAAGATGGTTCTAATTCAACTAGCAACAAATAAACGTATAATATACACAAGGCACTAATAGTAGAGATTTTTAAAATCAAGCTTTTATACAGATAATTTCGTATCCATACTGTAGATCTGTAGGAGTTCCTTTGTTTGGAGCGAATCCTAAGTGTAGAAACGGGTCATCATTGCTAAAATAAATGCATTATCATCCATACTGAACCAATGCTAAATTTTAAATCCATAGTCTAGTATGAAATTATTCTAAATCAACAGGCACGATTGAATCTAAATAAACGAATTGACAGACATTGCAAGTTAAAAAAAAAACTTGTAAACAACTAATCGGATATGTCATCCTTAGTTTTATATAAAAAATTCTAAGATATTCTGAGAACTCATTTCTGTCGTAATCCGAAATAAACGTGTTTAGTCGTGTGTGGTCAGACATCATCACCCATATATCAGATATGGTAATTACTTCAGTTTATGATGACGAGACTAATGATCGAGACAATGATGTCGGGCAAATCGACCATTAATAGTTGGATGAAGAAATACTTAAATACATTATACAAATGAAGGAATAAAAATAATTAAATAACTATAAATACTTTAGTGGAACATTATAAGTTGAAATAAATTAAATTGGGAACAAATCTGTTTAATAATCTGTTAAACTTTAATTAACACTATTTTATTTGGCACATTATTCAAGACTGGCACAAATACATATACACACTTCTTTTTTTAAAAATATTGATCTGTCACGAGAAAACAAAGGGAGGATTGCGAGAGATTAAAAAATATATTTGTTGGAGAATTATTATAAAAAGTGATTTTATTTTGTCATCTTAAACTACTGATATTACATAATGAAACATATTGAGAAGTGTCGATAAGAGCCTACTTAAAAAAATATTATTTCGATTTTAATTACAAAATAAATATTCGCTCGGACATTTTGAGAATCACAAATAAATGACGGTTGAGATAAAATTTTACTGAATGCGTTGTACTTCGATTCTCTTCATGCCCAATACCCTCAGTAACCTTTCATCCTTTATGCGACAGACTCCTCGTATAAAAATAAACTAATTAGAATATATTCAGACATGAAAGAGATTTTAATACAGAGCAGAGCTCACGTTTACGACTGCTCAAAAACTTGATAAAAGCTATCGAACAGCTGCAAGAGATCACCTGCCAAAGAATGTTATTCAATCTTTGGAATCAATTCACGTACCCAGACTGACAAAGGGATCTTTTTAGTAAAAGATTGTCTTAATTATATAAAAAGATTTATTTTTTATGAGGGTCCGTATTTATTTACATCGTAACAATAGATTTGACTAGTGTCGTCCGTATATTATATGTTATTCAATGCAATATATACCAACATAATAACAAAATAAAAAATCAGACGTAAAAAGCAAGCACAGGCTATGTGTGCATATCTTATTTGATTAATTGATTGACATTATTGACATTTTCCAATAAAAAAAAAATTATCGTTCAGTTTGGTACGTTTTATTACATAACGCGAATATTAGAAAGAATGATTGGTTTTTGAACAACATAATAATATTTATATTTTTAAGTCATTTTTGTCATGACGTATGTACTTATTCGAACCAAAAACCTCTTTCTGATCAACATTTGTGTGTGTCGTATACAAAAAACATTCACACGAAACAGGATTCAAATAAAATCGACTGTTGTAGTATAGGTTGCACGGGTATGATTGCACCGAATCGGGCATTGTCATTTGGCAGTATCTTTATTTCGAAGTTATGTACTTATTTCTATTAGAGTCGACAATAGTCATTCTATATGAACAAGTGAATGGCGTAATAGATCGTTTAGGGAATTTTGGTAAACTAAGCGTATCAATCGAGATCCATAAGTGTCTCAACCATGTTATGCGACTCACTATCAAAACCAATACGAAAGCAGTTTAGCATCAAGCGCCTGTCAAAATATTATCAATGCAGTTGTCACACTGGACCCATCCCAAACAAATAGTGACTATGGGGATACTGAAAAACGAATGATGATATTGATGATTTAATAATCTTGAATTAAAGCCTAATAATTATGAGATGTATTAAAAAGAAAGTTCATTATTTTAACTGTCAAGATAAATGTTGACGGACAAGTTGACCACGGAGTTTCAGACCTGAGTATATACGATTATCCCATATACTGTATAATTGCTTCCCATGACTGCATTTATTATGTTTTTCTCTGTACTATTAAAAAAAAAACAGTATTTTCATTATAAAGAAACCTCATGCTTTATAACTGTATTCATATTATTACGCTATTAAATATTACTTTTATTGTATTACGATATTTAGATGAACAAAGCGAAATTGAACTTAGTTAATTCAAAAACTAAGTTAAATTTCGATTGACTTTTATTGAAACGTTTCAACATCAAAAATCGCATACGATTATCTACTTCTATTTCTATCTTTGATATATATAAACGCGGCTTAAATGGAAATATATTCTAGGAAAAACGAATAGTGACTTGTAAAATCCAAAGGGGATTTACACGTCCCTTTGAGTAACTATACATATCACTCTAGGTTAAATTAAGTGTAGAGGTAGAGTTCCTGACTTGACTCGATTAGTTAAGACGAAACCTCCAACCGAACATAAGCTCAATGGTCTTACTAGTAAGCGGATAACTATACGACCTAAGCTATATAACCATCCATTTAAATCAGACACAATTATAAATATAAAAATGTTTCCATGTGCTTAACTCTTGTTTATAATTTGTCTCGTGCTCAGGGATGAAGGAAAACATCGAGAGCATTCATGTCGCAAATAAATGCCCCATGTGTGCCCCGTATTGGCGCAGTGCGGTGAAAAAAGCTACACACCTCCTCTAAAGGACAGGAAGGATTCTTTTTTTCAACATTCAACATATATAGCAGCGCGCGAGTAGTATCAGATAATTGTTAAAAATATATTTAAATAAACATTGCAACACAATTCATAAAAAAAAGATAATGTAAACAATAAAAAACGAGTAGCGTGTTATTTCTCAAACTACCAACACGACAAACCAGAATGACTACTGAACAATAAAAAAAAAAAAAGTGGTCAAAAGCAACGCGACGAACAAAGATATTAATTGTTTATTTAAAAGACAAGTTTTGAACGCTCTTCAAGGGCCAAGCTAACGTACACGCTATTTATAAGCGTCGTTCACTTTTTTTTAACATCTCAAACTACACCTGCCACCGTTCGAGTGCACGATTGGCCAACCACCTCAGAGTCAATAACACCGAGCCCACCCTTCTTGTTTAACCCTTATCTTTTAAATAAGTCGTTATCTAATCATTCCCTTTAAGATCGTGCAAGAACAGATGCTTAGACTTTTCAAAGAGATATTTTTGAGAATTGAATATTCATAACATAAGAATGCTGGTCTTGATTACGAAATTGATGTCAGTATTAACATTTTATCAGATTTATAATACAAATTTGTTAGTTGATAAATACGTTATATAAATTCGATTTAAATAATTTCAAATATTTTTAATATCAGATTCTAAAATACCTTTAACAACCCAACAGTGGTTCAATGATGAAATTCAAGCATATACATTTATTGAAAAGGAAATTTTTTTTTTACACTTTTTAAAATTTTTTTTATTTGGCAACACTTATAACTCGTCAATAATTATCAAGCAAAAATAATAAAAATTACTGGAAACTCCTAAGCTGTTTCGTCTTTATTTATTATATTTTATATATAGATTACATTTTATATTATATTTCTAAATTTTTTCAAAGTAATTGGAAACTTTTTGAATAATAAATTCAAATTGTCTAGTAAGTTTTTGGTTAAGATTAGCTTAAATAATGGCTTAGAAGAAGTCTCGATTCTTTATTATTCTGCCACTTTTTTAAAAGTAAAACAAGAAAACAAGAAATTCTATTTAGTTAAACTAATCGTACGAAACAATCAACAAAGATCGTCGAATCCAAACATTTTACTGTACAATCCATTAGTCTTTTGACTAATCAATACACTTTATCTAACATCTATAGCTCCGTACAAAAAATAAATTTATTTATAAGCGTGCTTGAAAAAACAAATCTCTATTTTGTATCTACATACAAATAAATTAGTTCAAAAATATTTCTATCAAAAATTTATAATTACTATAAAATATATATAAAATTCGAAATTTGAAATGTCCACCTATTACGTGAACATTTATATATTCATCTTTTAATATAATTAATTATTATTAATAAGCCCGTACAATTATACCTTGATCATTATTTCGTTTAAAAAATAGCACCGTTACAAATGTAGAGGAAGATAATTAAATTCAATACAACAGGTCCGGACGAATAAAGCCACGGGCAGACGTGAT
This sequence comes from Vanessa tameamea, assembly GCF_037043105.1. Classification (NCBI taxonomy): domain Eukaryota; kingdom Metazoa; phylum Arthropoda; class Insecta; order Lepidoptera; family Nymphalidae; genus Vanessa; species Vanessa tameamea. Next base: position 10,271,267 of record NC_087316.1, on the reverse strand, counting down.
ATAAAAAAGTAACGGTAAGATGGCTACTTTTGAAATACGTACCGAGATTGACAATCCCCGATAACATTTAACTCCTCTGTCTATAGACAATTAAACAAATGGACAGAGGTAAGCGAATTGATTGTTATGATAAGTCGCTTTGACTTCCACATCTGAACGTGTATGGATTATCAGGCTTAACAAATCTTGATTATATCAACTACGCCGTTGAATAAAGAGTGTTTTTGTACGCTGAAAAAATCTAAGCAGTTTATTTTGGGAATTTTATTTAATTAATCTAATAGGGAGGAATTTAACTCTAAGCTAAGTGCCTTAGTAAGTGCTGTTGCTAATTTATAGTCATGTTTTCAATTAAATGTTTGTAGCAAGTTGTTGTTTCCAGCGAGCTTAAATGTACAAGTTATAAATTTTTTTTTTTTTTTTTATTTTATATATAGTCAAAATTGTTAAATTAAAGAAGAAATGCATTTATTAATGTTAAGCCAATATATAATTAAGTAAATTATATATCATAATTATTAAGTTTTAATTACATAACACTCTATGTTTAACTATTGTTTAAGAGGATTTTATTTTTGTTAATTTTTTTGTGATGTATGATAAATTTGATTTTGATTAAAATACTTTGTAATATTTTCTCAATATTTACTTTATGTTTGACCACTTAAACTATAATCACGGAAAACATCTACGCGCCGTTCAAAATAAAAAAAATATGCGCCACTCACAATCAATGCCCTGTCTTCCGCTTGTTATTAAGATGGTCCCAGCATACCATCGCCTTTCAGACGCCGCACCGTCAATCAGTCGGTGATATCTGTTAAACATCGACATTCGAGACACTCGAATGACTGCAGTAGCCTTTTTAACTCAACCGAACCAATTAATAATAACGATAAACATTACAGAAAAAAAAACCGTTGAACTATTTATATTTTGTTTATAGCGTTAATGATCGTTTTTTGTGATATTCTTATTGAAGGTTTTAAGTTAATGACATTAATGACACTAACCCGTTATTAATTCTAAGTTTATTTTTTAAACAATTGTCCTATACGACGTAAGGGTTACCACATAGTTATAAACAATATCTTTACAAAATATCAGCTCAATAAAAAGACAGATCGCTTAGAATACATTTAGAAATAGGTATGAAATTGGCGCTTATTATGAATATCCATACAAAAGGTCGACAAGATATTTTATTGACATTAGGAAAACAAAAACATTTTTTTTTTATTCGTTATAACTAGAAATTTAAAGTCCGATTTGGTATAACTATTTACAATATTTTATAATAGAAGTTATTTAAAAGATGTAAAGCTTTAAAGTTTGAATAGAATCCGACTAAAGGAAACATTGTTTTGAACGTTTTTTTTCCGTCTATAAAAATTTCTCTACCGGCTTGGCGCCGTTGCTGCGTGACATTCAATCATATCTTATGTCAATAGCATTTCTAAAGACACCGATTTCATTGTTTGCGGCCAAGAAATCAATAAATCATAGCCCGCTATGCCATTCTATCATTAGAGCTTATATTGTTCTCAAATAGAACATCCATTGTCTTTTCTATTGTCTGATATGATTATGACAATTTATCTATTTCAAATTATTTTATGAATAAATTGATAGTAATTGATTTATGATAAAATATCTAATTTAATGAGGTTTTTGGGTCGTATTCCATTATACATATTGTAATGTTTTATACGATTACAGGCTATGGAGTATGAGATGAGTTAACATGACGAAGTACAATACGGAGTTTGCAACATTAGCAACCGGGCCATCTCGACTATTCTGGTCTATCTAATTTCCAAGTTTAAAATTGTATTCCCAATTTATTTCGAATTTTTGTATCCTCTAAATTCGTAAGTTTGTGCGTGTTTTATAAATAATTCATAGTATGTTCATCATCATCATTCATCCTATGTTTTATTTACAATGTGATATTACTGTTGAATTAGTTAAATGTATATATTATAATACAATTAAAATTATTACACCATGTATAATTAGACAGTGTGTTTTGTAACTTGTATTTTTGAATGGGCTTGTAGATTGAAAACGTCTCATCTCGCCATATCGTGACCGCATACGAAATGACGCATTTTTTTTATTTCAGTGCGTTATTTTTTAAATGATGTATAAAATTTGAATAGACAGCTTTTATAACTAAATGATTGTATACGAATGGGACTATTGCCGTTTATCACTTCCTTGTTCCGTTAAAACAAATTAAAATACTTTTAGTAGTTGTAACAATACAATTAGTCATCGATATAATTATAATGTTTATGCGCATATTAAATAAAAAGCAAAAAATAAACCCTGTAGAAAAAGTTAAAATGTATTTTTAAATCTCCCTCTTAATTAATAAAGTATTTTATTATCTGAGTCTGAATTGGTTGATCCTGTATTAAGACTTGTTATTCACTTAACGTATCGAGCTATATATTGCTACAAAAAAAAAGATTTTTTTTTATGAATATTGAAATAAAAGATCCTATGTTTTGTGATATGATGTATATTTATGATACAGATTTCAATGAAGTTTCTCATAGTGAATTTCGGCCATTACAAATGACATAATTATATAGACATTAGCCATTGTGAATGGCGCTAAGGGAGACTAAGCAAATATGCAGGAGCTATAATAGTGAACAAGTGGTACTCTTTCTGCTCTCACTCTTGCAATCCGATGAGACGGCAACCCCCTAAACTGGAAGAAATCAAGGGAAGGGTCACCGGTATTACATACGTACCGAGGCCTAGAAATGTAAACACTTCTAAACTCTGAGATTGACAGCAAAATCTAACTTTTTTATCAGACCGAAATTTATATGTAGAATTTTTAGTAATACAGGATAGATTATATACGAGGCCATCAATTAATGTAAAATTACATATTAACTACTTAAATATACCATCATTTTATATGGCAGTGCAACGATTACCTCTAAAGCAGCAGCTCTATTAGAGCAATTATAAAAGCGATACTGCGCTATTATTTAGTACCCGTTCAACACAGATCTCGAATCGATCCAATTTCCTCTGACTCAGCGGATAAGAGTTTTAAACCTGACTACATTTTATAACTAATAAATAACACGCAAAATTGCTTTTTTAATTAGAACCCTGCGTCGGTTTTCTGGTACATTGTTTTTCATGTAAATAATTGGAATAACTTTGATAGTATAAAAATAATATGTCATGTGTATGTGTGCCACACTAGGTTCGCTGCGTGTAAGCCGTAGGTCCCACACATTATATATCCTACCACCAAACAACAATACTTCGTATTGTCGTGTTCCGTGTTTGAAGGTGAATTGAGCAAATGTGACTGCAAATACGAGAGACTTAACACATTAGTTGGTGAGCGATGTAAGCAATGGGTAAAATTTCTAACGGTTGTATTTATGAGAAGCTATATAGCGATAAATACATGTATTAATCAGATGTAATATAATAAAATTATTTTATTGATTTTATAGTTTTGAGCATATATTTCATAATATATTATAATTAACAATGGACTTATTCCACTTATGTCAAATTCAGAACAATTTACAGCGACATTACTTTTATTATCAGTATCATTCAAGCTAGGTTTTTCTTCCGTTAACATTTCGTCGAGAATCGACGAACCGATACTCGGCGCGTGACAGCTCGCGGGTGCATTTTGCGCCTATCTCCCTACAACTACCAGTCGTAATAAAAACTACTTTATTCCTGGCAATCAATTTTAAACCTTCTCATTCAAAATTAAAGTTCATATTCCTTTAAAATTGTACATAAGCTATTAAATCTGTATCGCTGAATCGACTCGAAGTCGTTCGAGCGTGATTTCCAATTTGATTCTTTTGACTATCGAAATAGCGTTGATTTCGTTTTTTGCTCTCTAAAGATTTGTTTTGGTGTGACGAAATGCTGGGACTATTCGTCTATAATAAAACGACACAAAGGACGGTCGATGTGTCTCGTGCCACGATTTTTGTTGTCCGACCCGAAGGCGCGTGGTTTTTACTGAGGAGAAACATTTTTTAAGTTCGTTGATATCATGTAACTTAATTTAGTGTCGGCAGCGGCAATAAAATTAATGTTCTATTTTTTTTTTTTTATAAGTTTGTTATAAAAAATAATCAATTGTGTCGTTTTAATTTGGGTAATAATGGAGGAATAATCACTGCAATGGGTGTGAGCAGTAAAAAATAATAAGTTCGATTTTGCATACGGGTTTGTCTACAAGCTTATATGAAAATAGTTAAAAGGAAGGTGGAATAAAATTCGATTCGAGAATATTTTGTATAATAAATAGGTCTGTTGTCATTTTCTATCAGAAATTTCTGCCAGTTTCCCCTCCTCGATGTTTTTTTTTTTAAATAGATGCCAGCGTCAATTGCCCTAAATAAAATAAATTAAAAAATATTCTAATGATGTAATACTGTTATAATCGTTTAATATTATATAAGTAATCTCTCCCAATCGTATTTTGGAAATCGATAGCCACAGCTTCCATTATGAACCAGGCCTATACAAATTAATAAAGCAACGTTATCAAGCGGTTTAATTAAATTTCTGATAATATTTTCTGTTTTACGTATTAAATTATTTTAACGATTATTATAATTATTATACCACGAACTTTTAATATTGCGCTTCGATGCATAATTAAAAAATATTATAGCATGTCCATGTTTTGTCATTGCTGCAATAATCAAATAAAAAAAAAACCTAGCTATGTTGATACTTTTTAATTAAAGAAATGTATCTTTTGCCGCACTGTCTAGATATTATTGAATAACTACAGATAATAAATTAGGCATAATTTCTTTTTTTAATTTTGACATATATGTATTCAGTATTTGGTAAAATAAAAAAGAAAATATAAGTTATTTGCTTCTTTGCAAGTCGATCAACGTCGTGGAATAGGAAAATAAACATTTATTTACGTAAAATTATTTGTATTGAGAACCTAAGTATATACGAGTACAAATTAAAAAATATCTACTATCAAATCATGACCGCACGGAATGGTGGCAAGTATGCTAAGAGAATTTCTCCGTTCCCTTTCTGTCACTACTGGAAGCAATAAGAAGTGTTATATGTTTTAGAAATGTTTTCAACTATTATCAACCAAGCTTTTCTACTCATACTGTATAATTCTGAGAATAATGTATAATTTCAACATAGTTTGTGTATTTATACTGAAGTTGGATTTCGGATGCATATGGAATAGATATTTACCTCGGAGAGCTTCGAAGTTAGATTATATATCGTAAATAAATTTTTTCAAATCTTAGAGCTCATAAGATATATTTCAAAATCACTATAAAACGAAAATGTATGAAATAAAACAAAAGTATTTGAATAAAATCAATAAATGCAATTAGCATGAGTACCGAGGCCACTTATTTTCCATATCTCGGAATTTTATTAAGCAAAGCTAACTTGTAAGCGGAGTCCAGTGACTGTTTCACTGCCAATCGAGATGAAATTTGCATTCGCATGCCGAAGTCAGTCTGATTTAAACGCGATGGTAGGGTTACCATTTAGTTCGGAGACAGTAACAAAATTCGATTAAAAACATATTTTTGTTAAGCTTGGAATTTAAAGACCCTCTCGTAATTAAAACACTTTTTCATAATACATTAAAATGCTAAGGCTTGGTGAGAATATCATGCTTGTACTAGACTAATACTTCATATTTTTTACACTTTAAATCATTTATATGACTATTAACAATACTGCCCTAACCTCTTAATAAGGTAAATATTTAAGTTAACAGTCTTTAATGACATCAAATGGATTATAAGGACAAACCAAACTATTTTAGTCGTTTCTGAAATTCGAGGTCTAAACGCCTTATTTTGATAGGAATGTTGAAAGTAATTTATTATAAATAGTGATAGCTATGAATCTTTTCTTTTAATATCATTTCTTATATCGAAATTCACTTTGACTATCCAGTATACCACCTTCAATGCCGCAAAAACGACTATCAAGTTACTAAGTTTTTACCCGACGAAACTTTCAAGCGATCGAAAGTTAACTGCGTCTGGCTTGGAAGTCTCTATCGAACGTTTTGTAGTAGAAGAAAATTTATATTTACCAAAACAATTTATCTATAATATATTTGTACATACTATTAGTCTATTTAATTTTAATTAAAGGAATAACTATATGTGTTATACAGTAATTTATATATATAGTTATAGTTACAAAATCATTTTTCAAATAAAACATATTTTATATATAAGTAGACGGATCGGCAAATAGATAATAAATGGTGGTAATCAACCATAGACATTGGTGCTGTAAGGCTTCTCACCATTCCTTACATCGCCTATGCACCACCAACCTTGTGAACTATGATGTACCTATATCCCTTGTGCCTGTAGTTACACTGACCCTTAAAACCGTAATATAACTTTATTAAGTATTGCTGTTTAGCGGTAGAATATCGGCTGACACAAATCCCTACCAAGAAATAAATATATCATTGAAATATCATTGAAATGGCCATTATATGACCGTTCCAAATTTAAAAAATATACTAAACTTTTATATTTAGTTCTTCCAGTTATCCTATTTACTTAACTCTGTGTCGACATATAACGGTCAGGCAGCTCAGGGTCCAACATAATAACACAACTTAATCTTAAGTTCAGACCACACTCCTTCATACTATTTATTTTTAAATTGTATTATTTTTATCCAGTATAGAACTGTGCAAAGTTTTGTGAGAATTCGCTTCGCATCTTACATGCGGAACGTTGACAACCAACCGGTGATACACTATTGTATGCATGTATCTTTCTGACATTTCACGATCGTTTACTTCAGTGAGTTTCGAATTTGCTCTTACAGAATAACACTGCACGTATACATTAATTATATATGAATACAATTATCGTTTCTGAAATAACTATTATTGGACACGTTGATTCATAAACTTACAAATCGAAAAAAGATAATAGGGCACAAAAAATAATTTATATAATTTTATCATATAAAATTTTATCAGTGTTAATTTAATGATCGATTTTAATTTAAAAAAAAAATCATAATTGGTAATCAAAAGTTGTCTAATATAACATATAAAGTGCAGCATTCTATATCAATTGATTTTTTTTTAAATAATATATTCTAGCAAAACGACGCCAGTGTGGGGTCACTCTAAGAACAAATCTAAATTCCTGGTACAAACTTATAGTGGAACAGCTAGATTCGCATATTTTACGCCTGCACCTGCGTCTGACTGTAATTTAACGATAACTAGGAACTACAGCCGGTATCGAACACCTTTCTATTAGAAATTTCCGGACGCTATTTAGGTTTAATTTAAGTGTATATTAAACTAAATTATCATTGACTTGATAAAATCGTGTGCCTTGTTATTTCAGTAATCATTATAGTATCTGTTTTTTTTTTAATATGATCAATTTTTTTTACAAATGCTTAAATTTTTTCGTCCAAATATCGAGTTTTACAAAAAAAAAATTAGGTATGTATTCAAATTAAGAAAATATATTTATACACTAAAATTCTTCGTTAATCAGTTGTCACAACTAAAACCTGAACATTACTTCATTTTGATAATCCGAGCGGATCTAGTTTCTAGAGTTATTGCCTCGATTAAATATGATTTATTGCAAGGAAACTTATTAAAGAGCTCGGTATATCAAAACGGCAGGTGTTCAATTTATACTGATCATTGGGTTGCAAGAGAAAATGTATTTTTCTGTAAACAGCTACTTCAATTATATTTAGTAACTAAGTTAAGGATTTAATTTACCTTCGTAAATATTCCACTACTGGATTTACTCTCCGTGAAGCAACACAGTTTAGAAAAGTTATATCTCCGGAATTGTTCACGCTGGTTGGTGCTTATTGATATAGTAAATATATATGAGAACAATGTACAGACTCGACGCAGAAAACAAACGTAGAATCACAGATACAGGAAATAAAATGCGATGTTGCTTATTATCATTATCATACGAATATACATACGAATTGAGTTCTGATAGAACAGCACTCCGCAAATAATGTTTTCACAATTATTTATTTGTGAAAACATATTTATTCGGATTTTAATACATAACCTTAACTTAAAACTCGCATACTTTATAATGTCGGCCATATTTCTATATTAACCCATTATATTCATACTTTAGTTTACTTTATTGTTCACCATCAAGTGAAAATAAATAAATAAAATATGGATACAGCCCAAATAAAAGGAGCAAACAATCATGGTGCGATTTTTTCCAGGTCTAAACTAGAAAACTCGTTACATTAACCTAAGTATGTCTTTTACCTTTTCACATTACAATAATTGTTAGACAATTATATAATATGGAATGAATACACGCTCATCAGTCATTTTTAAGAGTTTAATTGTCAATGATTGATGGCGTGATATGAACGTTAATCGATCAATCATTGCGTTACATGATTTTTGCTCGTTCTTTGGTATAGCCTGATTCACTCACTGGTTACAACACAAATAGTTACAAGTTCTATTTTCGTTTTTTACAATTAGTTTCGAATCCAAATGGTAAGAGCTTGAGGCAGTATTTTTAAAAAAAAAAAAAAAAAGAAATCAGAACAGTAAACGGTTATCGGTCCTTATAGATTAATAAAACTCGCAAAACAAACCCTTTCATTTAATCTGGCAGACTCCAGACTCCGCCGGAGTTAATTAAGATCACCATCCATTACTCGATCGAATTAATTAGTCCCATAGTCCCATAGACTGTTTGTAACAAACTCGAATCTGTTATAAGATTTTAAATTTTATTCAATGAAGTAATTAATTAATCGCGCTACATTAATGTTATTTATGTATACCTTTTTGGATTTTTAACTTTATTCTATTAATAAATGATTTACCTTGAATATTTGGTAGTTTTAATAATTTGTATATTTAATATTACAAGGTTTACGATAACAATGGAAGATAACATTTAATAACATATAATAGTTGGTCTCAATAGTTCAACGGTACTAAATGAAGAAAGTTAGAATGTTATAAACATTAAAAACAAATGTATCTATTTATACTTGTGTGTATGTATATGTATATAATTCTGTTAAAAAAAAACTAACTTCATTTTTTATTACAAAAATGTTATAAATACTCGTATAAGACGAATATATTTTACAATTATAAATGTAAGACAACTATATTTAAAGCCCGTAATCAATATCTAATCATTATTCTCCTGTTAAGTGAGTATAAGTACTTTGTTAATAAGAGACTAAGTAGGAGGCTAATCATACGTTAGGACGTACGATTCGCCATTATTAACACACAGTTGATCGTACGTAATTTAACATATCAACCTAAATATACGATGAATAAAAAATTCATAGGGCATTAAATAAATATAGGAAGTCGTGTGTGCAGTGAATTACTTAAGCATTGTACGCCCCACTCACAAAGCGTATAATATCTATAAAGCGTCTGAGGTAGGCTTCGCTGTACAATATACCTAATGGTTGAACAGACACTTGCGCTCAGGAAACTAAAAAAAAACTTTATTTAATAGACTAGTAAATCCATTTATTATCGCTTTTGTTGATTCAATAATCTTATGAAAAATGACAAAAAAAAACAGCTTTAATTATCTTTTTAAATTAGTCGTATTATTTTATTGAGACGTTAAGCATTACTTGCATCTAATATAATTTAATAATATAATATTCTCTGTATTATTTCGCTCTTCTCACCCGCTGGGATGGCGACATGATGACAGCTGTTCATGTTCAGAAGGCAAAGACAGATTTCTGAGGAACGGGAGTGAAGTCACTAACAAATTGTAGACTCCTGGCTACTACTGACAATTTAACAAAAAAAAAACGTTATTACATTGTATTAGTCTAACATGGTTGGACCCAAAACCTCGTCAACTATAATTGTATTGCAACGAGGCAGTCCAGTATAAATGGACACGAATTACGGATCAGTTGCAATTGATAAGATTCGAAACGAAAACTAGTTTGTGTCTATCGTGTGACGTTTCCTTATTAATAAGTCTTAACGCCTAATCCCATTACTCTCCTCGGCGGATGTCGAGAAATAATTCTAAAGCAAATGTAATTAATTAGCTGATAGGAATATTCGTGAGTACGCAAAGCCGTTTATTACGGTAGAAAATCTCATTACAACAAGCAAGTAGACCTAATTAAAATGTATCTCAAACGCCCAATTTCTTAATATTTCGTAAACACGCATGGTGATGTTTTATTGAACCAATATCCGTTTCTTAATGAATTTTATTATTATATGAATTTTAATGAAGCGTCCGCTACCTCAATAGTAATGAAATTATCTTTCGAATGACGTAATGTACGAAAACACCATAGTTAATTTAAAATTGGAATCTAAATTTCTGACAAGTTATTTTTTACAAGTTTAGATTTAGCTCAAATACTCTGATTAACGAAGGACTCTATTATTAGTAGAATGTAGTAATATTATACTATATTCAATTAATTACAATATTAATCTGTATTAATCTTATAGTTTACTCAAAAAATATTTTCATTTATAATAATAAAAATAATCTGTATTGTTATGTTCATTAAAATTTAATGAATTGCTGAGGTTTTTTTATAAATGCAAACTAAAGTCATAATGTAGATTTAACACTATTAATATATGACTGATCAAAATGAAAAAAATATATTATCAAACGATTTTATGACTTATCACAATCAGCTCTTCTATAGTGTGGTCTATAAAAACATCTTAGGTTAAATTTTCAGTTCAACTAAGTTGTAGTTAGTTTTGTTTTAATAATAGGGCAAATCGAAAATACATTCTGAATCAATTTTCATCTTTGAAAGAGAACACCCTCGTACGTTTCGTATGATAATCCAATTACTACTTTGTTAAGAACGTTGAGCAAGGTCGGAATCTTTACTAATAAGCATGCTTCTAGCATTAGACTTGCTTATTTAGTCTTGATAATCAAAATATATTACCATTCCCCGTATTATAATAATTACTGTATATGTTAATTAAATAATTTATTTATTTATGCATAAGGTTTAAATAAATGCTTATCCATATTAAGTCCTTTTATAGAGCGTGTGTGATTAATTAATTTTGGGACTGATTACGTTTCGTATATAATAGGTAATTATGGATCATTTCATCATACGGACATTTCGTTGGCTATAATGTTTTTATTTATATTGAAAATATTATTTTTACTCGCCATTGCGTCGGCTAGCAAATCTGGTGAGTTATTTTCAATAGCATTAAGAGTTAATACAATTTTCATGTTTTATTAGGAATTATTACAGAACACAGAATACTTGTCTGTTGTTTAAAGTATAAAATACTTACGCAAAAACTACCTACTTATACTACAATTGTCAAAAGTGCTAAGTTAAAATGTAGCATTTGTCATGCAACAGATAAGTTTAAATAGAGGGCTGTTTAGTTCCATTACACATCAGCAACTTCGTAGATATAAATATAAACAATGTTTTAAATTTATCGAATGAAAGTTAATTTAAATTTGGAACATCTTCACGTCACAGTGAAAAGTATATTTCCAGTATACATTTAATGATTAATTCTTTAAAAAAACTCAGGAGATCAACTTTTTTTTCGTTTAATTGTTAACTATTCGATAAACAATTTGATTAATGATTCTTTGATAGAATTTCGATAGATTATAATAAACAATTATTGATCAATCAATCAGTAGACACAAGCATGAGAGGAAGGCAAATTTATAACTCCTAATTTCCGACTTTGCAACGTTAATCCTTCCTGGGGTACGGTATTTGTGTCTATAATAAGATTCCACGGTTAATTTTAGCTTTCCATATTAATGAATTTTAAAACTTTAAAAAAAATATATTGACATACAAGGCATATTACTCAAAGGCATGATACAAGACTAAATTAATGCTCGAGTAAAAAAAATCGGACTTAGTATTTGTTGATTTCTAGGCAAGATATAAATTGAATCGTGAGAGTAAAAAAAATCGGACTTAGCATTTGTTGATTTCTAGGCAAGATATATAAATTAAACTGAGTTACTTGCCGGTTCTTCTAGGTAGAATCGATTTTTCGAACTACTAGCTATTAGTGCCGGCTTCGAAAAACGAAAATTAAAATGCCAATTTACACATATTTTAATGAATTATACACCTACAGCTTCCTCATGAATCACATCGTGTATACGTGAAAACCGTATACAAATGTGTGTCATAGTTTTTGAGTTTACCGCGTACTTCATTTTATGATACATAGTAAAGTGTTTATGCTATTGTTATAAGGTTATTTGTCTATTTTAGTGCAAGATGATGTACTTCCCGAGCTGAAATGGTCGAAACAATACTCCTTAGAAGCTAAAAAAATCTCGCTCACTTCCGGTTTAGTTGAAGACATAACTTACTGGTAAATTAAAACATAATATTATCAAATAATTGAGAAATATATTTTCACGTAAAAATTTTGTGGTGCTTGCTTATTTTTGAACCCGCAATCATCGGTTAAGATGCACGTGTTCTAACCACTATTATTATAATATCGATAACAGTCAATCACTATAATATCATTTAAAATTAAATACGTCATTATATTTTAATCATATATATTTTTAGGCGTACTAGCAGCAAATCTAGAGTTGATTACAATAAGGGTGCAATAAAATTAATTTCTGTAAAAAGGAGAAAGAAGAACTTCGGTCTCAAATACGAGGTAAAATATTAAAAATGTATACCCAAGGACTCATTGTAAATGCTTATTTTGGATTTATATATCTTTATATTATATATATATGTACAACGATATGTTAACTGTGGTTTGGTCTTCATTTACATATTTGAAATGTTCTATCTACTTCACTGTGGAATATAAAGAGATATATAAAAAGAGCCTTAATTTCCTAAGTTCCTTCGTCAAACTATACAATAATATTAATAGATTTTGTTTTAAGCAAACATCAAATATACTATTGTAGATGTATATGATGTTATTTGAGTAAATGTCACCCGAGTTCTAAATAAGTCTTAGATTGGGCACCCAATGTTGGATCAAGGACTACATGTTAATAATAATAATTACTATCGAATAAATAACATTTTTAAATACTTACCGACAACGCACATCTAATATAATGTAGAATTTAACTGAAATTCTTTGTGGAAAGTAGGTGAGCACTAAGGATTTTACGAAATTAATTTCGAAGTTATTAAAGAAAATCGTCATTTCCGGTGTTAGAAATAAAGAAATAGGTGCTAAAAATGAGATTAATAAGATAAAGACAAACGTTAAAGTTTTTTTAAAAAAAGAATCATCACCTGAGAGAATCAGGATCAAAATGTTTTTTTTTTTTTTAATAAAATGTCAGAAATATGGAAAAGGGCGTTTTGATATAATATACCATCGTGTACATATCTATTATATGTATCATTGGACCTAAATTTTAATAAATATTCTATTGTAGATACACCCAGAAACTACAGAAGAGTACACTAATAAGTTTATTTGCATAAAAACCAAAGGTTCAGTAAACAATCCTATCGAGTTAAATGACATCCTGCCATCGACTAGTGCCTTCGTACATGCTGGTAAGTATATTAATATATTTCACTACGAAATGTTTTTACTACTTCTGCTAATAGTAAGCCATTTTAATTAATTAACATTTCGTTATTTATTTTTTTAATTAAGACTGTGCAATGACTATATATAAAGACCGTATCCGCCATACATACTAATGTTGTGTTTCTTTTAGCCCAGTATTTGAATTTTATTTTATTTGAATTTTATTGTTAACGATATGACGATTTGATGATACGCGCTTTAAATACTTTATTGTGTTCGATAAATATTATTTTCGAAATGCATGATTTACATGTCCTTCAATTTTATTATTTTATTATTATTCAACAGGCAAGGACATTCTTGAAAAGGGAGAAGTAGAAAAGTTTGTTTACTTAGATGAAGGTTTAAATACGAAAACAAAAAAATATATCTGGGCGTTCTTAGATCGAAATAGTTCATCATGGATACCGGTGAAGTAAGTTTTCGATTAAAATAATGCGTATGAAAGATTAATTTTATTTACTATTTTTGTGTAAATATAAATATATCTATGGCGTAATTTTAGCGCCAAGGTATTAATCAAATATATATATATATATATTTTATCCCCTTTTCGAGATTATATATCGTTATATTTATATTTCTTATTGCTATTTCGTCACATATTAAAATATTATCAGAAGCGAAAGTATAACCTAATTAGAACCGATGATAAACGTATTGCTATATTTATTTAATATAAAACCTCCCGACGTCGACGATGTCCTAAGCCTAGGTCTAGCCCCACAGGCCTCACCCTTAGCATATACTTATTCTGAGCTATTCAGAGGTACCATACGTTGGTAACCTTGCTCGAATGGGCGTTACCGATAAATATGCAGAGATATGGAACCATCACAACATCTGTGCTGCGTAAGTCCGCAGAAAAGTATCACAGGTCTGTTCAGCACAATGTCTTGTCTTGGTCCGCACTGATTTAAAAGTTGACTGAGGGATCGCGATACGCAATCAAGCGTAAAAAGATCGCTAAAAATATTAAAAAAGGATACTCTGCAAAAATAAAGCGATGGTTCCCTTAGCATTGTGATACTTAATATTTAAATATAAATAAAACAAAATATATTATAGATGGTTTAGGAAAAAAAAGCGAAAAATAACAAATTCAAAATTACATAACTAGTGTACTTAGCCACTACTAATGAACACTATATGTGGTCCGCGATAAAATTTTATTTAATTGTATTAGCCAGTTTGTCGAGTTCGTAGCCGTTTGTGATTACTTTCCCAATCCTTGGAAACGAAGCATGAAATTATACTCCATAAATGCCCTCGATAAATGAACTAACTTATGCAAAAATAATTATTTAAACAGACTCGGTAGTATGGACATTAGCTCAATCATCATAACAGTTTTATAATTGAAAATAATTTACTAAATATTATTACAATACGGCTTAAGAAAACTATTACGTTTATATAAGGTATGCATTTATTTGTATATAATATAAGCATTACGTATTTCTCTTCTTGTTTCTTTGCATTCGGTTCTTCTCTACACATTGTTCTTCTCAACATAGTAAGTTTTCAAAATTCTTACTTAAATGTAAACTACTTTTATTTTTATATAAACTACTGAACAGTACTTTACATTCTATTTAATTATAACATGACTATTCAAATGCTTATTCAAATAAATAATGATTTTATTTTGATAATTAATTGCTATAAAAAATATTGCTACTCTTTACAAGATGTATTTTTTCAATAGGCTTGAAGAAATCGAATATAATTCATGGTTGGGTAAATTGAAGACTCATAATGAATGGAACTATTTTAATTATAAATCCGAAGTAAACTCAAGTGTCTTCAATATTGATCAGTGTAAGTGTACTTAATCAAACTGCTTCAATTAACGCTATGTGTGTTTATATTTTATATCTACCTACCTACTTACCTAATAAAAAAAAATAAGCGTGGCCGTCCCCGTCAAACCTGGCGACGCCCTGTGTTGGCAGAGGCGGCGAGCATCGAAATGACGTGGAGCGAGGTGAAGCGTGAAGTTCAAGACCGATCGCGATGGAGGACATCTGTGGACGCCCTCTGCCCCATCTAGGGGACATAGGACATTCATCATGACCTACTTATCTACACTAATAATCGCATATATTATGTGTTATAATTGCACAATGTTTAGTTTTCTTCTGGAAGGACACATTAATGATCTCAGAAAGAGATAATTACCCGCTAAGCAAAGTTATTCAATGCCTTTTATTGGTGTTTCATGTAAAATCTTAAAATTAAATTATTATTTAAAACGTAAAGTAGTTGCTATAACAAAATTAAATATTACAACATTTTTTTATAAAATTATAATTTGATATTAACGTGAACTGTTTTGTTTAAAAAAAAAAACTTAATATGGATAGCAATTTCTTATGAAAGATTTGTATAGTTCAACGTTTTATTTTAGATAATTGCACTGATTCTGATGACTCTGAAAACACATTAATTGATGTCAATAATAAATTACATGTGGATCGAGTTTTTACAAAGTAAGTTTTGTTCATTAAAATATAACAATAAAATAGCATTAAGTTATGATGGGGATGTATGATGAAGGACTTTTTTTATTTTCAAATAGGTTTCAAGAAAAGCAAAACAGAAAATATAAAGACGAAAACGAGCATGAATTGCGAAGGAAGATTTTCGAAAAGAACTTAAGGTATTTAAAAAGTTATTCGACCACTACACCCAAACCACCTCCAAAAGGAGCCCAGCTCCAGTCCAGTTGATAATTTAATATTATTGAGGATAATTTTGATTTCTTCTG
Organism: Vanessa tameamea; assembly: GCF_037043105.1. Lineage (NCBI taxonomy): Eukaryota > Metazoa > Arthropoda > Insecta > Lepidoptera > Nymphalidae > Vanessa > Vanessa tameamea. The sequence goes on along the minus strand of NC_087316.1, from coordinate 10,254,858 downwards.
CAGATTGATCCAAGAACATAATAGTAAAGACAGCACTTTCACCCTCGGTGTTAATAAACTTGCTGATCAAACTCCAGAAGAAATGGAAAGGAGAAAAGGTCTTCAACGACGAAAAGAAGGAGAGACTGGCAATGTTCCATTTCCATACACAAAATCGAGTATATCAGAAATATCTCAGACTTTACCTAAGGAATTTGATTTAAGACTTTTAGGTGTAATATCACCAGTCAAAGGTGAGTTCGGAAACCATTTATATATTTTATGACCTTTCTAGTAAATAAACTGTGAGTGTGCTCGGCGGAGAAACATAACATCGTTGGTGGCGCTAATGATTATCGGTAGTGGCGACAACATAGCGTCAGGTGGCCTATTTGCCAATATGTTTATCTATTAAAAAATGCATATACTAGCATAATTATTTATTAATTTGGATTCACTTGTGTTGCTCATCGAGGAATATTTGATATATAAAAAGGAAACGTATAGGAATATTAGGGTTCCCATGGTGCAGGAGATTACGCGTTGAAATCATTAATTGATTTAACTTTTACCATATAATTCCCAATTAGGTTAAAATTTAAAATAATATAATGTTCAATTATTGCCATTATTCGCTCTAAATTTTGGAGTCTCCAATTTTTCAAGTCATTCATTTTAAGTTAATTCTGGTTCTATACATTTTAAATTTAAATATTCTGTTCATCTATTATTTTTTACACTGCTAAGGGTATGTTAACCTCACTTTCCATATTAAAGTACATTTATTTAAACTATCCAATGCTGGTACGTGTTCAACTTGGGAAAACTCTCTATGATAGTGTCATCTATATCATAACTACTAATAAAACAGTTCTTGCATAAACACCAACAAATATAGATGGGAACTCAATTTTTCTTTGCCAGAAGTGCTTAGAAAGCTATGTGTGCTTAACATACTTATATTATGATTGTGGACTTCAGATCAGGAAGACTGTGGTTGCTGCTGGACGATGGGTACAACAAGTGCTGTGGAAGGTGCTTTAGCTAGAAACAATGGTGGTCGGCTTCTAAGACTTGCTAATCAGGCTCTTATTGATTGCGCTTGGGGGTAACTTCATCATAATTTATATTAACACAGAAAAAAAAATCAAGAAATGACTCCTTATGTTCCTACTTTCCTCTTAGATTTAACGCAGATCTTGTTAGAAGTGGAAACGGCAATAGTCAAGGCATCGTCGAATTTGAGACATTCAAATCGCTAGGAAGTCCGTACATTGATCAAGCTAAATAGTTATGTGTATATTTTTAACTGGTATATTTTCAACTTACGTAAGATGTTTATAGATTCTCTGTCGATGGATGCAACGGTGGCACTGATACGGGTGCTTATCACTGGATGATGAAATACGGATTACCCACAGAAGAGGAATATGGCCCTTATAATAACAAAGTATATTTCATTTCGTAGTAATATTAATAATAAAATCATAATATCTACTGTCTGTTTATGGCAATTTATTTTTTTAAATTTGTTTTTTTTTTATACGAAATAATAATACATATTTTAACATCTTAGGATGGTTTCTGTCGCATCCATAATATGACGAAAACGTTTCCGATCAAAGGATTTACTGATGTTACTCCATTCAGTACTGAAGCTCTGAAGGTAAAATAAGATCAGCGTACTTATTTTTCTATCAAAACAAACTATACGTCAAAAACATAATTTTTATACAAAACAAACAAAAAATTATAATAAATCATTTGCGATCGTGTCAAGAATTCGTTTCTACGTTGAATTACTTTTCCAATTTGCTAAGCGAAAATTAGACCAGTTTTTCCGTTACTAATGGAAAGAAAAGAACAAAATCAAACTTTACAAAAACACTATTCAAGTTCCAAGTCATCAACTGCAAAGACTACAAATATATAATTTTATTACATATTTACATGAATTTGTTCTTTTACAGATAGCTCTTATCAATCATGGACCATTATCTGTTTCCATTCATGCCACGGATACGTTAACATCATATACCAGTGGAATCTTCTATGATCCTAATTGGTGTGTATTTATATAATAATTGATATTGTAATAAATTTTAATGAATACTATGTAAAAATTTAGATTTATACAAAGATATCGTCTAAATTTTACCCTCTTACCTTTTCTACGACCCTTACGACAAAGAACCACTTCCCATGCCTATATGCCAGGCTGCCTAAAAATCTCAACACTGTAAGAAATATTCACTATCTCTGATTCCTTCAATCCACTAATAACATGGAAAAGAAAAATAAATAAAAACAATTTTGATGATTTCCTCGGATTGTGATGTGAGTGTCTTCGGTCTTAGCGTTTATTCTCACTTGAGCAGCAAACTAAGCAGGATATGTGTGCGCTAATATAGATACATTCTCATACGAACTATGAAAACAGCAATATACGTGTTTTCCGAATTCCCCAAACTTTTGGTCGCTACTAAGAATTTCTTGACCAATAAAATCCAAAACTTTTTATTTATTGCGCCCCGGAGTTTGAGCCCAGAAGCTTTAAATCTGTTCGCCTTTCTGCTAACCACTAAACCAACCTGATAAACAAAACAAACAATATAAGCATTACATACACCAATGAATAAAATACTCTATGGTACTATAGCGGTGATGCTCGATACGTAGACGTATAAAATCGAACAAAAATAAGGGCAAACTTTTACATGCATGTCATTTATAATATGCACGATTTTATAAGTTTCATTATAATAAAATTCGTTCCAAATTTGAAACATGAACACCTGATATATTTTTCTAATTTATTTTTCAGTGATCCATCAAAATCAGCTTTAAATCACGAGGTAACTTTAGTGGGATACGGGGAGTATGAAGGTGATACCTTTTGGATCGTGAAGAACTCATGGGGTAAGAGCTGGGGCATAGATGGCTACCTCCACATTTCTACCCGTGACAATAGTTGTGGTATTACCACGGAACCCACTTACGTTGTTTTCTAATATGAACGACACAAAATATTAAAAAAAATACTGGCCGTTACTGACTATGACTAAAATGTTTATTTTAAAACACAATTAAGAAATGAAAATTCCAATGTTTAAAAGTTTGCGAAACTGTGAATATATTGATTGACTTTTTATTTTTTTTAGTAGCATAAGATTGCACTTGTAATTAGTATATTGGTTTTTATTTACGCTTGTAATAAAATTATATTCAGCATTTACTCTTTTATATATTTTAACCTAAACAAATATTTTGATTCATAATAAACCTTTATAATAATTTCTTGGGTTTATTCATTATGGCAACATTATAATAAGTGATGTCATATATAAATCTTTGCGAGCATTTGGGAGATTTTGTTTTTCAAAACAACATATTTAATATAACAAATATATTACATACTCGTATTTTTCTTAATATTCTGAACTTAATTCGAAATTGCTAGCCATTTTTCTTAGAAAGTTATACCGTTAGTCTGACTCTTGCTTAAAGCAGAACAAATTGTTCACACAAAAGACAAGACAGTCGCGTTTGAAATGAAAGAAGAGCCAATTGACATAATATTATTTATTTATTTACTCTATAAATAATTATCGTACCGCAAAATGCTGTTCGAAATATCCAGGTTTCCTCATATTTTGATATTTTAAGACGATCTCACAAGCGGCGCGCGTACTCTACAAAAGTATATCTTACTAATAGGCTCAAAAAATAAACGGTTCTTCAACATATTTTTAGTTAGCGTACAGCGTACCATGTAGTTTTCAAACAAATTGTTACATTTGTTCTTGCTTTAAAACTGCAGGAAGCTGAAAAAATATACATGTGCTATTATTCTCTGGGTTAGTCACATAATTATATTTAAATTAGTTAAAAGATCATTTTATCAACATTAAATATTACTTTTTATTAATATTTGACTATTTATATTGACCAAATTTGAAAAATCATGTACCTACCTACAATCTACATATATATTTAAATTTCGAACTTTACACGCATATTAAAACATTATAATTATAGACGTAGATATGTGTAAAGTGCTCGTCTAGCGAACCTACACGAATAGAGTATATTTTGATATTTTAGGACGGTCTTACTCGCGGTATGAGCATACTCTATAATAGTTGCGTGACCACACCAATTTCTTCTAATCACAAACACTTTAGTGCGCCATCTGTTTACATTGAGCTCTAATTTTATATTCATTCTACCTTTTGTATACGTTTTGTTATGAAATGTACTCTTCTACTTAATATTTGTTCAAAATATTCCAGCGAGTTTTAATGATAATCATCCTTATCAAATCTACAAAGATTCAAATCACTAAAATCAAAATGTTTGTAATCACTGCTTTCATTCTTATCACTCGTATTGCATACAAAGCTAATAAAGCTAAATTATGTTCTACCGACAACAACTAACAAGAAACACAGTATCACTATTAAATAAGTTTCTTTTATATTTTATTTAACATAAAGGTATTGAGAGCATCTCTTGAACTGACAGTTAAGTGATCATATATTTACCTCCATAGAAATTAAAATATAAACTAAAAAATTACAAAAAACATTTTATAAAATTAAATCCAAATAAATATATAAAAAAATAGCTATTCATTTCATTTCAATTGATTTTTGAGTATAGCAATATATAAGTCAGAATAGATGAAATGTTTGAGTCATTAAAAAAATATTTCACTGTTATACCTTGTAAATATAAATATATATACGTAAAGACGTGTCCAAAATTTGATGTAACATTTATCCTTTCGCCGTGTCATTTTAACATTTAACATATGAATACTTTAAAATATAACAGTTCTAAAACATCACAAGTAAATTTTATTTGTATAAATTGAAGAAGTTATTTAACCGTTTCATATTCCCAAAGTAACGGTGAAAGTTTAATAGGAATTGGCGCAAATCTCGTCGTTTCGCTTTCCAAGTACAACGTTCTCTATATCTGATCAGATAGGAAGTAATTAGGCTTATTACTGATTCGTTGCGTGTGAATTTTCTTTTCCCATCAACCTAGTGTTTAGTATGGGCGTATAGAAAATAATACCGGCCTATTTCCCGTAGTAACATGACTAGAACTTTTTAAAACAAATCATTTCCATATACAAATCATAAGAACCTTTAATAAAAGCGTAAATGTATGTTGATGAACCAAAATATTAAATTCAATGGCAAATGCATAAAAAGTATTTATTGAATATATTCGGGTATTTTATACCTATTAAGCATAAGGCTATTGAAATCTAAGCTATTTTTGCTTTTGTTTAGTAAATAAGAAAAACCGTAAACCAACACACCTAACTAAATTCAAAAAGTGAAGAAGACACGGGCAACTTTGAGCGTGGAAATAGCGTAATTTAAAAAAAATTAACACTTGGTAAGTCGGTTTCGGTTAGTATAAGTAACTTTGTATGGTCAAAATAAATGGTGAGTGATTATTGCTCACTCAGGTTGACATTGGGCACAAAGACATCATCAGCAAATCAGTTAGATATTAAAAAAATATAAGAACTTCGTTATGTGGTGACGTCATTGCTTATCATAACTGTATTAAATCCTTTTTTATTCTTACATATACATCTATAAAGTTTAAATTAACCCAGTATTTTCATATTTAATTGTTCTGGGCGTGCCAGAATGTAGCCGAGAGCGTAAACATTATTTGATATGTACTTATTACCTCTAAATTGCTCAAGCTTTCAGTATTAATTGCTCCCTAAGGCTTCGTTTACACTAACAATAAATATAAGAAATATTTTGACAGGTCTTTATATTGCTGTATACATTTTATAATATAGTAAATTCTTTCAAAAATGCAATATTTATTACAAGATACGATTTTTTTTTTATTTCGTCAATTTAGCTACAGTTTTCTGTATTCGGTATTTGAAGTTTTGGATTTTAAAGTTATGCACTATCGCCGTTTAACGAGCTAAAGTACTGATATCACGATAATATTTATAGTAGATATTATATGTTATATTAGTTATTAAATAGAGCTTAGTAAATTTAGTTAGTTTTATCCCTTAATCGGGCACAGGGAACTATTTTGCCACCCTCCCAAGCCAACTAAATTCCCAAATATTTTTGAAATGGCAACTTTTTAGGTTGTTTACACAAAAATAATTTTAGATATTTAAATACATTTCATTATTTTCAGTTTCAATAATTTATATATGATTTTATATACACTGATATCCAACATGACCTATGAGAATATATATTCGTAAGCCATGAAAATTAGATTTTTAGTTCTGCCCGATTAAGGGTTATAGGACATACTTCATAATATTTGCAGCTATCTCTTATACACATTCGAGTAGGACATATGTGGACGTGCCTTTACAAGATTTTAATTTTCAAATATACGACAAGACTCTTCATTTTAATTACACGTGTGACTGTAGCTTTACCTATAATAACGTATTGCAATCGCTTTGTCTTCACTCGATCGCGCAAGTCTGATCGAATCTTAATGTTTAGTTCTAGCGACCGATAGACTGACGCTTGCTCCGCCTCTAACTGGATTTAAGCCTCAAGGCTTCGAAGGGTATTTCTATACTAGTCGGTGTTAACGCGTGATTGATGTATAATTACAGTTGCATATTGCATGAAATAACAGTTGTCTCGAGAATCTGTACGCTTCTATTAATCTACGCTCCAGATTTCATAAATCGTTTGAGATATTCAAAGTAAAAAGGAATTTACATTAAAATAGCTTTAATAAAATGAAAATCATCTATAAAAGTAATTAAAAACAAAATGTCTTTGTCGTCTGTGTCGAATAATAAAGCACTATTATTTCTGACTCAATTATAAAATTTACTTTGAATGGCTGAGTTAGAAAAGACGTTCTTAATATGTGAGCTTGTGAGTGTCTCGTTTGTTATATTAGGTTTAAACCTAATAGAATTACTCAGTAGCAATTCAGATTACGCAGATTGGATGAGTTACACTCCAATGCCTTAGAAAGAACGCAAAAAAACGTGATCCTACATTTGACTAGAGACAAGTCAAACTTAGTGTAGCGTATTTAGGTTTATGCGTACATGGAAACGTCAACATTTGTCTATGGAATGATTTGACGTATGACGTACTTCCTTTTTCTCTCCCCTTCTCGTGTGAGCCGCGGTAACGAGTGTTGTGTGAGTGAAGTGATACTTGTAAATAATTATCATAATCTACAATAATAGGAAAACCATATCTGCATCAAACCGATTAGATCGATTTGGTCAAGTAATGGAACCTTATTAGAAAACATAAAGAGGTAATCAATGAACAGGCCATAGAAACTAGGCTTACTAAGCTATTGGTTTTCGTTAGCTTAGAGATAGCAATCATGTTGGCGACTCGCCAAATGACCTACTCAAGGCTCATGCAACCCTGGTCTCTGCATCTCAAAATCAAATATTTTCTATCGCTCTTAAGAAAAGATACTTATCAACGATAGTTTAAATAATTACCAGTAAACATAGACTGCTAAATATATGTCTATGTCTAAAAAATTGTGTGAAAATACTGTGTTATATTAACATTCTCGCATTTTTTTTTTAATTTAAGACATTACATCAACGTACCAGTACTAGAAGTAATCGGTTCATACATTACCTTGGCCTCCGATCGTAAAGACATCTTCTATTCGATATGATAGTTCTAAAATATTCAGACACAGCGATAGCCTGAACGATATAGAAGTTAAAAGACTGCAGCGCCACGGAAAATGATTGATAAAAAAAAATTATAATAAACTTCTCCATAAAAAAATACGTATATTTTCCAACTTGCGAATGATATTTTCCCGAATAGATATAACAATGTCCACTTTTAAGTTATAAATAATTAGTTGGTGTATCACTCGCGTTTAATAAGTTGGTCATGAAGCGTTAGGCATGAAATGTGGCCTATGGAATTCAAGCGCATCAAACGCATCATTGGAGTTCAAGCATGCCTCATACCAAATTTTATCAAAATCGGTTCAGCTATTTAACTGTGAAACAACAACAGACAGACAATCAGAGAGAGTTACTTTCGCAATATTAATATGGATTCAAGATTAACAAAAACTAAATTTAATAACAGAATAGTTTCTACGAAAACGAATACTAAATACGATTTTTGGTAACAGGAGAACATGAAAAGAAAATACAATCATAAATATCATTAAGAATTATTTAATGCTAAAATCCAAATAACAAAGCTTTCTTACAGGCAATGAATATACATGAGCAATAAAATAGAGATCACACCGCGGGGTTCCCCGATTTTTTTTTTACCTATCGACGCGAGTGTCAAAAACGACGACTCTTCTCGAATTTCCACACTTACATGAAATTGTGGGAGTCAATCTTCAAATCACATATTATTGTTAATGAGTTAAATATAGAACAAGCAGTCTTTTGTTTAAATTTATTACAATTTTATCACATTTATCAATAGTAGTATGTTTTTAGAATTATATGAATGTTTGTATTCTTATAATTACACATTTAATTTAGCTATTTTAATGTAATATTATTTAGTATTTAATATATTATTGCAATCGTTTCAAACAGTGAGGTCACGAGTTAAACTTGAAGTTTGAAATCAATGTATTTATTAATACATCATTAACTCAGCTACTAAAGAAAATGAATTCTCATATACGAAACTTAACTCAGTTTGAACATTTCACAAACATTAAACTCGCATTTAGATTGAAAAATAATAATATATTTACACAGCACTTCGATATGTTCTATGAATATGTATAATGTATAAATAAACACATTTACTTTAAAATAATCTATTAGTTTAGCATATTATACCAATTCCAACTTATTTAGTTTAAATAGAATAATAAAATTTACATCAGCTTAGTCTATTACACTACAACTTAACAATTGGAATAAATAAAGCTCATAACACACTGTGAATAACACACAACGCCCGTCATAAAAAAGTACGAATGTATAAACGGCATATAAACTTCACAACTCCTAAACGGTTCCAGACAATTGAGTAGTCACAATACGTAACACTAATAAAAACTTGAATTGTGGTCACCTGAAGCAACTAACTTTTATGGCTGAGACCAAACTTTATACAATTTGCGTTACAAAAATATTATGACTACATTTTTACTATGGTTAATACTTTTCATGTCCTTTAATTTATATATTATCATAATATAATTATTATATTTTTAGGCACGAAAAACTAAAAACAAATACGGACCTAAAATTTTTGCAGTAAAAAATAAATAGTTAATTATTAGTACGTAGCTTTTTTACTGTTTTCACTGAAGCTATAAAATAACAAAAATACGTCGAAAATGATTTTTAGGCGCAGTATTATTACCTACATATTTAGTAGTTGCGAAAAGTAAAATACTCACTGTACTAAGCAAGTATTTTATATTCCTGTTGTTAGAACGCGTGCATCTTAACCGATGATTTCGGGTTCTGGCCCAGGCAAGCATCACTGAATTTTCATGTGCTTAATTTGTGGTTATAATTTATCACGTGCTCGGCGGTGAAAGAAAACATCGTGAGGAAACCTGCATGTGTCTAATTTCAACGAAATTCTGCCACAGGTGTATTCCACTAACCCGCATTGGAGCAGTGTGGTGGAATATGCTACAAACCTTCTCCTCGAAGGGAAAGGAGGCCTTAGCCCAGCAGTGGGAAATTTACGGGCTGTTAATGTTAATAAAAAAAAAAATTGTGTCTGGTATAGTACCTAAATTTTTTATGGTGTTAAATTAATGAAAAAAATTATATAAAAGTTGTTATAGATTTTTTTTAAATTTGCGACCGCATTTGTCAGAGATTAGATTTTTCTTAATTGAATATAATCAAAACTCAAATAATCGTACTGATTTCAAAAATGCATGTTTAGTAGCAGTTTGTATTCTAAGTAAGAACAAACATATAACCAAAAAAGAGTGTGTTACAAACAGGATCCCATTAATATTCGCCATATAAGGGTTATATTTCACCTCTAAATTGACTTTAGATATCAATTTATCACCCTTAACGTAATACGGGCTTTTGATAAATATACATTTCTTAAGCCCTGTTACTTTACACAAATATTACACGAAGGTCTCGAATTCATTACAATTATGATATATGCAGTGTACATTTTTTGTTTAATTTACTCAGCGACTATTTTTTAATAACATTATACGGTTAGAACTTGTTTACTTAGATTACATGTTTGTACATCGAATAAGCCGAGCACGTCAATCTTAATCTTCAAATTTCGCTTTGAGGAGAAGGTTTGGAGCATATTGGACATGTGGCAGAACTTCGTTGAAATTAGACACATGCAGGTTTCCTCACGATTTTTTCCTTCACCGCCTAGCACGAGATGAATTAAATATAAACACAAATTAAGCACATGAAAATTTAGAGGTGCTTGCCTGGGTTTGACCCCGAAATCGCATCTATCCTCTATAATCCATCCACCGACCCGCCTTGGAGCAGCGTGGTGGAATATGCTTCAAACCTTCTCCTCAAAAGGAGAGGAGACCTTAGCCCAGCAGTGGGAAATTTACAGGCTGTTAATGTTGTTGTGTGATGTGTCAATCTTAATCTAGTATAAATCACTGGTATAAATCTGGGCAAGCTCCATGTGTTTTGTTTATGTGTTTAATTTAAAATCTCATCATCTCGTGCTCAGCAATTAGAAACGTCTTAAGTAAATGTTCATGTGTCGTGTGATATTCTATCGTAATGTATGCACCAACCAATAATGAAGTCGTATTTAAGACTGTTAACGCGTTTAATTTTATTTTTTCATTAATGTAAAAAAACAGCTGAAAATATTTTTTCATAAAGGCCACCTTGCAACAACAGTTTCGTCGTATACATATTTAATGTAGTTTTGTATTTTGCACTCGACTGTACAGATTTATTTCGAAGCACATCTGTTTCGATCGGCACTTTTATATAATATTAAGCAGGCCATACCAGGGCAGTATACAGTATTTTACCGAAAGCAACAAGCTCGTCTGCAATATAAAAAGTAAATTGCACTACAAGAAATCGGTTGTGACCCTACCATCAACATGAAATATTCGCAGCACGTACAAGAGAAATGTATTGTTAGACTACGTATTTCTCGGTCTGAGAATTTCATTTTCGAAACAATAGTGCGATTCAACAATGTAAAGGATCAGCCATTAGCCAATGTTGTAACAAAAAGGCAGACGTGTACAGTAAAACAGCGAAACTTTATAAGTTATAAATATTTATTGCGTTAAAACCGACATAAAAATACTTTTTACTGTCTGGGTAAGTATCTCATCTCACTCATTATACCGTTATTCCGGTTTTGTAGAGTAGTGAGTCAGTGTATTTTTTATTATAAATCATATTTGTTCTAATGCCAATGTTTAGAGTAGCTTTTGCCAGCGTAGTTTGAATATCGAATTATAGAAATATAGTGCATTCAAGTGATTTTGATATAATATATGTTTTTTTTCTGAATGTATACGGACTCATAGAATTCAGGTTTTAAAAATACAACCCAACAGCGGTCCACGTGCCTTATTTTAAATGCAATGCTGCAGAAACAGCTTGTCTCGCCGCGTTCGTGCTCCGCTTGCGTAATAACCGAGTTTTATTCATGAAAACTGAATGCTTCGGAAAAATTAATGAGACTGTATCTATAGTTTTTTATAATAAAAATTCGTTTTACATATCTTCGAATATCCAGTGATATTTTATTTCTCTGAACTAACACAAAATAAAATTACAATATCTTCACGACATTTATTCGTTTAAAATAATGTTAGAATAGAACCTTTTGAAATGGAGCGCCGTATGACGTCAGCCGCCTGTCAATACCGTTAGCAACGCCATTGAGTTACTTTTTAATCAAAATGAATTCTAATAGACGAGATATGCTAAACAATTGTAATCGGTACTTGTTTAAGAGAGTTACTCTGTAAAGAGGCATGTGACGTATGAATGTAGTGAAAATAGTTGACAAACATTTTTTTTTAAATTATTTTCTCTATCTCAGACCTTCTACGTCAACGTATATATGTATTATTTTATTTAATAAATAATTATTTTAAATATTTAATAATGAAATAAGTTAAGTAATGTTTTTTGGACACTACACGTAATCATTAATGTAATTTCAAAGGGTACTTATTCTAATAACATTTGATATGGAATTATAAAAACATTTTATAGCAAATGTAGTGCCTAGCCTGCCACCCTTAAGGCCCCAACGTATTCGACGACGTCCAGTGCGATTCGTCCTTGACACTTTCCCCCCGCGTTAGTTCCTCATAATTTTAAAATATAGATCAGTGCGTCGCGGGAATTAAAAGGTCAACGTTGTTTGCTATCTCCACTCCTGCACTCGTGGAGTGTAACGTTTTGTATTTTAACTTTTCCCTTCTTGTATGTTTAAATTCCGTGTTTATTAGTTATGAATAAAAGTATGTTGTATAAGTAAAGTATTTAATTGCAACAATTTAAATATTATAATATACGAAACATCATAATGTTGTTTAAATATTATGTCAATAATTAATATACTATACAAGATTTATTTGTTTTTTTATTAAAATAGAGAGGACAAGGCAAAGGATGCCTTTAAGTCAGGGCCGAATTTAGGGAGGAGCCCCCGTGACCTCAACCCCAGGGCCTACTCTCATACTGCTCTTGTGGCGGCCCTGGGCTTATACACAATAAAAAATTGAAAAAGAAGTGATGCCAATTCAAACGAACAATAATCGCACGTAATGTATACTATAACTATAGTTAAATACAAATATAATTCTTTTATTTTACTATATGTAAATTTGTTAAAAAAAATATACATAATTCAAAAATAATATAAAATATTTATAGAGTTAAAAGAATAAAACTGGTTTTATTATTCAAAAACACAACTGAAAAAAATGCTAATTTTTGTTTATGTATGTTTCTATACCTATAATTACTCATTGTTGCCTCGTGACCTTCAAATCCGGCCCTGCGTAAAGTAAAAGTTTTATCTATAAATATTTTATAAGGTGATTAGTTAAAGCATGTCTCCTTCTTTCAAATGTCAAATAAAGGATGACAGAAAGAGATAAATAAGTATTTAACCAAACATTCAATTAACTTTTATAAAAGGTCAAGGTTTAGTAAAAGTCAAATAAAACAATTTAGTACTTCGCACCTTATAAATTTGTATCATGTTCAACTTGAAACTAAAGAGAATTGGCATTTCCATAGCAACTGAGCCAGCCAGATAAGAGAGAATGTTATAGGACTTATACCATAGACCAGTGACCGGCTGCAGGCGTCGACCGCTCTAATTTTAGTCTATCATTCCGTTCTCGAATAATAGGCGCTTTCGTTATTGTTCGAGATGAATAAAAGTAATGAACAAGAGCAAGAGGCTGCGTGACTTTTACAATAAATCTTGTTACTTATAATTGTTAGTTTTATTAAAATAAATCAAAGACGGAATAGAATTTGTATATTTTAGTTATATTCAGTATTTTATTGTATTATTTACAATAAAATACTTCAATTTTAAAACCTGTTAAATATCAAAAATTGTTTAGAAATTATTTCGTTATGTAAATAAAGTCGTTGTTAGGTTTTTCAAGCAACGCTCGAAAAAATTGTTGGTGAAGAGATTTTTGAACTTACTTTACACAACGAAATTGATAACATGTAATTCCTAGTTTTTTTTCTGAAAAAAGTAAGTAGTGAATACCTGAAATTATTGAAATAAATTTAATGACAAATCGCGATAGAATCAAATTATTTTATTCAATATTTAAAGCAGGAGGTTCACTCGATGGAACACTTGGACATCTGCGAACGGGGACTTGCACGTGCCTTGCTGGCCTCTAGAAAATGGTTAGACTCTTTTCTTAAAGGTTCCCAAGTTGTATCGACACAGATTGGTTGTGCGAGACTAAAAATGCCTTAAAATTGCATTGTTTTGGATTTTCGGACATCTAGGAGACACTTACTTATTGATTGTCAAATTAAACACTGACCTGACCTGAGGAGAATCAACAAAAAAACTCAGCGGTTGTAATTTTGTCAACTTATGATTACTTACATCAATGTAAAAAGATATTTTTACAGAAGAAGAACCAGGAAGAGATCTTTTTATTCCCATTACCATTCCCAAGGTCGATGAACCCACTAATTATAAAATTAGCTTTCGCACACAGGCGTTCTTTAACAAAAAAAAAAAATTAACATTAGAGGCATTTTGAATGCTTTCTAATCTGTATGTGGAACAATGTATTCTGTTGTAAAACATATACATTGCTGCACAAAAGAGTTACAGACTCTACGCAGTCGTGTAACAGAAGTTCCTTGGTAATATTATGAATAGCACATTTTCTGACACAATCCATAATATCTTTCCGTAAATACATAACATTTTAGAATATATACATAGAGAAATAAATAATATGAAATTATAGAATTGCTTTCGTAATATATATTTTAAATTAAAAATATGCCTAGAATTTAGTGCAAACGTGTGTGGGTTGGAGATAATAAGTGAGCTGGTCTACGCTGATATCAAGAGTTGAGTCGAGCCTCGAGCTTAGACGCTCGTAATAATGGCCGACCATGCTTTTGTATGAAGTGATAGAAATTTTAACACGACTTAAAATGTTAAAATTATTTCATTATGAATTAAATTAATCTTACTTAAGGCCGAATATCATATGAACTGTTCGAGTTCATATGAAAACAAACATCACGATCCTATGAAAACAAACAAGATATTTCAATTGATGGCGAAAAATGCGTAAGCAAATAAATGAAATCTACACTGAGTGTGTTAGTCATAAAAGTAAACAAAACAAAACAAATTCAAACTATTTTCTACCAGCCATGGGATTTTAGTCATTACATGCCGGTATTACGAGTTGATTTTGAATAATGTAACACACAGGGGCACACACACATACACGACATCAAAACATAATTATAATAAAAATATAATATAGACAAGCTATATTTTATATCAATATCGATATAAAAAAATATATTATTAGTGCCAAGTAGGTACAGAACAAATTTAGTTATTTTGCATGGTCATACATGACAAAAAATGACGAAGTAAGGATTAATACAGTTTGGAATTATGTTTTTTTTTTAAGTAATTAGATATGAATAGATAATTTCGTTAGACATCAACAATTTTAGCAATGGCTTCGTATTGTGGAAGGTTTTTTATCAGTAGATGATTTCATCAATATGAAACATAGATGAGCGGGGATATGTATGGGTTATTAGATTGCATGGTTGAATATTTAATATACATAGGTTTGTCAATATAAATATAGGTTATTAAACAAAGATAAAAGTTTTTATTGTAAAATTGAGTATTTAAATCCAGCCTACTTCATACAAATGTGTAATAATTGTTTGAATATTTATTTTAACATTATTTATGTACATTGTACAATATTTAATTAAATTGTCCAAATGTTAATGATGTTTCATCTAACCCGAGATAAGCAAGGGTCTGTTTCTAAACAGCCTAAATAAACTTTACTGTTAACGCAAACAAACACATATAAAGAATTAAAAAAATAAACGTAAAATATTCATTAAATCGATGCTGTGGTTCACTTTCATTCGCTTATTTAATTCACTCTCATTCTGAATGTGTAAATTGTAGGAGTGACTTTAATCCTACTGTGTTCGAAATTCAAATTTACATATTCAATTTGTGAAATGCAGTAAAAGGAAAAATATATCGGAAATAAACGTTTAAGTCTCAAACAATGATCCAGGATGATGATTAAACTATCTGTAGTTGCCTAAAGCTGTTAAGCAAATTGTAAGCAATCGTCGAGAATCATATATTTGCTTTAGGTAGTAACCATCGAAAAAATATGAAGTAATAGATGCACTGATCTGTTGTGTATGCTTTTACTTCAAAAAGAAACAAATAAAATGCAGAATTTTTGCAACATTTTGCGCGTCAGCTAGTGTTCTTTGTGATTGGCGAGATTATCATTTATTTTATATTTTTTTTATTAAATTAGCTGTATCTTCACTCGTAATTTGATTTGAAACCTCTAATGGTTCGCCTTAGGGGCAAGACCGACTCGTATACCGTCACGGCATAGCGCTCGCTTATGCCTTCTTACCCCCCCTCTCTCTCTACTCCCATATGTTTGCGTGGAACGTATCTATACTGGTATTGTAAATGCAAAAGTAGCTTGGTGTGTCTGTCTCTCTGTCTGTCCCTCTTTTAAGAATAAAACATTGAACCGAATTTGATGAAATTTGCTATGAAACATGCTTGAACTCCAAGGAAGGATATTGGCTACTTTTTACGCCTAACATAAGACGGTCAACCCTTAAAACGAGAACGGAGCCGCGGGCGACAACTTGTAGTGTGTAACAACGTTGCTATTACTATAAAAATAATATATATATTAATTTTACTCCATATTATATAATTTATTGTTTTTCTATAATTATTACTTCTTTCAATTATCATTGACTTCAATAAAGTACAAAATATAAAAAAATACAGTTAATAAATAGGCATTTCAACTTTATATTATATAATTTTATATTATTTTGGTAATTAAATATAACATATTCATGTATGCAATAAATTCGCTACGAAAAATAAATACACCTAAAGCTGATTTAAGGAAGGTAAGAAAATGTTTTCTAAGTGCATTAGTACGTAATTGCCTACCGCGCTGGCTAAAGACAACATCGTAAGGAAACCTACATTTCCAAGGTGAGAGTCACCTCACCGCCTCATTAAAACAAAAGCCTACAAAGACTCAAACAGACTTTACTCAACTTTATGGTTGACCTCGTTGTTTTTCTTTCTAACTCTTTATATCTTTTTTTTTTATTTCAAAGGACGTGTTAAAGAATTAATTTGAAAAGATAAATTGTATTAATTTTAACAGGAATCTTTGTGGCGACACTAGAGGTTTCTATTTACGACCTTCAATACTTTTTATCGATCTTTTATTAAATAAAAAGATTTGTGATAAGTGCAACTTATTTTATTAAAATGAGTTTGAAATATTTATTTTTTAGCATCAGGGTTATTATTACGCTAACTTGGAGCTTTCTCGGAGAAATTCTTATATTATATAAATAAATAATTTAAGACACATTTGTTATAGGTGGCTATTATAAAAATAAATAATAAATAGCCTAAACATTTAAGCGTTCTAGGAAAAAGTATACTTATAATAATTATACTTTTGAGAACTGTGCTTTTGCTATTAAATGTTCAAATTTGCAGAAGAATCTGTTAATGAGTATAGTATCTCGTAATTAAGACAGTTTCAGTAATAACTTTATTGGGTTTGTAATTTTTGTTTTAATTATGTTTATTTCAATAAATTACATAAGTTTACTAAAATTTCAGTGCTTTTTTGTTTTATGTTATAGGTAGGCAAACAAACCTAACTGACCATCACCGGCTATGGACAGTGGCGCAGTAAGATGTACATCGCCAATGCGCCACCAACCTTGGTAACAAACATGTGAGGTCCCATTTGCCTGTTGCTACATTGGCTCACTCAACATTCGAACCGTAACATTACAATACAAAGTATTGCCGTTTAGCGATTACACTATGTGCTGAGGGTGGTATCTACCTACGCAGAAAGCCCTTTCACCAAGTGATTATTTGTCCTAATGAGATAAGTCAAATTATGTTATCCTCTTAAGGATTTTAGAAAATTGATATGTTGTTAGAAACAAACATGTTTATATCTTAATCACTCAGAAAAAAGACAATTATAAAACGAGCGTGTACGAATACAGCGCCAAATTCCAAATGGATTGAATATCTGTACGCGGAACGCAATTCTGTTATTTATAAAAAATACAACTCCAATAAACGTCAAACGTTCGTAAATATCAGTGAACATATCCGAAGCAAACAATGTTTGTAACATTAAATAGTCGTAAAGACGAAATGGACAAAGAAACCGAGTCTATTGTCAGGCATCCCTATTCCCGCTGCGATCGAGACCCTTAATAATACGAATTGTTTTAACTGTAAATGGAGATAATACAATTCCTCGCGAACTATAATTTAATCTGACTCTCACTATATTATCTATATATGTACATATATAAAATGACATGTCCTGACTGACTGATTTATCATCGCCGAGCGTAAACTATTAAAGTTAGGGCCTTGAAATTTGGTGAGTAGGATCGTTTTATTGAGTAGATACCCACTAAGAAAGGAATTTTGGAAATTCAACCCCTAAGGGTGTGAAATAAGGGTTGAACGTTTGTATGGAAGTCCGTCATTTTTTAAGTTAGAAACATGAAACTTCATTTTTGAAATACTGATTAAAAATTAGTACATACATATTTAAGCGTTTCTGGATATTCTACCCCTAAAGGGGTGAAACAACGGTTGAAAGTTAGTATGGAAGTCAGTCATTTTTTAAGGTAGAAACATGAAACTTTGTTTTTGGGATATTGACAAAAAATGAGTAGATACGTATTTAAGCACTTCTGGATATTCTACCCCTAAATGGGTGAAATTATGGCTGAAAAATATGTTGTTATAATAACAAATGCTTAAAATCATTTCTCAAGTGGTTTATTGTTTATTGGAATCTTCGAAGCGTATTCATATTTCGCCTAAAAAAACAGTATTTCGATTGAACGGAGATTCGGTCCATTCCAAGCGATTAGATTCATTTTGATATATGTATGTATATGCATGTGTTAAAAAACTCTTGAAAGGCGTTTTATTTTACATAATTTGCTCATGTTTATTAAGTTTTTTTTTTCGTTTAATCATTATGTAATTAATGTATAAAATACGATCTTACGATCTAACATACATTAATTTTACGACCAAAATTATAGATTAAATTTAATAACGATACACTTACACAACTATTATACAATCAGTTACCTCAGTTTAAGTAACGTACATTAAAGTTATATGGTATTCGTGTTCTATATATAAAAAAGCCCTTAGCATTTTTTTCCCAAACATTTCCTGTGAAATCCAACGATCCCCTCCGTTCCGGTGGGAAAGACCCTTCAATATGCACCCCTTAACAAAAGGCACGCGACTATTGTTGACCTGCAATAACGCTTATTATGACCGAAAAAAAGGGAGACAGGAAATCACAAAAATCTCGAGTATTACATCAGAGTTTTTACCGCAAAAAATTTTAGTACACCCTTTTTAAAGATCTTCAATGTTTCCGAAATTAAATGGTATGTAAAAGGACTTTGTAATTATTTTATCGATACGGATAAAAAAGGTGTCAATGTTTTACAGTAATCGTAAATGTAACCCCAATAACGATGTGAAAGTCACAGGTTCAATCGGGTCGGCTTGGGCTTGCAATTCCTTGAAAAAAATGATAAGCTCACGATAAATATTTTAGGTGTCATATATATATATATGTATGTATTGCGATCTTTTAGGACACCACAGCAAGGAAATTATGTAACGATAAAATCTATATTTCTAATTCACTTCTTTTCATGCTCGGTGGTAAAGCAAACCATTACAAGTAAACCACCATGAAATTCTGCCACATGTGTATTGTATATCCGTCAACACGTATTGCAACGTGTCGGAATAAGCTCCAAACCTCCTCAAACACAGAGGCCTTCGGCCACCAGTGGACATTTACAAGCTGATACTTAACAGCAAACACCTCATAGTATAATCGTATATTTTTATTATTATACAATATAATATATGTAATATTATATTGTTTAATACTAAAAACTCCAAATTAAAATAATTAGAAATAATAAAATTCTACAATACCTACTGTCAAACCGGCCACGTTTCACGTAAAAACCACTAATGACTGTTAATTAAACTCAATATGGTTATTATTCATAACCTCGTTCAACGTTGTCAATGGTCAATTTGAAAATCCACAGACCAGCAACATCACGACATTTTATTTTAATGCAAATTAATATAATTTTTTGTACATTATTTAAGAATTGTGATTTTAAGGGTATTCGTTAATAAATATATTCTGATTTTGACGGCCTCGTTGGTCTAGTGGCTAGCTTACATGGCTAGAAATATAAGAAAATCTCGAGGTCGTGGGTTCAAACCCAAGTAAAATTCATAAAGAAAGCAGCGTTTTATTCCCAATGCCTCGAAAAAGACGTAAATCTGTTAGTCCTGCGCTTAGATGTGCTTGAATTGTGAGGGAATAGACTTTATTTGTGAACACACTTTTTTTCTAATATGTCCCGCGTAGATAGCTCATATCTCTTGAGAATTAACAGGATGACCACTTTAACCGAAATCGGCCAGAAGAAAACACCATTTTTTTTTTAATTTTTAGAACAGATAATTTAATACGCATTTTGATATATGTCATTTTTGACATTGGAATTCATAAACGAGTGTACACAGTGAACGAAATAATAAAAATATATCCCAAAACGGATTCTCATTCCTCTGTCGCATATCGGGTACATGTAATCAGATTCCAGTTTAATTAAATCCGAGCGAGTTTCGATCGTATCGAATAGTTTGCAAACTTCCCGGATATGAAACTTCCAACGGATACCATTTGTGAAATATTTTCATAAGTATAACTTTCGTTATATGAACGCGTTTGATATTTGAACTGATTGTGTTACGAGTATCTGGAAAAAAAAAAATCAGATTTTTATTTACATTTTGATTTTTAGTACGTTATTAATTTGACTTATTTATGTGACGTCACAACAGATAATTCACCTAATCGTTAGCTGAGCAGGAATCTATCCATTCATTTTCCTGTAATCTGTGGAACTGATTTCGTGAAAGGGGACGGAAGTGTGTAACAGGAAGCCAAGATAGCGCGCGCTATTTGATTTGGCCAATGAGAGCGCGCGATGCTAGAGTTGTCCGTTAGATGGTACCAACTTATTTTCTGAGATTATATAATGTTACTGCCGCTTACACATGCTACATACATATGCGAAAAAACAATTTGTATAAAATATAATCAAAAAATTAAAATAATTTTATTTTACGTATACACAAGTATATAAATGTATTTAACTTAAAACGGAGTGTGATAGATATTTACAATTACTTGACTGCAACTATTGTCCATAATAAACACTACAATTAACTTTATTTAAGAAATGTTTATAGTTTATTTTTAATTAAATTCTTTGAACAAGTACTTTTGAGTTAATAGTAAAGATTAAATTAAATAATAAATTATTTATACAGCTAAATGCAGAGTCTACTCAAAAAAACCCGCAAGAAATACCATTACGAATATATAGTATAAAACAGCGAAGACTCCTGCTATAAATAATGTATTTTTTAGGTATTGTGGCAGGTAGGCGAACGGGCAAATATGCTACCTGATGGTGAGTGGTCACCACTGCCCGTGGACATTGGCGCCGTAAAAATAATTAATCATTCCTTACATCGCCAATGCGCCACCAACCTCGGCAACTGAGATCTTATGTTCCTTGTGCCTGTAGCCCCACTCACTCTTCAAACTGGACACATTAATACATAGCATTAATATTTCGCGGAATAATGTGTGATGAGTTGGTACCTTTTTTTTTTTTTTTTTGTTTAACGAGGAGGAAATGCATTTACGCATGCCGCCCGGTCGGGGGACCGGGACGGGTATGTGGGACTCAACCGGGGCCTAATGCCCCGTGCCAGGGCACGCTGATGCTAATGCCCTGTCCTACCCACTAAAACCATCCTCGGGTTTCCACCATGCCGCCGAGTGGTGAGGCCACGGGATCGCCAAGGGCATGCAACCGCGACCCCACCAGCGGCAGCCGCCGTAAGGCGGCTGAATATTCATGGAAAGCGCGCCTAGTGCGCGCCTTCCCCCTCATCCTCCATGTGGGAATGTGACGAACTCCCCCGAGTCCGCCACTGGAGGCTGGGCGTCAACGAAGCTGACGCCCTGCGGCGGATAAGATGGTAGGCTCCGCCGCTGACCGCCGGTGTAAAACACCTGGGAGGCTCGAGTAGCGAGCCCTCCCACTCCCTCCTAGCCAACGAGGCCACTCACATGGTCCGCCCTGACGCCGATCAGGGACGTACCAGGAGCGGCCCCGCGGCATCCCTCCCGCCAGTCTTAGCCGTGGCCGACGAGCAAGCTCAAGCCGGCCCCGTTGCCCAGGGTACACCACGAGGAGGTGACTGACATGTACCCCATGAGTTGGTACCTACTCAAGCTTGATCAAAACCCAACCGTCACGTACTTTAATTAAAATAAGTTAGTCTTATTTTAGATTTCAAGTATTATTTTATTTCATTATATGAAAACTTTTTAACGTGTATTTAATTGGTTTATTGCATGTAATTATAATAAGGATTCGTATATTTGGTAATATTTACAATTGGCACAGGCGTTATTGGTAACAGATTAATGTTGCTATGCACGTATTCAACCCGTATTTAAATCCCAGTTAATTATCATGGATCGTTTATTAATTAACTTTTCATTGTGATATCATTTTAAAACGCACACGTAATATTTTGTTAAGTATCACGTGCCTATCAATACAAGTATTATTTAGTGTATAGTTTTAACGATGGTTTTCGTGCAGGTTCGTCCGTAGTGTAATTATACTCATATTTCATCGAACCAGTGTCATCGGGTGACCAGTGATGACTCACAATCAGGTAGTCAGTTTGGTCGTCTGACTTCCTAAAATATATTAATAGCATATGTCACATCCGTAAACTATCGATAACATTAACTTACACGCTCTATATTCGTTTAATATGTAAATCATTTATCATCATAGTTTTATCATTATAATTGAACAATAAATTAAAGCTCATGCAATGCAGTACCTTCATAATAAGATTATGAGTTCGAAACTTTAAATTCAACCCAAATATTACTCTCTTGTTTAAAAAAAATAATAATAATTTGAATTGTTTTAATTTTTTTTTATTGTAAGAAACTAAAGCACAATATTGTACACTAGTTCGCGTGTTGAAATCCCAAGCAATAAGCTAAGAGCTTGTAGTGAATGTGCGCGTGCCGCCTATCTGTGGTCGGAGGCTGCAATCTCATTTCACGGTGACCACTGACCTGCGCACGCGACGCCGGCGTGCCAACGGTGTTCTGCTGTACAGATAACATACCATGGGCGTATTTTATAAGGACTATTTACAATTTAAAAGGTGCTGTTAAATTTATATAGCAGCAAAATTTATATCCCTATGCCTGCAGAGTGTTATAAACAATAATTGTACGGGATACGAAAATATGTTTATTATCTTTAAAGTTTTTACAAAATTTTAAAAATTATTTATGATTGACATTTAATATTATATTATTAAAGTCATTTCGAGACATGTTATCTATATATATACACAGATAAATTAAACTGAAGTTAACCGAAATTTTAAAGATCACGATTAAAATCCCAACAAAGAAAAAACGATCAAAATATACAAGTTAAAAATCGTATGTATTTCAGTCGATCGATGAAACCCCAGCCTTATGTTTGAGTTCAGTCACCCTTCACACAAGAAACTATAGCAGTTTAATGTAGGCACAAAATATAACATCATCCATCTTATCGTAAATGCAAATTAATATCAGAGACATTAATCCCTCTTCTATCACTTTCTAAAATATTAAAATATCATATATTAGACAGTGACGAATTATGTTTATTAATTTCTTTCTTATTTTAAAATAATAATTAAAAAAATTATTATCACTAATAGAGCCAAATTTATTGAATCAATAGATTAATCAACCCACAAAAACATTGAGGATATATATTTGTTTAGATTTCATATTCTCTTTTGATGCTTGACTGTATTCATTTGCCTTTTGTTTTATAACCATCAAATAAACTGAGGAAAAAATAGTTACAAATTCTTTAATATAAACAAATATAATCAGTCAAGTTATTAAATTAATATATTAAGTGAGCTCAGGCGCAGTTAATCGCAGGCCGCTGGGATAACATGTTCGTTGTGAGATAGTAAATTAATTTTTATAACCCCTTTTGTACCTTCGATTCATTAGGGTAAAGTAACTTAACATGACTATTGATATCGTGCTCAAAAGTATTAACGTTTATATCATACATTATTTACATTAATTCGTTGAATTTATTAACCAATAATATTTTTATGTTCTTCATTTAATTATATATTTGATTTATGTATCGTATATAAATTAATTTATATTTATTGGGTTAATTCTGTTAAAATAGTAATGGAGCCTATGCCTCGGGAGAATAATATGAAAATTATTATTTATATTCATATTTAATTATTATCAATCTGTATATTAATATATCAGAAATTTAAACATATTCATTTTTTTATATAGTTGTTAGGTGGACGGACAAATGTTCCACCTGATGGTAAGCATCGCCCGTAGGCGTTGGCACCGTACGAAATATAAAGCATTCCTTAAAACACCTATGCTCCACCAACTAAGATGTCTGATTAACCCTTAAAACGGGAACAATGACTGAATATCACAAATTAAAACGATACGTGATGAATGGGTGGTATCTACCGAGACGGGCTTGCACAAAGCTCTACCAACAAGTAATATTCTTGCGTCCATTTATTTCACTGTCGAGAACAAGAGAAATTATACACACAAGTATTGCACTCGAAATAATCAGTGAAGCGTCCTCGGACAGCCGAACCGAACCGCAAATCAATCTTCGTTAAGAATTCAATAAATAATTGTGTTTTCTGTATAGAGATAGCATTTAGCTCAGACTGTTTTAGTCTAATGGCCAATATTATCCGTAGACTTAAGACATACACAAATTTTCATTATATTTGCGATTATTTAAAAACTTGTGTTGTTTTTTTTTTAAACATTCATTATATTGCCAACAGCTTGTAAATTTCCCCCTGCAGGGCTAAGGCCTCCTCTCCCTTTGAGGAGACGGTTTGAAGCATATAAGCATAAGCATAACACGGGTTGGTGGAATACACATGTGGCAGAATTTCGTTGAAATTAGACACATGCAGGTTTCCTCACGATGTTTTCCTTCACCGCCCGAGCACGAGATGAATTATAAACACAAATTTAGCACATGAAATTCAGTGGTGCTTGCCTGGGTTTGAAGCCGAAATCATCGGTTAAGATGCACGCTTTCTAACCACTGGGCCATCTCGGATTTGTTTGGCCATTTCGGCTTTGTAATAAATATATCTATAATTAATATTATAGTATTTTATAAAACGTATACACCTTATAGTATACTTATTATTCATCCAAATAGTTTTATTAAACAAACAATTGGAATGAAAAAAGATAGACGTAGACAAGACATCTATCTCAAAGCAGCACAAACTTGTCTTTTGTATAATTACAATACTGATTTCCCAATTAATTTTATATTATCATTGATACTTAATACGACAAATGGAATAGATAACTGTATTACTAAATATATACGCCGGTAGGCAACTGCCGCTGCCATTCGAAATCAACATTCCCACTCCCACGTGAACGAACAGTTCAGTAGCTGTTTTTGCTAAAGAATTAATTAACATAGTCGTAAAAACTCGTCATTTTTATCATTATACTTTTCCCATAGCATTGTGTTAATTTTATCACAAGTAAACAGTAACGTCTTTCGAATAATTAAAATACAAAATTAATATTCGATGTAAAGGTAGTTATTATATTTGCATAAAGAAACAATTCAGACCAGTGAAAACCGGCGATAAAAACTCGGAGAACTCGGCTCGTTTTATCCAAAACATGATATCGTAATGTCACAACTTATTATTAAAGTAGCGATCTGACAATAACCCACTGTCAGGCCTAGACCTAAGGTCCTTTTGAGGAGGTATGCTTATTCCACCTCGCTGCTGCATCGGATGAGACCACCACCGTCATCGGGCCATCTCGACTTTTAACTGTCGATATTAAATAATAAAATTTATTGCTCATAACATAACATGTCTGAATAATGTTCATAACATGTTTGTAACCTGAATGTTTATAACATGTTTAATTAACTTATATCCCATTGCTATGTTCAAGAAAAGTTTCGTTTTGCTTACGGGTTTTTATTAAAAACCTTAGTATCAGAAATTTTACAACTTTGTCAATATAAAATATCAGATTTGAATTGACTGTATGAATAAACGTAATTTAATCAAAGACTAAGTTTCAAGTACTTAATAATAATTAATATCGTTCATGGATGTAAAGAAAAATATCGTAAGAGGAACCTCGCTCTATCCACTCGGATTATTTTTTTTATTTCAACTAGCCCGCATTGGATGCAAATTAATTAATGATTTCGTGGTTTTTAATAAATTTTATTAAATCAGGCATTATAAAAAATGTCGTCGAAAATTGCAAATTACTTTAAATATTTAATAAGTTCCCTCGATTTAGAGAGAGAACAGAAACGATAATCGCTATAATTTCTACACTGTTACTCGATCTAGGTTTAAGATAAAATCGTAGGACGACGGAACGCGGTCTAGTTTCTCTATAATTTCGCTATGGTTTTATAAACCGCAAGCCGAGTCAAGCATGCCTCGAGCGACAGCTATCGATTTTGATTATTCGGGCGTTTTCCGAGGAATGTGTATCAAGCCCCTAAAATTATGCAGCGGCGGTACGGCAATAGCTTGAAATACCAAGAATTCGTCCTATCAAAATTTCATGCAAAATCTTGTTACGCTTGCAACAAAATGTTGATTTCATTTTTTTAACTTGATGTGACTGGAACTCTTTTTTAGAATGGTGTTGAATACAAAAAGTATGTAGTATTTTTACTGAAGTTTATTAGTTTTATTTTATGATATAAGATTCAAATAAAATACATCGACCCTGCAGCTGGGTAGCCGTGAGAAAATGATGATGGTAACAAAATTTACATGTACGATAAGATGAATAACAATATCAGTTCTTAGATACATAGTTTTTCAAATTGAAATTGAACTTGAAATTTGCAAATGAAAATGTTGTTTGCGTCTGTGAAAAATTGCAGTATTTTCAATTCCCATTTTTTTTAATAACCATGAATCTGTCTGTTATTATCCTTACAGAAAGTATTGCGAAGAATTATAAATATAAATATTTAGAAAACGTACCAAACAATAGGTAAGAATATTAAAATTCCAATAAATGACAAAATCATAACCGTAGGCAACTTTTGGGGCTTTCAATCTGCATCTTACGTGTCACCACATTTAAAAAAAAATTAACATTCTTTAACAGTCAAGACATTATTGATAGAAGCCTAAGTACCATTTCAATATTTCTATCAACAGAAATGGTGGCATCCTATCGAAATCATTGCAAATAACCCAACGAATTGTCTTAAGGATTAGAGTTTTTTAGTAACCTGTATTGCTTATAAGTATATATATATAATACATAGTCTATAGACTATTTTCATATAAATATATGGAATTTCAAAAATTAATAACTTCCATTCAATTTTTTTCCCCATTCCTGGCTACGGCACTAAAGATACCTTACAACAATACCGTTGTAAAAATAATTATAACAAAATCGTACGTTATGTTTGACAAATAAAAAACATCATAACAAAGAACGTTGGAATGTTCAATTTGTTCAGAAAGTAAATAAAACGAGAATTCAAGAATGAAGTTGTTTCTAAGAAATAATATTATAGGTCAAGAAAACTCAGTAATTGACTCACTCAACGTATGCTGAACGAAATAAACGCTATTGAGATCTAGCTTTAAAATTTCAGTTGAGTCAACATTTTAACGAAATTAAATAAGAAACACGAACATTTTACGACAAAATATACAAATATTCTATTCTTATATATAAAAATTGGCGCTTATTTATGTTTAAATGAGCCGAGATGGCACAGTGGTTAGAACGTGTGCATCATAACCGATGATTTCAGGGTCAAACCCAGGCAGGCACCACTGAATTTTCATGTGCTTAATTTGTGTTTATAATTCATCTCGTGCTCGGCGATGAAAGAAAACATCGTGAGAAAACCTGCATGTGTCTAATTTCAACGAAATTTTGCCACATGTGTATTCCACCAACTCGCATTGGAGCAGCGTGGTGGAACATACTCCAAAACTTCTCCTCAATGGGAGAGGAGGCCTTAGCCCAGCAGTGGGAAATTTACAGGCTGCTAATGTAATGTAATATATGTTTAAATTCTGTGCATTCGCGCAATAATACTGTGATTTATTTTTTAAATTTATGGTCAATTATAAATAGTTTATCAAATGACGCTTAAGTTTATGGCAGCCTTACCGCCTTATTTTGGACATCAATAAAAAAATTAAAAAAAAACATTTGTTTCAAGAAACAAATACATTCATATGAAAATGAATACTTGTTTTTGTCAGTTAGTCCAAAATCACATAACATCAATATCTATTGTGTATGAAACTCGGTATAGCAGTTGTTGATTCTGACGTAATGGTTTCCGAGATAGTACTATCAATATCATATGCCAACAAAAATTATATCATATAATTTTATCTAAAAATATATATAATATTTTTTACTCTGCCTATTTATGTAAGCGGTAAATGGTAATAAGCACTTACCACTTGGTATTCCCATATGACAGTTTGCCTAGCTATTTTAAATTGCCAATTTTTTTTTATTTTAGGTTCAAATAAAGTTATGAATTGTTTGATTACTTTTAAATGAAACTTGCAATATGCACGTAACACTGCACTTTAATCACAAAATATTATTTTTTTTTATCTGACGAAAAACAGATTTCAGTCCAAAAAATATTTACTACAAAAATTTCAAGTTACAAAAGAATGTAGGTTAGACTACTTACACGCTGACGACCTCATTTTAGGGTGGCTCTCAGATGCACTTCGGAATGTGAAAAGATTTCTTCGAATAAGCAACGTTCATCCGAGAATCGAGTTCGATTGATTCTGATATCATATCTGCATATTCTTATTTCCTTTATACTATTCTGGTATATCTTCTGGGAACAACTATCGAAGTGAATTTTCTTTGCGATGAGTAAAATTTCAAGGTTTAATTTGTTTGTATCGTTTCTGACTCAACGAAATTTCAAATCGATCTATTTCTCTTTGTTTTCGCGCGCGTTTTAGGGTTTGGTTGTATTAAATTATATTATTATAAAGTTTCATTAAAATCCATTCAGTAGTTTTTGCATGAAAGAGTAACAAACATCCATACATATTTTTCAAAAACGCTGAGATCACTCATTGGTTAGATTACGTGGCTTTTCACCGAAGATCCGGGCAAGCACTAGTAAGTATTATTACATATGCTGCATCTAATTGCTTTTATAAAATTGTCTTGTGCTTGGCTGCGAAGGAAAACGTAAGAAAAGTTGCACCTTGGCCCAGCATCGGGACATTAAATTCAATTTGATTTAGTAAAAATATGTCAGATCTTGAACAAAAATTTAAAATGTTTTTAAATCGATTAATTTAAGGTAGAATATCTCAAGCATTTAATATTAGTTTCAAAATCCTTGAATCGAAAGTTAATGAGCCACAGATGAGAATAAATACAAGTACGAAGTAATACAAGCATAGATAATAATAATAAACATTAATATTTTTATTACTATAAGTACTTAAAACGGGATATTTACCATGTTTTTTTTTATTTTTATTTGGTGGAGCTCGATATTTCGACATTATCTACGAATGTCTTGTTCACGAGACAGTCTCGTGAAAAAAATAAAAACAATAAAAATAAAAAACATGGCAAATATCCCTTTTTAAATACTTATAGTAATAAAAATAACCACGTCAATTCAAAATCTTATTACGATTTTTGTTGTACGATAGTGATACTCGAATTTACTGATTAAAAATCTGCCATACTCGTTACTGCTGACACGAAATACGTTGTCATACTCATACGGAAGTAAATATGAGTAAAAGAAAACACATTATACTACTGACATGCGTCAGAAACACCACATGTTTTTCAGTGTTCTGTTTGTTTGTTTAAGGGGACGGAGCTCACACATGTTACGACGATATTATTTTAGTAAAGAATCGCATGGGAAAGAGATTTTGTATTTCTTGTAAGATCAACCAATCGATCATTATTTTTAATTATATATCCTTGAATTAAAAAAATAACAAGGTTTTTTAAATTTATATTTCTATAAAGGTGTTTCTATATACATATTATTTTTTTAATGTTTAGTAACATTGGATATTGTGTCCACTTTCGTTCATATTTAATATAACTTTAAACTAAAATACATAATAAAAAATTGTATATACATTAGTTATAAATGATTTAAATATTGCATGGCGTGTGATGTTATTAAATTTAATATTACTAAAGAACGAACAGTAAAGTCAAATGAGACATGTAACATTAACTTACTTACGACATTTCGATTTTTTTTCATTTTCCCTTGTAATCCAATACTAAACTGTATTACAAAACGAAGACTCTAACTCATTGGAAAGTGAGTTAAAATTAAATTACAAAATTCTTTCCTTCAAAGACATAGTCCAAAACGAGTTAATGAGTAGAGTAAAAAGTGTATCCATATATTACTTTGTCGCTATGTAGTAGTACTTGACTACAATGGTTAACCACACGAATTATTACTTTATAAAATGTATACAAACCTACAGGAGCGTTTTCTTGAGCTGCCTGTGCGTGAGAATACATGTTTTTTTTTTTCATATACATTTAACCCTAACACTAAAAACGCTATAATCACCCACCATCGATCATAACACAATATATTCATATATAACATGTGCATCACCGACTTTACAAATATTAATAGCTAGTTAGTAAATCCATTTACATTTAAACAAGGCATTCGTTTTAAAAAAGTCAAGGTGCACGTGTTAAAAAATATATACAAAAATAAAAAAGCATTTATCGCTTTGTGCATCGATTGCACGGTCACTCCCCTTAATTGGTTCTCCAATAACGACTGTACAGTGTATACCTGTAGAATACATCTCCAATAAATTACACGTTAAACTTCTACCGGAGCAGGTAACAATTTCATTTAAAGGTCCCCGATGTTTTGTAAACATGAAAAATAAAAATCACAGTTTCATTATCGCGATGTCATTCTGATGTTGGTTTTGGTGAACTGTAAAGATTATATTTAAACACTTCATTTACCTCGTATGCTACTATATAATGCCGTATATCTGCGTCATTAGTTTAATGACTAAAATGTTATGGTTCATGCCGAAGCTGATCAGGTCGGAGGTTCGAATCATGTTGGATCAAAATAAGTTTCAATATTAATAAAATCTCAGTCAACTTGGTAGCACCGGGAGACTAGCCAACTGTGCGGGAGGTTGATACCTCTGCGCACAAACTTGTGCACTACAATTAGTACAGAAGTTTGTGCGCAAACACAAGTCTCTATTCCGTAACTATTATAATGCGATGGAACGAATTCGTCACGACATGACATGATAGAGTGTTGACGCCGCAGCTACGGCTTCACCTGCTTTCCGAGGTACAGGAGTGTACAAACTTCCAACTTCCATGGTGTTAATGAGAATTTAGAGAAAAACACAATTTTTTTTTTACTATATATATATGGTTGGTTTTTTTTTTATACTCGTAACCCGCTTCATTTACAGTATTAATATGAATAGATGATGAATTACATAATTTATAAAAAAAAAACATTACATTAATATGTGGAAGTATGTCATACTACTTCTAATATATATGTGAAATACGTAGACTTATCTTGCCTATATTTGAAATTTTACCTATGTCAAACATATATAGGCCTAGGGTCTGTCTAAAAATACGGTCACATGAAAGTTTGAGTCGCGAGTAGCCGCCATATAAACATATATTTCAAAATAAAAAACATCAAAACAGAAACACTATAACTATAGAGACATTATAACAACTAAGACCGCCCCCTGCTTAATCCGACCCTCAATAAAACTAACTACTAACTAATCTGACAGATCCGTTAAAATATTCCCAACAGAATATTAAATAATTAACGGATTAGCACTTCTGTTTGTTTATGAATAATGCAAAAACTTAAAATAGGATATAAGTAAAACTAAAAGTGTATTCGTATTGAAAATATACTTTGATGATTATTTGTTTTTTTTTTTTTTTTTATCTTAATTATTCTCAATACATTTCTAAGCGTTTAAAAACTATATATATTTTAATTTCCTTTCATCATCCATTATTTTTTTTTATCGATTTCCAAATTATATATGTATTACTTTTTTTTATAATAAAAATATGGTAATATCCATTCATATGCCACGATATAAGAAGCATACAATAAACAAAGGAAAATCAATTTTTAGTCTATGCTGTCGTTACATAATATACATATGACTATACAATACTCGCTTCACCGTAACTAGGGGTAGGTAGTTCCCCTAAACCCTAATAGGTGACTGGGTGGTTCGTTAGTAGTTCATATCAAGCAGATATATATTTAAATAATTTATTACGTATATAAAATCAACAACTTGTATGTCCACATTTAACTAAAACGTATGTACAGTCCTTTATGTATAAATAAAAACTGATACATAGATACAAGATTCAAACTGTTAAAATTCGTCGAATAACCGGTGACCGTGAGAGGGGCTTTGATGGAACCGCCAATTAAAATGCCTTCCTAACCCAGCCCCTTGCCCGGATCGTATAGAAGACAGATCATTAGCTATCTGGTAACGATTTGAAAATACTCAGAAATTTAATTTAATTAAAACAAATTTTAAAAAACCTAAATTAAACATTAATGCAATGCTAATAATATGATTATGTAAAAATTTATCGTACACCTAAAATTAAACGTTTCATACTTTACTTTAATTTTCATTTTAACTAATCATAGTTACCCAAAAGACGCACTTCACCAGTGATCATCATCGTGCAATCTTATTCTATACTGCTGGACTATGGTTTCACTCAAGTGAGCCAAAGGTTTTGTCTTGCCCATCCAGCCGAGTCCTGTCACCTCCTTCATGTCAATGGTCTAGTTGTCGTTTGTCTATCTACTCATGCAAAAATATATTATCGTAATATTTATTAATATCAGAAAATGTTACTAAATCCATATTTATGCAAGGCAACAACTGTTATCTTCATAACAAAATCCCTCTCACAAACCTCCCTTTTAAACCAAATTATTTATTTATACCTTAAAACATATATAACATTAAAACACACTGTATAAATTTGAACAGTAATCAGTACACAACGTACAATTTCCATCGTCGATACCGTTATTATTTCTAACAGCAAACAAAATTTTATCATTTATGACAATCGTATATTATAAATTAGACGACTATAATATTTTTAGTAATTTATATACTACCTATAAAAAAATCCTAACATTATCCTGATATTATATAATTATCGTAAAAGAATATTTCTTTCCAATCTAGATCTGATCGTAATTACTGTAACCAACGTTCGCATCGATAAGGGTGAGTATACAAAATATATATATTTTTTATAAACATCACGTGATTCACCTACTTCTATGGTGCTTATTATTTTATTATATTGATTATATTATACCTGAAACCTGAATAATGACATAATTACATTTAAAACATTCGTATTTATTCTTATAAGTTTATTACGTCATCAAATACAAAACGTCTTTTTTTTACCAAGAGTGCTAAATAAGAGCTCCAGAGATAGGCCCTTGTGTTCCTGCCCTACGATAATAAATTTTCATTAGCGTCGACATAGTTTGTTCTTTTTCTCGTTGTCAAATCTGAGGGCCAATTAATTTGGTGGGAACTTTCGATTCGTCGCCAAAATTTCGGAATGTCGTGATAGGGTCTGGGAACGCCCTTGATAATTCTAAATCTTAACATATGATATAGTTACTTCGCTTGAATCCTATTACGTGCGTATTTATTTTCCTTAACGTATATTATATATTGAAAGTAACATACAATTGTATATTTAAATTAATAAACTTTTGAAGTCAAACGTTACTTATTTTAAGTGAAACTATTGACACTTTATTAAGTATAAATTATTTTTGAGACCATCGATTTCATAGTTTCTCATCTACCGAGATATCCACATAGCAATTGATTTTAGATTTATAACTATTATGTAAGAATAATAAAATTATATTAACTTATTATTGAATGATATTTCAAGTTTATTTAATTGCATTGCACTGAGAATCCTACCAAATGATATGTACCTAATTGCAATTGTATACATGTTTTTTTATCTTTAGGTACCTTCATTTTAAGAAGATTGAACTTAAGGGTTACAGGTGAATATACGTATATAAAAAAGCTAACTTTATAAAGTGATAATACTTGAAATTATAAACGTCTTCTACAATTAACATTTCCAGTTTTATCGTTTCTGTAACCCAATATATATAAAAATACTTACTTCTAACCAAGTGAATCGAAATTATAACAAATATAAAATATTTTAATTGCATTCCGGATACTAATTTATTTTCTATATTATTTAATATTGAAATCTATTTATTTTAAATCGCATAATTGTTAATTAGGATTATAGGGATTACTAGAAAACTAATTAATACGTCAAACCCCACTAATACGCTATCATGATTATCAGTATTATATATCAGTGATAATCATGAAAGCGCCTGTTCATTTATTTTAGCAATATTTTTGTTTTGAAAAATACTGCTCTCTATCTTTTTGATTTTGGAGTTCGAATATTATACTGATGTAACAGTTTCTAAATGGCCTACTGCTGGGATTAGACTTGTTTTTCTTTTTGAGGAGAGGGTTTGGAGTTTATCCTAATACGCTATTCGGGTGCAGGTTATATTGGATACGCATATGGAATGAAATAAAGGTTTTTATCCCACATGTATTTCATTATAAACTCAAATTAAGTATATAAATGAAACTCATCGGTACTGTTTCGGCTTTGATCTCGAACGGTCAGATTGTTATATAATATTATACTAACCCTATTATATTATAGTTAAATGATTATCACTATAGCTTTTCATATAAGCTTTTATTTGAATATTAGATATTTTATAATGTCTATGTTTTATATATTATTTAACTATGTAGGTAGTACCTACTGGGTACCTACTTTTTATAGGTAATGGATTATTGTTATTTTTTTATATTTTGCTATATGTATTCCTGTATCACATGAATTAAGTTAATACTTATCTGTTTATAATTTAAATATTCTTGTTTAAAAAGCTGCATTTAATTTCATTTTGTTAAATGAATGCTTTCATACATTTAACAAAACAAATCTGTTGATACTTATCAACTACTAAGTGTATCTTGATAGACAAAACAAATTATGTATTTATTAATAAGATAACATTTGAATTTGGAATTATGAGGAGATGAAGAATAGATGTACCTAGTTTAAAAAAAAACACGTTTTATTGCTCTGTGTATCTTCAAAGTTAATTAGTAACTTAGATTTTGCAAACACACAGTAGATATATTCTTACTTTAACTAAAGTGAACTAAAATAGATAAGTAGAATATTGAAAATACTGTAATACTGAAATATATAATTGTATAATATACAATACTGAAATAGTTCTTAGTATATTTAGCTCGGCTTGAAGTTAATTCAAGCGAAAATTATGCATAAACCAACGTTAATTCTGATTGGACGCCTGCACCTCTGCACAAGCCGATAAGTTTTAGTCTCATAAGTTAGGATCATCCATATTCATAGCTCAAATTTTAAAATATTTATTCAGCATTTATTTATACTACAATCTTCTAGTAAATAATTGAATAATTTATTAAGTATATATAAGTAATAACACCGATGAAAACTACTTCTCTAGATTAATTTCCGGCCGTTAAGAATAGGCTAGACTGTATAATAGGCACATAAGGGCTTTTATAGGCGTTACGCACGGCCGTGAAACCCTTTCACTTCATAACTCAGTGCACTCATATGACATATTTCATAACTCCAAACTGCTACTGATAATTTCATGTCAGAAAAATCCAATAATTCACATTTGCCTTATCCCTAATTCGGCTTAAAGATCTTATAAACTAAAACAGGGAGCGAGTATACTACTCCTACTGGCTAACTTTGTTCTACGGCCTATGACTTTACACCCTGGCTGAGGCACTAGTGTGTAAACACTGCCAAATTCCAGACTCCAAGCTACCCTGAATAAAAATCCCAATCAGTTATGTCCATTGTGTCTGTAAACCACACCGTGACAGCTCGTCACCAGGCGTAGGGGACTCCCAGCGATGCTTACAGGGTCAGATGGTATGGTACGCATAGCACGCATAGCACCCGCTCTGTGGCCTCTTTTTGCGATATTACACTTTCGCAGAAAGAGACCATCTCCTTCCAGTACCTCTTGCTGCCTAGCATGGCAGCTTTCACGCTTCATTTCGCTTCGCAACGAAAGATCTCCGCCAACTATCGCCACCAGAGAATACCTTTAGGGCCCCCAACCGGCATACACCGACAAGGTGTAACGCACCGTGATCAAAGGCGCGCCAAACTCGTGGCAGGTTGGCGTTATCTCCCACCTCACTATTAATGAGTGAGTGTACCGTGACTCTGATCCACGCATCGACTCAAGTGGGGGCGGATCGCCTCTATTGTCGCCAGTACTGCATCCCAGGTCCTACTCCCATTTGCGAATAGAGGATTATTGGGCAAGAGCCTAAACGGTCACCGCTCGCTCTGGCTTTCACCCGGAATCGGTACACCTCCGGCAGCACCTCCGCCTGGAGTTCCCAGGATAGATCGCCCGCAGGAAACTTCGCCGCCTTGGTTCCGAGCGGTGAGAGCGCCAACCCGTATCCGTAACTGTACAGTGCGATACGTTGGATAGGCGATGGCCCAAGGCGGTAGCAGCATTGATGAGCTTCGGACCCACTGCCCAAAGCTCCATCTTACATCCAAGATCAGGCCCAGATATCTCATCTTAACCTGCACCTTAATCAGCGTGATAAAGAGTACCATTTGCGTACTACAACACCCCCATCCCAGAAAGGACGGGTGCTCGCAGGAGCCAGTTGAAGGCGACATTCCAGATTCTGATATAAGAAGGCACTCTGTGGTATCGGGGTCTTTCGTCCCCAATTTCACCTACTTAGATGATACACCTACACCTCGTGAACAAGACCTTCGTAGATAATGTCAAAATATCGAGCTCCACCAAATAAAAATAAAAAACATGGTAAATATCTCGTTTTAAATACTTATAGTAATAAAAATAACCATGTAAATTAAAAATCTTATATTTAGATGATGTATTTTATTATCCCAAAAAATATTTCTTGACGCTAAACTACGTTTCACAAGAAATTCATGTATATAATTTCATCCTGCTTGATCCACCGGGTTAGGCTATGTATGTTTGAACGTTGTATGTCAGTCAATTATATGTTGTTTTAAAGTATATATAGTTTTAAAGTACTAAACTTATTTAGTACGCGTAATGTTATGAGAAAAATTAAATGGTATAAAAGTCTATCTTTGTTGCTCTTCTGAAAATACATATACTATTTTGTTTATGTTACAAGTAAATGAATGTACCTAAATTAGTATTCTATCAGTTAAAATTTTCATAATTGCTTATTTGAATAACAACAGATAACCGTAACGTAAATTAATTCAATATTTACGTTAATACCACAAACATACTAATTTTACTCCTAGAAATTATAATATAACGCTAATTCATTTTTATTATATCATTTTTTAAGTCTTCTGTTACTGTTGTTTAAAAAAAACACACGCGTCAAAATCTTTGTAAATAAAAGAGCAGGCGTTTTTTGTCTTTCCTAACTGAAAAAACTACTAATCCAGTATGTATGTATTTACTTATACCAGAAGATTCAATGCGTTTCGGATAAGGTTAACATTGTTTGTACCATACCATAGAGGCCATAACATATGACAGACAATGTCTGCCGATAGTTTATCTAATAAGGCATAATACGGCACTGGTGTTTGTCTTCGAAAAAAAAACAGAAAGATAGAGGTACGTATGGTTAAGGTTATTATATTTCATTAAAAGATATTGAAATTTTACTAAAAACAATATTTATTATTAAAAAATATCAACTTCGGTTTGTATACAATATATTAAAAAGTAAGTTAGCCATTTTAAAATATATATGATATTATATATAATCAGAATAACATAAAACAGCAAATAATTAAATATTTACTTTAAAAGAAAATAATACAAGAAATATAATTTGATACGATAAGGTAATTAGTATTTGATGCAAAGGTCGACTCCATAACTCGTATAACAGTGAATTTAACAATACAATCAAAACTTATATGTATTCCATTTTTTTTATATTTACGATTACTTCATCAAGTCTAATACACCTTTATAATAATAAATCAAATTCAGAAGAAACCACCAACTTATTCTTTAAATATGCAATTGACTGTGTAGCAGATGTCATATACAAACACGTTCCTCGTGGCACTCTCATCTTGATAATTTCTACAACTACTTACATGGATCCATTAAATAAGTTATTGAGTGATATACAACTTTATTGACCGAACAATACAAACACAAAATGGCTTATTTGGTCTGTTATCTATATGATTACTATAAGAAACAGTGAGCGACTATATTTAGTTTTGCAAGAACTATCAAGAGATACAGCATGGAATCTAACAGAACAGTTTATTATACAAATACATGACTTGAAATGGTCTGTATATGATAAGATCTTTAAATTATTCTTAAAATTAAACATTTATAACATTCTCCTGATGACCCAATCGAAAAATGGTGAATTCAAACTAATCACCTACTATCCATTCGAAAACAATTCATGTGGAAAATCCTTCGATGAAACGATAAGTATAAAAAACTGCCAAGCTGTGAACACTATCAGAATGAACTACAAGCATTTAGAAGATAAATTTCGTAATTGTACAATCACTATCGCAGCGCTTGAAATTGTACCACATTTCTTGTTGGAAACAAACAAAGAATACTCCTATTTGGGAGGAAAAATGTATGGTGTAGAACAACAGATGCTCGCAAATGTCGCGGAACGAGAGACTATGATACAACAGTACATTTTCAGACCAGAACAATATGACGCCGGAATCGTTACTGGTTTATTGAATTATTTACAAAACGATTCTGTCAGTATTGTTGCTGGAGCATATGTACCGATGAAGAATCGTCTCGACCTGTTCGATTGCATCTGGGGATACAATTACGGGAAAATGTTCTTATTTACACCAGTCCAAAAAGAGTTTAGTTGGAAAACGGCTTATCGACCATTCAGCGTTACCACTTGGGTTTTAATTCTGCTATCATTCATTTTTGTTACTTTCACAACTATTTTAGTCAGTCGATATTTCGGAGACAACCAACTATACAAGAACTTACCGCTTAAATTATAGGGATATCTTTTTATGAACACAAGCGACCAATTGTTACGCATGAAAAATTTACGAATTATTGTTATCGTTTGGATTTGGTTTACATTTTTAATCCCCAATTTTTACAGTACATCTTTATACAGTTTGTTAACGGCCAAAAAGACCAGGCCAGAAACATTTACTCATAATAATTTGCACTCTTTGGCATTGGGGCCTGTATAAGCAACGACATTTTTACGTTATTTAAGAATGCTTACAATTTCAGTTTGTTTGAAATATCACCTGGTGAATGTCAGCAATATTTAGTTTGAGATAAAGTAGCAAATAGCGATAATTTGTACACCGTTGAAATGGATTATAGATATTATATGAGAAGGTTTAATTATGTTGACAACAATGGCATCAGTAAATTGAAAATGACACAGTTTGACAATGAAGTAATGTTTACTTTATACCTAAAAAGAGGATTCCCTTTGCAAAAGAAGTTTAAAAAATATGCTCACTACCACTTCGAAACAGGATTATTGAAGCAACAAAAAGAAACAATATATCACTGGTATAACATAAGAAAATCTAAACAATTTAACCCTACATTTACGGCTTTTAGTTTGGCCGACTTTAGAGTTCCCTTTAGTATATTGTTCATTAGATACATTCCATTACAGTTCCTTTCCTTCATTTTTTTTTATTATTGAAATAAAAAGTAAAAATTAAAAATCTTATAAGCACTTATCCATGACTTCACAAACCCAATTATATAATTCTATAATCAATAGCTCAATAAATCAACAACCAGTGTAACTACAAGCACAAGGGACATAACTTAGTTTACAAGGGTGGTGGCGCATTGGCGGTGTAAGAAATGGTTAATATTTCTTAAAGCGCCATTATTTATGGACGAACCAATTAATATCATGTCCATTTAGCATAAAAAAATAAGTATTGCAGTCGACCATCTGATATTAATGATGTCTGCAATAAACCGATTTTTACTGGTGACGATATAATTCAACTGACACATGAAACTATAATGAGTTTGTATCGACCATCCGTATAATTAGTTTTAAGCTATTCGCTCTAATTGACTTTTGACGAAAAGTGTAAGCGGATCAGACATTTTAACTTGACTGTACCGAAACCGAGAGCAAGTGAATAAACACTAAATAATTCCGCTACAAATCATGGTGCGTGAGATCTTATATTTGTTATGCCTATTTAGACTCACTGATCAAACCACAACAGATTACTACAGCTATTTTTTGGGCTTTATGCAAATCCATTGGAGGGTTATAGGTATATCGGGTTGGTACCAAATCAACTCATGGCATATTCTACCACCAATCAGCAATACTTAATATTTTTGTATTCAAGTTGGAATAGAAGAAGACTTGGCCAGCTTCAGTACATGACATAACATTTTAGTTCCCGTGGTTTGCGATGCATTGGCTTATTTTTAAGAGCTTTCAATGTTTATGGGCGGTTACCATCAGATCTCCTATTTGTCTACCTATTTTACATAAAAATAAATTATGTAGAACAGAATAGTGGGTATCAGTATTAATTTAGTTTACGTAGCATTTAGTTTTGCCCTTATGTCTAAATAAATAATAATATTTGTCTAATTATTTCGTTTATTATAAGATTTGTTTAAAAAATAAAACAAACAAAGAGTTAGCAAGGAACAATTTACGGAAATTAAATCTTAATGACATATTCCGTTGCATAATTGTTGTGTTCTTTAATCAATAACCACTTTCTTACTTTCTGAAGTCGGCTAACACAAGTCCTAAGGATATGTCAAAAACTCTATATTTTATCATACGGTAAGAATGATTGATCTACTATGTATGGGAAGTAAATATTATATTAAAAAAAGATTACCACGATTTCCTTTTTTGATAACAAATAATTGAACAACTCATTTCATATTTACATTGAAAACAAATAATATTTATAATATTATACTATGAGGTGAATAGTATTTGGCTTGCAGTCACGCTCTGTACACGTCAAGACGTAAAATATTGTCAGTAACAATGAAAATAAAAATTATAAACATTCCCTTCATACTTATTCTTGCGATTACATCATCGAGTCTAATCGAGTTATTTAACAATACACTTAATATAGAAGAAAGCGAAAAATTCTTTCTAAAATCCGCGATCGACTGCATAACAATTATAACACATAAATATGTCTCTTGTGGTACTCTTATCACGCTAATTTCAAGTATTGAATATATGGATTCATTGAAAAAGTTATTGAGCGATAATAATTGCTACATTTTAATTGACCGATCGACACAAAGACAAAAATGGCTTATTAGGTCTGATGTCTATATAATTTCCATAAAAGACAGTGGGCAGCTATACTCAAGTTTACAAGAATTATCGACAGATATAACGTGGAATCCAACAGCACAATTCATTATTCTAATATATGACTCAAAATGGGCGAAACATTATGAGATCTTTAAATTATTCATGAAATTAAACATTTATAATATTCTCCTGATGACACAATCGAAAAACCGTGAATTTAAACTAATTACCTACAATCCATTCGAAAACAATTCATGTGGAAAGTCCTTCGATGAAACGATAAGTATAAAAAACTGCCAAGCTGTGAACACTATCAGAATGAACTACAAGCATTTAGAAGATAAATTTCGTAATTGTACAATCACTATCGCAGCGCTTGAAATTGTACCACATTTCTTGTTAGAAACAAACAAAGAATACTCTTATTTGAGAGGAATGTATGGTGTAGAACAACAGATGCTCGAAAATATCGGGGTACGAGAGAATCTAACACTAAAATATATTTTCATATCTGAACAAAATGACCCAGGGATCGTTTTACCTAACTTTACTGTTACTGGTTTATTGAATTATTTACAAAACGATTCTGTCAGTATTGTTGCTGGAGCATATGTACCGATGAAGAATCGTCTCGACCTGTTCGATTGCATCTGGGGATACAATTACGGGAAAATGTTCTTATTTACACCAGTCCAAAAAGAGTTTAGTTGGAAAACGGCTTATCGACCATTTAGCGTTACCACTTGGGTTTTAATTCTGCTATCATTCATTTTTGTTACTTTCACAACTGTTTTAGTCAGTCGATATTTCGGAGAAAATCAACTATACAAGAACTTACCGCTTAAATTATGGGGATATCTTTTTACGAACACAAGTGACCAATTGGTACGATTGAAAAAATTACGAATGATTATTATTGTTTGGATCTGGTTTACATTTTTAATCGCCAATTTTTACAGCACAGCTTTGTACAGTTTGTTAACGGAGAAAGAAACAAGAACAGAAACATTTACTCAAAAGAGTTTGCCCTCTTTGGCATTGAAACCCTGTATAAGCAACGACATTTATTCGTTTTTTAAGAATAATTACAACATGAGTTATTTTAAAAATTCACCTAATAAATGTAAACAATATTTAGCATTAGATATAGTAGCAAATAGCGATAAATTTTACACCGTTGATATGGATTATAGGTATCTTATGAGAGGGTGGAAATATATCGATGACAAGGGCAAAAATAAATTGAAAAAGAAACAATTTGACACTGATATAATATTTGTTTTGTACATAAAAAAAGGATTCCCTTTCAAAGAGAAAATTCAAAAATATGCTCACTACCACTTCGAAACAGGATTGTTGAAAAAACAAAAAGAAACCATATATCACTGGTATAACATAAGAAAATCTAAACACATTAACCCTACATTTACGGCTTTTAGTTTGTCCGACTTTAGAGTTCACTTTAGTATATTGTTCCTTGGTTACATACTTTCCTTTATTTGTTTTATAATTGAAATAAAATGTAAGGCGCTTGCAATATATATTTTAAGAATTATAAAATATTTTTGGAAATTTATGAGGTCGCTTTGGCGATAAAGACACACATATATACTCGTACAGCCAGACATTTGGTCCACCCAATATGCTTTTATTTATTTAATTTAAAGTCATACATTTTGAAGCCTTCGAACTAAGGAAACTGATGTTCACCTTTTTAACAATATGTATCACTTCTGTCTTTGTTTCGTTTGCATGTGTATCCACACAGTCAATTATTACTTTGATTTAAAATCTCCACCTATCGTTTGGATTGCTTAGGACTATTAGTTTTCGTTTGTAAATTTTTCACATAGTTTAAATGTAAACTTCACGTCTTTCGTCATAAGAAATATTTAAATGATTGTATCCTCATGACAGATGTTGGAGGAGGACTATTCTATTCGAAGTATTCGAAGAAAAACTTACTTTCATCATGAAATAAGTATGCGCTTTGAAATGCATGTAATGGAATATCATGAATTAATTCACTTCTTCTTCTTTGTCCAAAAATTCTCTCCAGTTCAGCCGGGGTCGGATCTCCTTGTACGTCTGCGCCAGAAAGTTCTGTTCTGGCTTCTATGTTCACTGTTCCCTTTGGGCTTTCTATGGTCACAGAGAACACACAAATGCGATTTCCATTTAATCCAGCCGTTTTTGATGCGGTGGTCTACATTGCTATCGATATTTGCATCAGTGGTAAGCACAGAACTAAGGTATTTAAATTTGTCCACATGAGCGGTGCGAGGTTGTCTATGTAAATATTACACCTCGTCTCTTCTGTCACGCCGTTGTCACAT
This sequence comes from Vanessa tameamea, assembly GCF_037043105.1. NCBI lineage: Eukaryota > Metazoa > Arthropoda > Insecta > Lepidoptera > Nymphalidae > Vanessa > Vanessa tameamea. Next base: position 10,210,895 of record NC_087316.1, on the reverse strand, counting down.
TACAAATATTCGGTTTTACTTGACTATTTGTGTCACCCACCGGTTGAGTGTTTCATGTATGGGGGAGCGATTTTATATTCGCGGAATGGGGCACATAGGGGGACATAAAAAAACCAAATTATTTTTCCATTTAAATATATTCACCTGCAAGACGGATACATTTTTCAGATCTTTCAAATAATGTATTTATAACCTCATAAAAAAATATCATCGAAAAACGCCAAAACTGCGTTCTTGACTTCATCATCGGTGGTAAATTTTTCACTGAACACGTTACGATCTTAAAGAGCTTAATCACCCCCATCCAACCGTCTCATTCCGCGAACATAAAAACGCACCCTCGTATACTTGTATGGCTTTGTGCATTTTTCGCCACTAAGACGATATCGTCTGTGTAATGCACACACTCCGGTGCTGGCTTTTTTATTCCTCATGTAATCAGTGTCCATGCATTGGTTGAATAATAAGGCACTAAGGCAGATCCCTGATGTACCTAATCCTACTTTAACGTCAAGGGCTCGCCAAGACTTGCTGGGATATTGACGCAAGTTTTGGTGTTTTTGTGCATTAGTGTTACATATAATAATACTCCGGGATGTTTTAAGCTCTCATAGCCTGCCTAACTAGATTTCGATCCCCTATCGAAAGCCTTTTCTAAGTTGATGAACAAGAGATACAGATTTTCTTTGTTCGAACGATGTTTCAATAGATTTGAATGATCCTTTCAAACAATTGTATGTGATGAGTGAGTTTAATGCCCCTGTAGTTTCCGCAATGTGCATGAATAAATTCACAATGTAATAAATTAATAAAACTATGTATAACCTTCATTAAAAAGAACATAGCCACCCTTTAAATAATATATAACTTAATTTAAACAAAATAATTAAATAATTAATTAATTTTTACAAAAGTGATAAATCTAAAAGACAATAAAATGCACCTTAACAACTTTGTCTTTATTAATAAATATATCTAAAGTTACCTATTTGTATATTTTTAATTATGTATGGAATAATTGCAATGTACATATGTATTAATAGTAACATAATATACCGACATCGTCATCCCTAATATATGTATAGTGGAGCTGAGGCTTCCAATGAAATGAATGAAAAAATATAAGATTAACTGATAAAAATTCTGTTCGGTTTATATATTTTGATACCTTTAAAGACATCATGTGTAAAGGCCCAGACACAATCTGTCCTTATTCTTCAAAACTGAGCTGCTCGAGCTATTTGTAACCCTGGAACACAAAGTAGGGAAATATACATTGTCATAGAAATATTTGTTTATGCTGCATATATTAATATTATATATTTAATAATAAAAGGAACATATTGTGAGGAAGGTCTTGAGGATGACCGTGGATGGATATAGAGGAAGGGGACGACCAATGAAAAGATGGATGGATTGTGTGAAAGATGATATGGCTGGAAAGAATGATACTTGTGATATGACGTCAGATAGAGAATTATGGAAGAAGAAGACATGCTGCGCCGACCCCGATATTTAATAAATTGCTGTCAACGATTTAATGTAAATGGGATATATTTTGTACAATTTTGTTTTTTTATTCCGTCTTCAGAATTGAAGGTAAAGTTGATATCCTACATAAACATGTGTTAACAATTCTTAATCGCACAGCGCAGCGCAGCGCAACGTTTCTTAAGTAAGCACAAAGCAATCTTTGCATATGTAACTCTGTAGTACTACAGTCATAGTACAAAATAATGGACACTTAAATTATTCGAAATTTAAAAGAATAGATTCCGATTACATCAACAAAATATTAAGTAAAGATTCGAATGAGTAAGATAAAAATTAAAAAAATATAATTAACTTGAAACTAGCATCGAATTCTTCGAAGGTTTACTTGAGATTGCCGACTTAAGAATTTCATGTCCAGTCCCTTCAGAGGACAAAGTTTAAGTATTAAATATTGATTACGATGGCACATTGTATTTTATTTTAATTAAAAAATAAACTTTATATTCATTAGTAATCGTTTTATTTATTTAATACACATTTTTAAACAAAACACAAATCCATAGTATAAAAAACAAAATAATGTCATCGTGTGGTCCATAAAACAGAATGAATATAATCACACTGCCAGTCACATTCAATTTTAATATATTAAGATTCATTATTCACTATTAAATCTTTCTTGTTAATCTTAATGTAGTCTATTTTTAAAATATTTATTTGTTTAAATAAAAACAAATAATACTCTATGAAAAATATATAAGAACTTTTTTGTACAAGTTTCAATAAATACAATTTCAGTCATTAATTTGAAGTTCGTAAGGTTATTAAGCTGTAAACATGACTCAACGCCCATTTTCCAGATAACAATTTTCTTCAAGAAGAACAAATACTGTTTTCTAAAACTGTTTCTTTGCAATTTACGTCTGAAACCCGTTAATAAACCTGTCCACATTCTTGCTCTTAAAATTCTATACATAAATCTATAAAATGACGTTTGTTTTCATAAAATTTTCATTTTTAATTAAGGCCGCCAAAGTTCTTTAAAAAAAAAAACAATTTATCTCTGGCATCTAAGTCAGGACTGTGGGGGGTGATTGATTGAGTTTATCGAAGCCAGTTTCCCGAAGGACTAGGCAATATCAAAAAATAATGACAACAACTTACAAACTCGACTTCCAGCTTCAATTTCTTCGGCAGTTTTTGCCTTTTTTTCTATCCACTGCTCGGTTATGAAATATATATTGTTGAATACAAATGTCCTACAAATTGTCCTAGCACAGATCTGAAAACCCCAATAAAGTTCTCTCTGTTAATCGAAAATGAGCATTTTCAGCTTTATTCATGCACCAATGGTTGTGCAAAATGTCTCCAAAGCATTTCTTTCTATCTGCCAAATTTCGACTGTCTTTTAATATGCAATTTTCTTTTTTTGTATGACTTTGGTGTTGGTTTTGCTCGTGATATCGGAGTTTGGACGCCCTGAGCGAGCTTCGTCTTATCGGGACTCTCGACTCTCCTAAAATAATATTGCCAAACGTTTAATTAATAATCAATATTATTTTAGGAGAATCTAGGTCCACATTCCCCGTTTACTATTCATATTCGTTCAAATATTCTTATCTTGTTTTTTCCGTTACAAAGAATTTGACTTTAACCTCGATTTCACCACCTGGAGGTATAAATTGTTAGTCCCATCTTGAAGTTTAACCTAAGCTATTTAAGCCGTTTCAAATCAAGATACCTCACCTGAGCCTTTATCTTTATTACCATCCGGTGTGACGAGATCAGTTGAACAAACTATTACTCACGGAACCTTAATAGCAGCCTCATTGACGAGCATATTGGTCAAGGGACAACCTCGTGTTTCGCACCCCTACTGAACATATGTGAATATGCCTGGAAAGGACGGCCCATAACATGGGAATCTATCCTCCACGCATTCGTGGCCTATCTATTTGAAGTCGCTGACCACTATCGATCTCGATCGGGGACCACTATTGTGGTGGTTATCACATTGATTGCCTGGTAACCGCAACTTTGACATTTCCGATATAAATATTGAACTCCACTAAAATTCGAGCCATACTTTGACATGGCTCAAGCCGCAATAGGTACGTACTCATACGTCTTACATAAGATCCTACCACCAAACGACTAAGATAATGATGACATCAATCTAGAGAGCAGACCATCTCAGTTTAGACCTTAATTCAGTTGAATGACTTTAGTTCAGATTAAATAACAGATAAAGCTGATTAATGAACATGTTATTTCTAAAAATATGTTGTCATTATATTGTATTAGGTAAGGTAAATTGTGAGGTGCATATCAGTTATCTAATCGTGGTGCACCCTGGGCAACGACTGGGCCGACTTGAGCTTGCTTGTTGGCCACGGCTAAGACTGACGCGGCGGTATGTCACGGGGTCGCTCCTAGTACGTCTCTGGTGAGCAGAGTAGGCTGTGTGAGCGGCCTTGTTGGCAAGAAGAGGGGGCTCGTTACGAGCATCCAAGGCGTGTTGACACCGGTGGTCAGCGGTGGAGCCAGTCACCTTATCTGCTTCACTTGACGCCCGGCCTTCAGTGACGGAATCTGGGGAGCTCGTCACTGACAGAGGTAGAGGAGGAAGGCGCGCCCTAGACACGCAATCAGTCCTTCATTCGCTGTCGCAATGACGACTGCCGCTGGCGGGGCCGCGGTGGTAAGCCACGAGCGTTCCCGTAGCCCCACTATTATGCGGCAAGGAGGAAACTCGAGGAGATTTTAATGGGTAGAACGGGGCACTAGACCCCGAGGAGTCCAACATACCATTCCCGGTCCCCCCGACCGGGCGGCTTGGGTAAATGTAACTTCAACACATCGTCCTCGTAAAATTAAAAAAAAAAGTTAAGATAAATTGTAAGAGGACAAATAAATAAAGAAATTAAAAAAAACTATATTTTACAGGATTATACTAAATGAAGCTGTTAAATGTACTCGTAGAGCGGTGTTTGGAATATAGGCAGATTCTAGCTATTGATAACGTGATTACCAAGTATTCTTTTAAAATAATCAATATAATTAAAAAAATATCCATACTAACACTAAATGCTAAAATAATTATTTACGTTTAATGTTCTTGTCTGTTATTTTTATCAACCGTTTCAGTAAGTTATTTGTCAGAATTACCTAAATAAAGTATCTGGATCTGACGCTGGACGGCAGATGGAGATTCGGGCAAGACTTTGTCTAACTGGGCCCGAAGCTCATCAACGCTCATGCAGCCTTAGGCTCCAACCAAAGTATGGAGCTGGACTCACCAGTGTGGCTTTGTTGTTGAGGCGAAGGTAGGCGATGATCTCTCGCTACCGAGCGCAATTAACGCCATGCTAACATAACACCTTAGTTCCCAGGTTGGTGACGCATTTCCGATATAAGGATAAATTAATATTATTTACGGCGCCATGACTATGGGCGTTGGTTAGCACCAGCAGACCCACTTGCCGGTCATCCCACCTAATTTAAACAATAAAGATATTATTGGCGCTTTCAATTTCACCCCCAATTCTCATATTTTATTACATTTAGTCAGTTTGCCCTACCAACGGCTTAATCCGTTTTCAAAAGTATATTTTACACATTTTTGGGTATGTATTTCTACCTGTCAAAAACTCGCTGTCAAATATAATGTCGTTAAGATTCTATGCCCTAGTCAGTAAAGTGCCCATATATTCTCCATAATTTTTACGTTGCATCTCATACACGTAACTTTTAAAATGTGTTCCCAATAAAATATTTCTATGCTTTTCATCTTCATTCATAAAAGTGTTAAATCTAAAGTTATTTCAAGTTTAAAGTTATATCCTTATGTATATTGCATTTGCACTAAAAATAAATCTAAATATATACGCGTAACATGTAAAATCATTCAATAAAAATAATCAATAATAGTTTGGTAGAAAATACAACTATATATGTATATATTTACTTTGAATAGACACTATGTATATTCAAAGTAAATATAATTTGTTAAAAAGTTTTATTTCGAGGATTGTTTGTGTTGAATAATATGAAATATTGCTAACAATATAATTTCATATTTACACTGAAAGATAATAATATATAATTCAAACTTTATACGATAAGGTAATTAGTGTTCGTTGCAAAGCTGGATACAAGAACATGAAATGACACTATCTACAGTTCAGACGTATAACAGTGCCCGTCATCATGCAATTAAAATGTATATATATTCCATTTATTTTAATTCAAACGGCTTCATCGAATCTTATGTGCCAATATAATAATATATCAATTACCGACGAAACCAACGATTTCTTTCTTAAACATGCAATTGACTGTACAGCAGATGTAATATACAAACACGTTCCTTGTGGCGCTCTCATTTCGATAATTTCTACAACAACTGACATGGATCCATTAAATAAGTTATTCAGTGATACAAACTGTTACAACTTTATTGACCGAACAATACAAACACAAAAATGGCTTATTTGGTCTGATATCTATGTAGTTACTATAAGAAACAGTGAGCAACTATACTTAGTTTTGCAAGAACTATCAAGAGATACAGCATGGAATCCAACAGCACAGTTTATTATACAAATACAAGACTTGAAATGGTCTGAACATGATGAGATCTTTAAATTATTCTTGAAATTAAACGTTTATGACAAAATCAAAAAAATTGTGCATTCTCACTAAATACCTATAATCCGTTCAAAAAGAATTAATGTGGAAAATCCTTCGGTGAAACGATAAGTATAAAGAATTGTGGAGTTGTAGACACTATCAGAATGAACTACAAGCATTTAGAAGATAAATTTCGTAATTGTACAATCACTATCGCAGCGCTTGAAAACGCACCACATTACTTATTGGAAAAGAACAAGGAATATTACTGTTTAGGAAAAAAAATGTATGGCGTAGAACAACAGATGCTCGCAAATATCGCGGAAAGAGAGAATATAACACTAAAATATATTTTCAGTTCCGAAATAAGTAAACCCGGGAACGTTTTACCTAACTTTACTGTTACTGGTTTATTGAGTCATTTACAAAATGATACCGCCAGTATTGTTAGTGGAGGTTATTTATTGTTAAAAAATCGGCTAGACCTATTTGATTGCACCTGGGGGTACAATTACGGAAACTTATTCATATTCATCCCAGTAAGAAATACGTGTAGTTGGACAACATTTTATCGACCATTCAGCGTTACCACTTGGGTTTCGATTTTGTTATCATTTGTCTGTGTTACTATCGCAACTATTTTGGTCAGTCGATATTTCGGAGACAACTAACTATACAATAACTTACCGCTTAAATTATGGGGATATCTTTTTACGAACACAAGCGACCAATTGTACCGCATGAAAAAGTTACGAATTATTGTCATTGTTTGGATTTGGTTTACATTTTTAATCGCCAATTTTTACAGCACAGCTTTGTACAGTTTATTAACGGCCAAAGAAGCCAGACCCGAAACATTTAGTCCAGACAATTTGGGCTCTATACCATTGAAACCCTGCTTAAACAATGGTATGTTAATATTCTTTCAGTATACTTACAAAAGATTTTTTTTCGAAAAATCATCTCGTAGGTGTCAACAAAATTTCGCTTTAGATATGGTAGCAAATAGCGATGATTTATACACTATCGATGTGGATTACAAGTATTATATAAGAGAGTTTAGATATATCGATGAAAAGGGCAACAATAAAATAAAGAAGAAACCCTTTGGAAATGATTTACTATTTGCTATGTACACAAAAAAGGGTTTTCCTTTGCGAAACAAGTTTCAAAAATATGCTCACTATCACTTCGAAGCAGGATTGTTGAAAAACAAAAAGAAACAATATATTACTGTTATAACATGAGAAATAACAAACGAACCATCCACACATTTAAGGTCTTTAACTTGGCCCACTTTAAACTTCACTTTAGTATATTGTTTCTTGGTTATATCCTATCCTTCATATGTTTTATTGTCGAAATAAAAAACAAGAGTGAATAACTTTATAAGCACTCGAAAATATATAATTGTAACATACAAAGAGCATATAAATCGAGATGTTTTAAAATTAATCGTAAATATTTGTGCTATTATATAAAAACGTAGTTTATTTTGAATTATACTAAATGCACTTTCGGTTTATATTTTAAACTATTCTATAAATTTAACTTTCGAAGTCATATAGGCAATATCTTATTATTATTATTTAACATAGTTATTTCTTAGGATCCTATATATGGATTCCATAAAAAGCATCTCACATAGATCGTACTTAGGTGTACGATTTAAGCAACTACATATATCTTTCAATAATCAAAAATTTTGCATATTTCACACCGATGATTGCGGGTTCAAACCCAGGCAGGCACCACTGAATTTTCATGTGCTTAATTTGTGTTTACAATTCATCTCGTGCCCGGCGGTGAAGGAAAACATCGTGAGGAAACCTGCATCTAATTTCATCGAAATTCTGCCACATGTGTATTTCACCAACCCGCATTGGAGCAGTGTGGTGGAATATGCTCCAAACCTTCTCCTCAAAGGGAGAGGAGGCTTTGGCCCAGCAGTGGGAAACTTCTAGGCTGCTAATGTACACCGGCTGGGCTTCCCTGGAAGGCTCCTCTATTTATCGTATGTATTAGTTTTAATGTTTAATGTCGTGAAAATAATAATTGTTGATTCATATTAATTTTTAAATAATAAAATATTTATCACTTTTTAATTACCAATGAGCTGATACATGTGTATTTAATTCTACTGTAATTTAACAATCTTTGAATGAATTGATGGTATTTAAATTATAATCATTTATTTTAATCAAATGCTATATTATAATTATTTAATCGATCGTGATTGCTCGATTTTTGTCACGAAGTTTTGCAAATATTTGTCAATCTTATCTTTATATTTCTACATAATTTTAGTCACTCTCAAAAGGATGTAACAATAATAATTATATATGTCGTCTCTTATTAATAAGAAAAATTAAAATTCAGATATATTATGAAATGTATCAATTAATAGCAATCCTAAATCAATATACATAGGTATATGATTTGCTTGGTGATAAAGCTTATAATTCAAGTCGGTTTTGGCAGATATCATCCACACATTATTTTAAGTATTGTTAAATTCCAGTTTTCACAAGTACCTCGTACTTACGATATCACGTATGATGTTATAGGAACGTAAGGACAAATAAGGATTGTTAGTTTAAAATTAATCTAGATCGTGAACTGAAGAAATATAATGATGTACAAAAAAATTTCATCATATTATATATGTATATTAATATGAAAATAATTCAGCTAAATAGGGCTGCAGTTCCGAATGCATCGCATTTGTGGTTTTAATTATATTAAATTACCGGACCGAGTGCCGATAGCGAAGTAGAGATATATACACGAAGCCTAATGGCGGTGCGTCATATGGTAGGTCAATAAAAAACTAAATTACATATTATACCTACGAGGGTATTAGTGTCAATTGTAAATTACCAAAAGTATAACCATACTATATAACCAGCACATTTATCTTAAAGAGTGATCTTATCCGGTGACTGACGTCTGTTACGTTTGTAGGTTTGGATGTTGTTTGTAAATAAAAAGGGAAATTCGTCTCACGTTGTCGAACATGTTTTTGAATACGTGGTTTACAAATAATACCTTTTATCTAACCTATATATTTAATATAAAATGAAACCATATTATTACAAAAAAACAATAGTTTATTTATTAGATAATCTTAGTCATAAAAATATAAGACTGGCTACTAATAATTAGATACATTCTGATATTAAAATATTATCTAAAATAAAAATAAGAAAATAAGCCAAATAAAACTATTGACATGATAGCGAGGACGAGAATCTGCAAAAACAAATAGAGAAATATTAAAAAGACATTAAAATTGATATTACTTTTTATTTAATGTATTAGATTTTTTTTTTTTTTTAATTGTAATTAACTTGCTCGCATTATTCTATGTATTATTTAATTGTGGAAACTTTATTGGTCAATGATTTATATTTTATGTTTTTTTTTAATTATGTTAATTTGTACTGTTTGTTTCCCGAATAAAATAAAATAAAAAATAAAAAGAAAAATAATACTAATTAAAAAATAGTTGGTAAATATACTGACAAGAAATGTTTATATGAGGTAATAAAATAAGCATAAATCATAAAAAAAGCCTCGTTACCTGATTTTGCCACTGACGATTTTTCACGCACTGACTATATGGCATAGTTGTAAATGTGACAGAATTGTAAAGCGGTACCCAAAAATCGGGCAACAACCAAAAGAGAAAATCATCCACGGCCTTCCGGAGTCGATAAGAGGGACGAGTCACCAAATCACGCATCTATAACGTAAAAAATATAGAAACTTTTTGTTAAGGCATACGTGTTCCATTTTAATGAAAACTAAGATTTCTGATCTTATCTTCTGTATCCAAATCAAATTAGTTCAGCTAGATGTCCAAAAGACTTTTAAAATAACATCTAACTTTCATAAAGATCGCATGCAATCGTTAAATAATAAAACTTAAATGTTTAGAAGTCTTCATAAACTAAATAGAATTACAATAATTATTATGTATTAATCAAATTATCCTGCCTCTATATAATTGTACATAGCCAGATCACTAATCGCGAAAGCATCTTTCCATCTTGAATCTGAGAAATCTTGGAGAATGTCAGCAACATTATCATGATGTTTTCGGAACAGTTCGTCCAGAATATAGCAGTCTTCAAAGCCAGCGTTCATTCCCTGACCATAGAAAGGTACTACTGCGTGTGCCGCATCGCCGATTATAAGAGCCTTGTCCAAAACATTGTATGGACGGCACTGAAAAAATATTAATTGAATTAAAAAATCATTGCATTAAAGTTTATTCGAATAAGCCCTGTTACAATATATTGCCAATATACAGCCAACACTTTTGAATATGAATTCACCCAATACCTGAAAAATAAGTTAATGAGAGCTTCTTTTTAATTTCAAGATTTAAATTTGTCGCAAACCCTCCCTAAACGAAGAGCGGCCTAAACGGAGTCTAACTGATGGACGGACGCCGGGCTAAAATGTGCGTTAATATAACCAACACTTGCAATAAAATAAATGTTTTTATTGGATGTGTCTAATGTATGTGTATCTGTTTCTGTGTATGAATAGAATGTGTCAATTATTGAAAGTAACGTATTTTACGTTATTGAGATTATTGCACCATTGCTCAGTTACCTACTCGTAATTCTATGCCCAAACAATAAGTAATCACTATAATATCAATACGGACCATCCGCCATATTCTTACTAATTGCAGTCACAAAATATTATGCATAGAAATTAAACGTAAGGATGTTATTTGCTTACTTATGTTATTTGTAATAACAATGTAAGGATTAATTAAGATAAAATTGACTTATCAAATCAAAAGCTAAGTCAACGTAATCACATTATACCTTAACAGCTACAAGTGGAGACGGAGATCCTCCAAAGAAGTCCTCGATTAGTTTCTTCTCACCGATCAAAGGTATGGAGTCGGAGAAATATTTTTGGAAGAATATCATAAGCTTCTCATCAGTGTCAATGTCCTTGAAATTCTTAAACGGCATGAATAATGTAACTGTCCAAGAACAATCTTGATTTGGTAAAGCGATCATCATAAAATTACCTCTTGGCCAAATATGTAAATAATTTGGTGGCATCTGAAACTAAAAATAAGGGATAAATTAATGGATTATTTCTACATTACAATGCATTATATAGGATTAAGCATGTCTTTGGTTATAACACTGAGGTTATAAAAACCGATATAGTATATTTTCTTAATAGAAAAACGTGGTATTTTAAGCAACATGATATATAAATTATAGTTTATTTAATAATGCATACTCGAGCAAACATTATACAAGTGGTAAAATAATCACCATTGTTCGTTCTGATAAAAACAATAAATCATCGTAAGAAACAACATGTACACTGTAAATACCATCGTTAGAACATCATTTATCACAAAATGCTTGATACGATAAGCCAATAAGTATTCGTTACGAAAAATCGATACCAAAACTTACATAAGCTCTATTACTACGCGTAGACCCGAACGACTAAGTTGTCTGTGACAACATGCAATTTAAATTATACATTCCATTTATATGCATCATAACTAGTACTTCGTCGAATCAAATAGATTTGAAAAATAAATTAAATGTTAGAACGACCAGTGATTTATTTTTTAAAGCTGCGACCAACTGCACAGCCTTAATAACGTACAAACATATACCATGTGGCACTCTGATCACGTTAATTTCGACAGAGAATTATATGGAACCATTGAACAAATTATTAAGCGATAAGAACTGTTACAATTTCAACACAAGGTCATTTCGAAGACAAGATTGGTTGATCCGGTCTGATTTTTACATAACTTCAGTAAAAAACTTCTTTCAGTTTTACTTAAATTTTAACAACTTGTCGACAAATACAGCGTGGAATCCGAGAGCACAGTTTATTATTCTAATATATGAATTGAAAACGTCAGAATATAATGAAGTGTTTAAATTACTGTTCAAATTAAATATTTTTAATATTATTTTGTTGACAAAATCAGATATTGGTAACTTAAAAATAAATACCTATAGTCCATTCGATAACAACGCCTGTGGGAGATCCTTCGGTGAGATTATAAATATAAAGAACTGCGAAGATGTTGATAACATAAGAACGAATTACGATTATTTAGAAGTTAAATATCGCAATTGTACAATCACAATTGCAGGATCTGAAGATGTACCGAATTTTATTTATGCAACAAATAAAGAATACTCTTATTTGCAAAAAAATAATCAGGGTCTAGAGCAATACATGCTCGCAAATTTTGCAATTCGCGAAAACATAACACTGGAATATATTCTAGTAGGAACAGAACTTGGGTATGGAGTTGTTTTGCCGAACTGGACCGCTTCAGGCTCATTGAGTTATTTACAAAATAATACGGTCAGCATCGTGACTGGAGGCTACCTGCTAATGTTGAATCGCGTACAATTGTTTGATTGCATCTGGGGTTACAATACCGCAACTTTCCTTTTATTTACTCCAGCACAAGGTGAGATTCATTGGACAAAATTTTATCAGCAATTTAGCGGGACCACCTGGTTTTTAATAGCACTTTGTTATTTTGTAATTACTATTCTAACGATTTTTACTCGCCTCTATTTCATGGAACTCTATGATGCAAAACGAATGGCGCTCATATTGTGGGGGTATATCTTCGGAAACACGAACGAAAAATTAATACGCTCACGAAAATTACGAACAATTGTGATAATTTGGATATGGTTCATATTTTTTATTAACAGTTTTTATAGCACAGCTTTTTATAAATTGTTAACGACTAAGAGTATTGAAAAACTAATGTATGCCAAGAATTCGTTAGACTCCTTGCCATTAAAGCCATGTATAAGTGATAACACGCGAATATTTTTTAAATATGAATACAATGTGACATTACCAGGTAAACCGATTGATCGATGTAAAAATATCAGCAGGTCATTAGATACGGTAGCGAATGGCAATCAATTTTATGCCATTGAATTGGATTACAGTTATAATATCAGAGAATTTAAATACATAGATGACAAAGGTCACCGTAAATTGGATAAATTTCAGTATTCAAATAACATCATGTCAGCCATTTATATGACACGAGGATTTCCTTTACGGGAAAAATTACAAAGATATGCTCATTACCACATGGAAGCGGGATTGTTGAAGAATCAAGCCGAACTAATAAACCACCGGTACAACATGTTCAACAAACATTATAGTCACTCATTTGAAAAATTATGTTTATCCGATGTACGAATTCCCTACATGATATTGTTCGTCGGTTACATCATTTCCTTAATTTGCTTTATTATTGAAATTAAAAACTATAATAAAAATTGACTAACTACGCCATCTTCTGAAGCCGGTATGCACAACTCCAAGTAACCATGTTCTATGTACTGCTGGCTGAAGTCAAAGAGTGGCTGCTTCATCATTTCTTTCCGCACTGCTGAAAATGCACCATCAGCTCCAATGATCAAGTCTGCAGTTACGTCCACTGTCTCATTTGTTTCGGTTCTGAAAACAAGATTTTTTATAATACTTTTACCTTTTAATAACTGTCTCTTGATCTAGCTTAAAAATATTGGCCGTAGATCTCGAGTTCTAAGGTGGAACGATCACCTTAGATGAGACCGATGAAAGGCTCGTTCCAGTCATCCTGGATTCGCCGTGCTCTTGGAGTATAAGAGAGAGGGAATATATAGTGCAATATGTTTAGACACACACTATGTCTCCGTAGTTGTGAGGTCTCTATTGAGATTGGCCCCTGTAGTCAAAATCGATCAGGAGTTTTTATCGATACTGCATACGAAAAGTGATAAAATTAAGACTATATCTGTAACTATTTATTATTTTTTAATTATTTCCATGAATGGTATATACTTGTTCCAATTCTCAGTGAGGTTTGTTTACATAATTAACACTTGTGTTATTAGTGTAATGTCATCAGTAAAAAGATAAGATTTTAAAATTAAAATAAATATATACTTACTTAAGAAATGTCAACGAACCATTTCGTAAGTTTGACTTTATCAATTTATGGTTAAAATATTTTTTTACATTGTCGTAGTTTTCAGATTCTGTAATAAAAATATTTAGTTAATTTTATTTTTTAAGAATTTAAAAATTAAACGTTTCCAAAGTTATATTATTATTGTTAGTTATATGTTTCATACTTTAAGCAGAGGAGAAAAGATGGTTTCTACGTTTTTATAAAAATTATTACGGGATAAAAGATATAAGTTTGAATTATTAAACGTATATACATCTCTTTTTTTAATTACATAAGTATAAAAAAATGTTTTTTTATACTTATGTATATTATCTAAGAAAAATAACGTCAGAATTACCTTTTAAAAGAATGTTATTTAAATAATTTCTTCCCACGGAATAAATACACTGAAAATAATATTGTTTTATTATTTATCTATAAATGAATCTAATAAATACCAAATAATGAATATTTCTGTAACACCTGATTTGTTCTAGCATCATACGGAATAGAGTATGTGGTGCCATCGGGTCTGTGAATCATTCTAGCTCTCATAGGTATTCCATGTTCGTTAACCATGTGGTCTTCAACTCCAACGCCTTTCAACGCTTTGCGCCCACGCACCGACAGGGCCAAGTTAATGGAACGCCCTCGTACATGTGGGGTTGTTCTTAAATCTAAAGTTAAGTATATAACTTATATAATCTTATGATAAATTATGTTAGTTTTTTCTTACGGATGACGTAAATATTATTAAACGAAATTATCAAAAGTATGGTATTATACTTATGAGATAAAGTGATTCAATATTACATCTTCGAAAGTTAACTTATTTGAAGTGGAGCCAAGAAAAATTAACATACGACACAACAAAATATTAAACTCAAAAAAGCGCACACTCAAAACTAGGTAAAAACATAATTAAATATTTGATTTAAGAATGTCTATATTTATACATTTATTTCATATTATATTTCCCGGAAATTATTTATTATAATATACGGTTATATTATTAGCACGAGCCAAATTATTTTATATTTAAATACATAAACATACATGTTTACCTTCGCGATACTCGTAGAGTGACACTCGATGTCCACGTTTTGCCAAAAAAATTGCTTCAAGAGATCCCACCTAAAACAAGCGGTAACAAACCCGTAAAAGGACTTATATATAGTATATTTGATATTTCATTATCATAATTAATAATTTCTTCGTTTTTGAAATTGTATCAATTCACGGGAAACAAAATTGTTGTCCACGAAATAACTAGGTATCGAGTAAATCAAAATTTATATTTATTTTAGATGATTTAAAATTTCTCATATTTCGATAAATCGAAGTGTTAGTTCAATTACATTGTTTGTTTTTTTTTTGGTTATTAAATATTTTTCTTTTACTAAAGCCCGAATAAGTCTAAATTATACGTATTTTTATTTATTTCATAATAAATACTACTACTACTAATATTTTTAAACTATTTAGGTCAAATAACACGTGGTATTGATATTTATATTGTTAAATTAACGATAACAATATTATTTATCGATATCAATTACATTTTAAGAGTCGTATAAAGGTCCTATTTTCAATAGACAAAGGTCAACGTACATTACAGCTATCAATATTGGGTCATCTCATTATCAAGTATGTTACTTGTACGACTTTTTCCTATGTAAAAATATAAATCATTCATTTCAAATGTCTAAAAATGCCGTTTCAATATGTCTATAAATAACTTAATTATTAATATGCGTTATTTAAGCTTTGCGTAATATGATATAGTATTACACATAGGTAATATTAAAAAAAAATCTCGCAAGTAGTAGGTAAGTTAATATCAAGTATATATATTTAATTTCATGTTTCAAACACTGACGTTAAGTTAAGTCGATTTTATTTGAGTATCGATACGATAATATGATATAATTATTACGAAACATTAAATAATATTATTATTATAAAACTCAATAAAAGTTTATATATATTTTTAGACGTGTAATTTCTAAACATAAACGAACTCATGAGATAAAATAATTTATTTACAATTCCACACTTCTTGTTCTTAAATTAAAAAAATAAGCCTTACCAATCCTCCACCGACAACCACGATATCCAATTTTTTTTTCGTATTTCCGTTTTGTAATGCCATATTTAAAGATTATATAACGTTTACGATTAAATATATCTATTTACACTTTTAGGAATAATATTTAGAATATTTATCTTCTAGAATGATCTTAAATCAATTTTTAAGACGTAATATTTTATCCGAGCCGCTTCTTATACGTCGTCCAGATCGCAACTAAACAAGTAAACTCGGTAGAATGCCAAGCAGGATTGTTCTGTATCAAATTAAACAGGTTTATTAAACTCGCGGACTTAATTAAACATATCTAATGGACATTAACATTGATTTTGAGATAGAATTATTGAAGTTATATTTAAATATTTATTGTATCAGTATAGTTGTGTGTTTTAAAAACGAATAATAATATTTTCGTCCATTTAGTTTAGATAAATTAAAAAGGAACGACTTTGTTTCTCTATAAAAAACTTTAAATGGGGTTTTATCGAAATAGTCTTTCGGAGCTTCAGTATTTTTTTGCCTTTCCGATGACGATTTGTATTTATTTGGCTGTCTGTATCAACTTCGTACATATTTACAAGTCTCATAACTCGTCCTTAAAGTTGAAATTTCCAAAAAATCCTTCCTTAGCGGATGCTTACATTATAAAATAAACCAATATTCCAAATTTCAGCTTTCTAGACTCAGTAGTTTTTACTGTGTGTTGGTAGTCAGATAGGACAAACGATTTTATAAGTATGAATTACTTACTTACTACTTATAACGAATTACATAATTTATAATCTATTAAAAAATACTGTTATCGAATATGTTATTTAAAGTTTCTTGACATCTACGTACTCTTAAATGTAAACTGACTGATACGGAAATTGAGACGTTTGTTACAACAATATAAAAACAATGGTAGATAATTTTTTTGTATTTTCATCGCTTTTTAGGAAAAAGTAACTTCTACAATATAAATAATCAACGTCTGAGCCGGTAGTAGTTTTAATTTTAATTTTGTCAAATGACGATTCAACGGTGCTCCCAGGAGCCTACTGACTTGCGTCTTGAGTGATTTAAATGATTAAGGGCATATGCCATTGAGGTAGGAATTCATTCCTCAACAGAATCGTCTCTTTGTGGTAAAATATAAAGTTTCTAAGAAAAATATGAAAAGGCAGGTATGTGTAAAAAATGTGTGTACAATATACTTGTTCATGTATGTAATTGTAATTAACTAGACATGTTGGGTATACAGCCATCCCATCCCATTGGACTAATTGTAAAAAGCGGTTCATAATTTTTACAATATATAAATTTTATATGTGTCCCTTCAGCCTAAAATCAACGTTGTAAGTACAAAATTTAAAAAAAATGCGTTGTAAAATTACGAATATCCAGACAAAAGTTCATCCCTTATTTAACCGTCTCAGATAATTATTTTTAAAAACGAGTTAATAGATATATTTTCACTTTCAAAAGAAGCACAAATAATGATTTTCATATTTCTAGAATAAACAAAGGCGAACTGCCACAACGAATAAACTTTCTTTATAAATTTCACCCTCATCAATGATGCTTTTGCAAAAAAGCTTTAACAACTGCCTTTAACTCGGTAACAGAAGTGTCGTTACGATTTTAAAATGTTGTTCTCTAGATACACACATAAGATTGATATAACTATTGAATTATAGCCAACAAAAAAAAATGCCACAATTTCTATTTTACTCTACTTCTAATACTCTAGTGGTAGAATAAAAATGTCGATACTTTCTTTGGGCGGTAGTGACACTTACCACTAGGTGTCCGTTTTACCAGTTCCTCTACCAATAACATGACAAAAAATCAAGTCCATAGGTACATTACAATTTTGTAAGCGCAATCTTCCATCGAAACATTTAAATAAGGTCAATCTGAGTAAAAGGTCAATTACTTATCAATTTTTAATTGAGTCGTAATTACGACTAGTCTATTTCATTCTAGTGACTACAAACTAAACCCACTTTGCATATACAAATTACAACTAGGTACCCAGTGTACCTACCTACCGAAAGATAAATAATACTTTATAAATAGAAATCACTTATAAACTAAGACACTAAAAGTTGCAAGTCTTAAAAGAATAATCATAATTATACTACGTAAATGAATTTTAAGTGTATTAAAGGCTATAAATACCTACTAAGTTTAAATCTAGAATTTGTGTGAAAAGGTTCTATTTATAAGACATTTTTTGGGGTACCGCGATTTCGACCTGTCAGCCCATAATAATAGCGTCTGTTTTTATTATAAATAATTTGCCAATATTTCAACCTATTTTTAATAAAAGTCAAGGTAAAACAAAAAAACTAGCTTGACGTGGTTTGATACAAATAAAAATAATTACTTATTTGAGTACATTTTTTACACTTTTCAGAAAAAAATCATGTAGATTATGAGAAATTAAAAGTGTCAATCAGAATTAAATAAACATTAACGGCCTTACTTATAAACGTTGAATAGAATTTAATTGTTTTGTTTATCTATAATTAAAACTGTCAATTACATGACATTCATTTTAATAAACAATTTAGCAAAATTACTCGACGTTCTAGAAAATCGTAATAAGATTTAATGCCACTTCATGCATGTCAATGTCATGTGTTAGTAAATATTTGGCCACAAATAAAACGCAGTATATAGTTTTAATTATTTAATACCAATGTTACGCTTATCTCTTATTATTTAATAATATTTTTATGAAGTACAGCTTAAACTTACATTACCGACTTAATGCTAATAATGAAATAAGAATTTAATTGTACCAAACAAACTCTTATCAGACCACGAAATTTTATCTGTGGTTAATAACATAGATTTTTATTTGATCATTTTACAAATCAAAAGTTATGGACATTTTCCTCTTAAATACTTTAAAAATATTGTTCTTTTTGTAAATTTAAAAATATTAACATTATATATTAGAAACTCATATTCGACGGCATTGAAGACACGTCCTCGGACGGGCTCTGACTCGAACTGAAGGAACTCAATGTTTCCCGCGTCTCCTCTTTGATTTTTAAATGGTCCGTTGAAGAGGGAGGTCGGGGAGGAAAAGACTTGTCCTTGTGATCTTTAGATTTATCTTTACTGCTATGCTTGTGCTTGTGTTTATGTTTGTGTTTCTTCTTTTCCTTCTTCTTCTTTTTCGCCTGTTGGAAGGTACAAAAATATTTGTATACTTTCATCAAAATTTACTATAAATATATTTTATTTTAAGTTTTGCATTTGTTGATACGAGATTTCTCCTTTCGATATCGATATCTTACTGGAAGAGATCCTTTTTTTTATAAGCGTTTTATATATATATTTTTTATTAAATAAAGTATACGTTGTACACCATTTTGTGGAACAATAAAGAGCCTATAAACAATATTATTTTAACTAAAACTTTATTCGTTTTTATTAAGCGTTAGAGACATTTAGTATGTATTCTTATGACTCACTTTAGGACCTCCTAGATCATCTTTATCGTGTCTGAACATGCCTGGCTCGAAACCAATCGGACCTGACGAACCTGGAATACCGGGTAAAGCTACCGCGTTGTCGGATACAAACTCACGCTTCGCCTCGTCCTGAAAAAAAAAGAAGAATTTATCGATGGCACGGACCCAAAAACTACATTAACATATTAATAGTATATTTATAGATCGAGATGAATCTTATACAATAAGTATTTTTTAACCAATAAATATAATATTACATGTTAAATTTAAAAATAATTTAATGGTTGTTTATTATACGAATAAATTGGTTAAAAAATATTACTAATCAAGTGGTAATTCGTTACACATAGTCGTTCATACTTAAATTATATTTGGTACATCATATAATTATTTATAACTTACACTGTAAACTCTGACTGGCAGGTCTTGCACGGACATTATATCAATTTTGTCATCTTCTTCCTTGATGTTTGAGATTGGTACGGGTAGTACGTCATCTCTTGGAGCTTCGATCGGTATTTCGTCCATGGGACCGATGTCTAACTCGGTCTTTATAGGGATCTCAAAAGATAATTTTCATTTGAATAATTTTAACAATAAATATACAAGGAAATAATACTTATGAATTCATCACTTATAAGAAAAGACAATGTCTATAAAGCTGTTTTTTTTTTTTACTTTCCTCTTATATCAAGAGCAGGAATTTGATTATTAAAGTATTTTATATTGGATAATATATACATATAAGTTTTTTTGTATGAAATAGTTTTTGTTTAACTCAACATACGCAGATATACAAATGAACCACCTGATAGTGTAATAGACATCGCCCTCCCTACATTGATTAAGTACTGTAAGAAGATTAAAATGCCCACCGCCAATCTAACGATAGTTATAAAATAATATAGAAAAAAAAAATCATTCTTCATCAACCAATCGTTGAATTAAAATGACGTGATTACTCAAATCTCATTTTGTCTCGGAAAACAGGAGTATTCCGAATGGTAAGAATTCCTCAAACAATGGATTACTTTCCAATATTCAGATCAAACTGCTCATTATATTTTCATACAAACATAAAAATTATGGTCGGTCGACCATTTTCAAAGAAGTTACGTTATGTAATATGTTGACGTAAATGATTTCGTCCAAGTCACCGAAATTAGAGGAACGGTATATTTGAGAATTTACTCATTTACGAGGTTATCGGTTTAACCTTAACGTATCCTCGTTGAAGCGCATCCATCCCCTTATCGTCTCGCATTATAAAATTTACAGATAAGATTGTAACATTCAAATAACAATTCAGATAAATCAATACAAAGTTTTTGCTGTTTCCCCGTTTGCGGAAGTTACCACTCACTATCAAGTGGCTTATTTGTAAGTCGACCTTGCTTGTATTCGAATTAAGTTGAAAAAAATTAAGCGACCTACATCTTCTATCTCTTGTTTGATGACAGGCTTCATATCCATCTCTCTCTGTCTTTCCTTTTCTCTTTCCAATCGCTCCCGTTCTCTGTCAAGCCTTTCCCTTTCCTTGTGGTGCATTTGTTTCATCATGGCCTGAATTTCCGGCAGAGGAACACATAAAGGCCGTTTCAGACCATACAATGTATAATAAAGGTCTACAAGATCACATCGGAGTCTTGCGTCATTAGACAATTGGCTATTGACGTTATTCCACAATCTGAAACAAAAACTCATCTATGCAGTTTTAATACATATATTTTTTACTTCTATAAAAGTTTTTGAATGTAGTATATTGGAAATTAAAAAATAAGTGTTGTGAGTCATTTTTTACGTTTTCGCTACGTTTTTTTTTAAGGGCTCGACTGGGATTGAACAAATTTGCAAGTCAAGTAACACCATAAAAGTGTGCAATAAAATAAATTTCGTTCAAAGAATAAACATTTATAATAACAACTTAAAACTAAAACTATTGATAGTGTTTTCACGGCACTGGATACAAGTTATTTTGAGTCGCTCATACACTATTAATGTCTATCAATATCATATTATTTTAAACACAAACTAGATATATTTATATTCGTTAGAAAAGTAGGACGACTATATACTTGATTTATATTCCGTAAATAACTTTTATCGTTATTATACATTATTTTCATTTACCTAATAATAAAGAGTTAAATGATGTATTCCCTAGTTATGAAAAAAGCATCCCTAGAAAACTAGAAAGCGTCAGGTGAAAAATTGCCACGTCTGTGGTGGTCTCATGGTGGAATACATTTCAAACCAAAAAGGAGACCCACTCATTCAGCCTACGAGTAAGTATCTCATTGAAATTATTATAGGAATATATATTTGTTTATAAATATATTTTTTTAATAATGTCAATCGTTGCTAGCGCCGGCGGTACCTGTGCACGACCGCCTCCGTGTCCAGGCGGTGGCGGGCGGCCCGCTCGAAGGGCGGCATGGAGACGAGCAGGCGCGCCAGGCCGTGCCGCACGCCGGGGTCGGGGTCGTTCTCCACGGCCGTCAGCAGCGACGACAGGTCCTCCGGCTTGCCGTCCACGCGCACGAAGTCCACCAGGCACTCGAACGCGGCCAGGCGGACGTCTGCGGCGATCGGTTGGGTGAATCGGACCACCGGGTGGTGAGTGGTCACCATCGGCCTTAAACATCGGCCTTGGGAACTAAGATGTTATGTCCTTGTGCCTTAAGAAGTTTTTTATCATGTCTTTTTTTTTTCTTGTGACGACCTTCTCGAACGTCGATTTACAAAACCAACAGAGCGCATAATCATTTTTTTCTTACGTAATAAATGTTAAACAAAGGGAAGGGGTCGGCCTATTCTTGTTTTTTCTTATTTAGGGTGAGGTGGGGATCAAAAACTAGTAAAAATCGTCTTATGTTAAAACTGGGCGTGTTATTTCATTCAATTACGACACGTAATACTCGTGTATTACGTGTCGTAATTGATTAAAGTTGAAATAAATAAAATTAAATGAATTTGTTTTGTCACATGATTAACTGTGTAATTCGTTATTATCACGATATGAAGTTCGAACGTAACTTTAAAAAATATATATTGATGATTGTCTGTTTAATTAATGTTAAAACTCTTTTTATTTTATTTTATATTTCAAAACATATCTTCATCATCTCTATTTAAAATAGTTTTGGTGCGAAGTAATCTTAACATAGTAACTGTGGATTAGTTTGAAAATATAGTCCCAGCATCGCACGTTAAGAATAAGGGTCTTGTAATACATAGAATCGTAAAGCTACCAGTCACGACCATTTTACATCTTCAAAAAAAAAATTGTATAATTTAGCCAATTTACTAAACAAAACATAATGAATTATATATGTACAAGCCTTTGTTTTATAATATGTTGTCATATAACAAATTAATTATTATGAAAAATAAAAAGGTTTTACTGTATAACTAGTAACTTATAATATTTCTTATTGGATTGAATGCATTTACGTTCATTATCATCTCGTTATATCATCGCAGAATATAAAGGATTTTCTCTCTATTTAAACTCATAAAGATAATGCGTGAATGTCCTGTAAATATTTATTCTATATTGTTGTATTTTTTTGTTAACTCTCCTCAAGGTCATTATCATATATTTGGAATAAAGGTATTTCATATATTTCAAGAAAAGTATTTTCACAATTGCTGATATTCTATTTACGTTTCGTTTATTAAACTAATGAATAATAAATTACACAGTTTAATTCATCTGCTACGCAATAATGGCATTCATTACTCTACAATAACAGTCTTTGTTCTAATCACTTTAAGATTCGAACTTATTTTACTAACTGTACGATCTGTCTATTTAAGTACAAGCGGCTTTTTTTTGTTTATAAAATATTAGTGATTCTGAGAATAGGGCTCAATGTAAGTCCATCATCAGTTATTCTGTTAGGACGATGAAAATATAGTTATTTTCGATGGATGAACATGTCATTTATTGACTGGTCTCGGTCTTTGGTTGGTATTGACTGGTCACAATATTCTTCATAATCATGATCGTCATTGAAATATTTATGAAGCCATGACCGATACAGAATGTAAATTTCACCGCGAACCGGCAAGAAAATCAGTAATTTCCGCTAAGTTAATCAAATACAAGATAGTTTTTCTTAGTAAATTTACAAGAACATCTTAATTCTTATTAGTATACGTTGATATCACGCTCTTTTATAATTTACTTATAAAGCCATTTATCGTGTAATAAGCTTTATTTAATTATATATATTTTTTACATGACAAATAAAAGTATTAAAAGATCAAGTAAAAATTATCTGCCGAATCATTTTGTAGAAACGAATGCCCGAAGGCTGTAAAGTCCTAAGTCACAACGAACGTAACATTTTAGATCCCATATCAGATGGAATGGTTTATATTTTTGACAATAACAATGTTGATGAAGATGACAACTGATGATGAAATCTATGTATCGGTCAAAGTTTTACCTATGTATTGGCCATACTCCGCGTAGGCTCGGAACACAGTGGGTATGCTGGGTAAGTGTCCGCACTGCTGCATCCTGCGTATGGCGCGCAGGCAGCTCACGGACACCGTGTTCTTGTAACAAGGCAACACCTTCTCCAAGTTCAACACGCGAGTGACCTCCTCGAGGACCAGGCGAGTGTCAGCTGACAATGAATCTGCCGTTATTGGAGCCCCCTGTGTATAAAACATTTGAAACGTTTGGGTACGACTCATTTTTTATCTGTGTAAGCTAATTTTTTTATAATTTGTTTATCTTTCTGCCCTGCACAGACATTGTGAGAGAAAATGAATTCCTTTCATTTACAACACTGTATAAGACAGAAAACTTACTAGAATAATTAATATTATAATATTTAATTAATTTCCCGACTTGTATACTTACGGGCTGTAGCACAGATATCACGGGCGTGATGGTCGCAGCCAAAGCATCTACAAGGGCCGCCTTGTAATAGTTGTCCGAGAAATGATTCTTAGAATTGTCATTGTATTTAAAGAGGTCCAATAAGAACCTGACGACTTCTGGAGGGCAGATACCGTGGATGTTCCTCAAGCCTGTAAATAATATTCCTATATTTAAATTTTCCGAAAATATGTTACTGGTTATTCTATTACTAAATTGTATTATTAGAAATATTTCTGATTTATCTGTTTAAATCATTTTCCTTCTTAAGTGTACTTAAAGGAATATGTCTAGGACATAAGCGTGCCGTTTATATTAAGTTCTCTTTAGATGCATTTTTGTATTTTCTAACATATAACAAACTTTTAAATCAAGAAGTAAAAATGTTGATAATAATATGCAATGGAAATCTATTCAATAATAAAATATAGTTACATTTGTACAATTCTCACCTGCCATAGCCACGGGTATTGTCTTTTGTAGGAAATAGTGCTGCAGATTATCGAAGTTGTTCTGCTTGATGATGTGAGGAGCGGAGAAAGAGCCAAACATCTTACGGAAGATCGTCAGCATCGCCGGCGGACCCGCCCACGAACTTATCATTGCATTAGCCACCTTAACCATAAACAAGGACATTATATTTTATCTTGTACGTATTTTATTTTCACATTAACTACAGTGAGAATGTAGCCAAGCTTTCTAGTTTAAAATAGTTATTATTATTATTATAGTTTCTAGAATAAATTGTTAGTATTTTATTTGGTCTTCTTAATATTATCTTTTTAAATACATCGGCAGACTTGCCAACGGTACTGTAAGTGGTATGGCCCATAGACAAGGGCACTGTAATAAATATTAACAACTAGTTTTCGCCCGCGGTTTCGCTCCTCTTTAAGTTGTTTGGAAAGAAAAGCCTATGTCCTCCTTTGGTGTCCAAGATTCCTTCATGCCAAATTTCATCAAATTAATTTCAATGGTTTGCCGTTAGCGTTATAGACAGGCAGACAGTCTAGAGTTACTTTCGCATTTATAACTAAATCTAAGATTAAAACAATTTATACGAATTAATTTCCTGGGTAAAAATATTTTTTAATATAATTTTAAACTCACTTTAGTCAAACAAAGGGCCGCCCTGCACCTAATTTTGTGGTACGTCTGTTCGTTCTCGATAGTATCCGTCAAGGCCTTCCTTGTAGCGGGTTCTGGGTAGTTGTGGAGGGCGTCTATCGCCTCGCTCTGAGCCGTGACGTCACGCTCGTGGCGCAGCTGGTACTGCCACTGGTAGTCCGGTTGAGATATCACCGTGCTACGTAGCAGGGACATTTCTGGGTCCAGACGTATCCAGAGCACTGGCGAATCGCTAACGAGGACAGAAATATATATGTACACGACATTGGGCTACGCGCTTTAGACGGAACTCTTTCCGTAGCTGTTTGGAATTAAATTAAACCGGATTTGTTGATAACAATAAAAAAATAATACACAAACATGCTTAGCTCTATCCTATTCTCTGACAGAAGTATATTAAAACATCGTTAACAATTTGGTTATTAATTAAAATTTTGATTAAAAAAAAAAAAAACTAAAGTTTCTCTAAAAGTAATATGTAATTAAAACATTCAATAACAGTGATATTACAAAAACGTTTTTCTTTTTTAAATCTTAATAACATTTATTAGTGTTTCTGTGCACTGGAACATACCACCACAAAAAGATCTCATACTATGTCATATAATGAAATCATAACATTACTTATCTACCACGTACATTATACGTAGAACTTTAATACGTAAAGTAACACTTACTCCATAGCAGAAAGATCCATATCAACTTCCTCTCCGGTACAAAGGGGAATTTTCTTCTTCTTGTTACGTCGACTCTTGCTGTGACATGTAATATCAGCTTTGACGACAATGTTCTCGATTTGTAACGTATGCTTGAATGTACCGTCTAATTCTTGCAGTTGAACTAATAGAGGCCCCACGTACTTCCTAATACCACGCTCATGGACACAGTCTTGACGAATTTCTAACTCGACTGTGTTCCTGTAAAAATATAACTTATTATTATCAGTTTAAAAAGCAATCGCAATTTTAATAGCAACGAGTCAATTTCACCGATGCACATTAGCATTGGAAAAAAATATAAAACGCTTTTTACACTTTCCAAAAACCGCGAAATCTAATTTGTTATATCTCTTGAGTCCGTAATTACACCAACTTTTTAATGACACAACCAACACTATCCATCCAACTATATTTTGCAGTGAAATAAACTTAAATTATATTATTGAACCATGATTATTTTATATAAAGGATATATAATGGCTAGTGGTGACTCTTATGCATATGATTGTCCCAGAAAACGATAATACTTATTACTAATGATCTCAGCCCTGGGAGATCTCACAGTTATAACACTACCAATGAAAAATGTGTTATAACTTGGTGGTAGGGTTTTGTGGTGGCCCGCCTGGATTGTTACCATCCGCTCACCAAATCTACTACCGTTAAATAGCAATACTAAGTTTTGATGTGTTCCGTCATTACGTATGAGTGAACTAGTGTAACTAAAAACACAAGGGACATACTTCATTTAATTTTAAATACCTACCTTTTTCTATTAAAAACAGACGTAAGTTGGAACTTGGCATGCCCTCCTGTCCGTACCCACTGATCCACAAACACTGCCATGTCTTTCCCTGTCACAGTGAATATGGCTTTAACGAAGAGATTCGTGGATAAAAGTAGATGTCCCCATAGACCGCTGCCAATTTTGGTATTGGCTGCATTGGTGGCCAACGACAGCTGCTTATTAAATACTTGAAGGAGTAACTCTTGGCCAATTCGTTGTTCCAACATTCGCAAAACTAAGTGGGATTTTTTTCGCATTATCTGAAAAAACATATTGATAATACATATATATATCCATTATTAAATAATCTATTTTCTCTTTCACTTTTCCCTGCCTTCACCGCTCATATACTAATAAAATTAATTTTAACATAGTAATTAACACTTGATTATTCAATTTTTTTTATGTGTGCGTTAATATGTATTGTGTATATCTATCTGTGAATATATGTATATATCTGACCCAGTATGGAATAAGTACAAATAACCACAACAACAACAAATGCTACTCAATTTTAATGTTTGAATTCTTTACATTCTTACCTCAATGTACCTGGGTGACATAGTATGGACATTCCTAACTGGGAAATAAAATACATCTTTAGCTTCGACTCGAGCGCCACTAGCAGGAGGCTGCCATGGATCTAGGACCATTCCACCATACTGTTCTTCATAGCCTACCACCTGCAAATAACAAAATATAATCAATCATGTACAACTTTTTTATAACTACAGTTTTTGATTGACATGAATATACCAAAAATATTTTATTTTAATAAAATTCAAGCTATTACTTTGTTTGCATCTACATAATAAACTATAGGTACTCAACTTTTAGTTGAATTTTCATAATAATTATAAGAAACCATCAAAAAGTTGGAAAAATTGTATTATTTTATTTTTATTTCTGATTGTACTTTTTATTGAAGATCTATGAATTTAGTTATTAAGAATTACAGTCGGTCTTAAATTTTTACCGATTTATTACTAATAGAATTTTATAGTAATTTTAAGTTTTACAAACCTCTTGCAACTCTTGATGTATCCAATATCTATATTCATTATTTCCAAAACATTTCTTAGAATACAGACCGCAAAGATATTCGGGAATACCTTTGGCCAACCATAAGTCGGACCAATTCTGCATAGTTATGAAACAGCCGAAGAATTGTTCTGCTACCGCTTGTGCCATCGCTTTACGGCTCACATAAGTTTGATCGATGATAGCAATGGAATGCAGGAGATGTGTACTTAGTATCGACATTGTTGTATATGCTGTAGCATCATCTTCCGTCTAGAAAGCATTTTTTTGAAATTAATATACATTAATAAATCCCTTCATTAAATTTTACCACTAGCCACTAGACCAACTCTCGTATGTCTAAAGGACACAAGTTTTATATTAAACTAATTGTACAAGAAAAGCAGCACAAAGACAGATTGCATTAAGATTAAATGAATAAGAAACATGAGAGTTCATCTATTTTTGTGCATACACTTGTCTGCTATAATAACTCCTGTGGAGTTGCCGAACCAAACATTGTTAATGGATATTGAGATGGATATGAGAGTCATCAAATGCTCTTTTTGAATCTAGACTTATTCTTATATAATATTTATTCGGTGGTAGGGCTTTGTGCAACTGTCTGGGTAGGTACTACCTACTAATCATATATTCTAGTGCCAAGCAGCATTGCTTTGTATCTTTGTGTTCCAGTTTGAAGGGTATGTGAGCCAGTGTAACTACAGGCACAAGAGACCTAATAACTTAGTTCCCAAAGTTGATGGTACATTGAAGATGTAAGGAATGATTAAAATTTCTTACGGTGCCAATGTCTATGAGTGGTGGCAATCACTTACCATCAGGTGGCCCATATAGTATAGTTTATAAGGTATTTTCATAAAAAAAAACCTTATTAACTATTCATTGATTATTATTTACCTTATGTCTTATGTACTTTATATATAAAAATATAAATACTTACTTCATCCACAAAGACTTGTTTATAGCATGGATAGGGATATCTGGTCGACAGTGTCTCTTCGTAGAACTCAAATGCTTCATGAAGATAGCGTACGGTATTCTTAAGTATTTGCAAGAGATTAGGCAAACAGTAATGAGTCACTTCATTCATAAATGGATCCACATATGTTTCAAAAGGTCTAAAACAGATATATTAATACCAGTTTAGGAGTAATTCTAAATATGACTGTTCTTTTAAAAAAAAAAAAAAAGAACAAACAAATAACAGGAACAAAAACAAAATATAAAACAAATTTATAATTAATTTGTATTTAAATAATATAAAATTTTTACCCAATAGCCAAAGCAATATTTGGTGCACAAGCTGGAGTATTCACAACATAGTGGAATGTCTTTCGTCTATGGTCAGGTGTGTAAACCACATCTAACAGCTCTCCACAAGATACTGCAGTTAAACATTCATCTACAGTAAATTCAAGTTTCCAAGTGCAAGGCTCAGCAAAACTGTCTACACAAGGAAACCAAAGACGTGCTGAATGGCCATATGTGAACATATGAGCAGATTTCTGTAAAAAAAAAACAAACAATTAAAAAAATATATATGAATTACTAATTAATAATTAAACAAAATTCAAATATCACATTTATATATAACATAGAATATAACAATTTAAATATTCTATAAAGTAGCAACTGACCTCGATCAAACTACCCTCTCCTTCAGGAACAACAAAGTGCATACCACCCTGTGGGGACTCTAACGAGAACTCTATACCTATTCTCAGTCCCCTGCCCTCTCCCACCAAATGTGCTGCATCATCAGGCACCTGTATGTGCAGCTCCCCAGAATTGTGATCTGGGTCAATTTTCTGTGCAGCTGACAAATGAAACTGAGAGAAGACTTCGAGCGATCTACTGTTTATTCAAAAAAAGAAAAATTAATAAACACTTATAATTATCCATATTTTTTCATTTAATTTGTTACTGTTATAATTGTTATACAATATATTATTTACAATGTAATTGTTTCATTGTTTTAATACTAGTTTTTTCATTATATTTTCATATGTAGGCATATGCATCGTAAACATGTAAAGTGGTTAAATAATCAAAGATTATAAGAATTATGATCTTAATCATAAAACACATATAATCGAATTTTAAATGAAATATATGTATAACTAAAGGTAAACATTACTCACGTATTTGGATCACTCTGACATATATCCAAGAAAGGATCAAAATATTGAAAGTTGGCTTCATATTGATCATTCAAACATACTCTATAAATACGACATTGTTTTGCGTTCAGACGAATGTATCTTAAATTATCTTTTAAGGGCACAATCGTCAATTCAACAAAACCCTGTAAATAAAAAATCAAATGTCGTTAAAAGTTGTATGTAAGACGTGTGTGTTTTGCAGCATAATATTTTGATTAAGTTTACTTACAATGACGCTTCTACGTTCGAAACTGATACCGGTTAAACTCAAAATCTGATGGGCTGTAAAAGATATATTATGAAATTAGTGATTATTTAACTAAAATGAGTTAATTAGTCTGTTTTAAATATTATTTATGATACTTATAATTTAAAAGGACGACAATTGTCGCCTGTTCTCTCCCTCTTCATCATGTAGTCTTAAATAATAACTATTTGTTAGTAAAATTCATATTTTTAATACTCATAAACAATCTTAGTTTCGGTTTTCTAACACGTTTGTTGTTGCTCTTCACATTACATTTAGCAAGACGTCAATAATTTATTATTTATATTTTTGACAACTGTCAGTGTTACAATAATTATGCAGGTAAAGTTCAATAACTAATACGACAAAAACAATTTCGGTTAGAAACGTAAGCCACTTCGTAACGCTAAAAACATATTTTATATTCAAGATTGGTTATTTGCTATCCACTATTTAATATACCCAAATGACAAGAAATAAAATAACATTAATATAAATTACGAAGCCCATATTAATTGTTACAGGCCGTTTTGTTTTAATTTTGATTGAATCTTCTTAGCTCCAAAATTATTATTTTTATTATTTTCTTATCCTACTGCTTCCTTTACGAAGTTCCTATTATAGAGGGTTATTGGTAATTTGACGTATTCCCGTTAGGAGGTGATAGGGGTGACTATTTGCGATGAAAATTTTTAACCCCCATATGCAAAAATGTATTCAAAAAAAGTTTATTTTTGAAGTTGCAATTTTGACTTATTTTGAAAACATCTAAAAAACGTGATAACTCAAAAATGGTTCACTTTTGCATCATGCATATGGGGGTTAAAATTAACCCAAATAGTCACCCCCATCACCTCCTAACGGGAATACGTCGAATTACCAATAACCTGTATAATAGTGAATCTATTATACAGGGTTTTAAATAATTTCAGTTTTGGTAATATTTTTATTTACATTGTCAATATTTCTAAACGAAATATTTATAAGCAAAGGTAGTGATTTTGTTTACTCTGTGTGCTCTTGATCTGTCAAAATAAAGACAAGGAAGAGAAGAGGAGATTACGATTAACTTTATAGTTATATGATTGTTGTGTCCCAAATAAATTGTTTCGTGTGAAAGTTGTATTTTATAAATAGTCCCCAAAACAATTTACATGGTTACTTTCGACCTTATCAGTCACAATGTGGGAATCGCCATACTTGACTTGTTTGTTTCTGTACATATTTTCTTTTCAAATTATCGCAACTAACTCTCGTACTTCAAATATTTGGAAATTAGATGTCGAAGAAGGACAAATTGTTGATGGTAATACATTATCTCAGGTGCGTACTATTACCTACAGATTTTATGATTTATATAATCGTTGGCTTGAATAATATTTATGTCCACATTGTCGCCGTAGTATTTTACATTTCTATTAAATAAGCTCGTTAGCCTTGACTAGACGGAGTTTCTTGTGAAATAATTACAATACCGTATAAAGTCAAGTATATTCTGAATCTAAAATATAAAATATTATTCTTAACAAGTAATAACAAACTATATTGAAATGTATCCAAATACTGATGTTTGCTTAATATTATTTTAGGATGAATCAGATAAAGCAAAAATTACTGAAGAAGATGATATATTCAGTATAATAACTTCAACTGTTTATTATGGTAATACATGGACGAAACATGGCTTTGATATGTTCTGCACTGACTGCCAGATGTTTGAACAGCAAAGGTAAAATTAAATTTTGTAAAAGGATGTTGGTATAATATATTTATTTTATTATCTTTATATTGTGAATATTAAGATCTAAAAATACTAATAACTGTGCTAAATACTTTTAATTGAGTTTTAAAGTCTTACCTTTTTATTAAATGACTAATATCAAAATTAAAATGGTTAATCTTTTTTAATAAAACTTGGTAAGTTTTACTATAAATAATATGTTCTTAAGGTTAATGGTTGAACACACTTCTGTCTCTTGAAAGTCTTTTTAACATATACATTAATCCTATTAATTATCTATATTAATATTATAAAGGTGAAAGTAACTTTGTCTGTTTTTTTGTTACTCTTGTATGGCCAAACCACAGATCCAAATTTGATAAATATGGAAGGACATAGGCTGCATACACATAGATATTTTTCATGCATAATACCTGACAACCAAGTCCTAAAATGTGAGTGAAACAGCAAGCAAAAACTAGTGTTACATATATTTAAATAATAAAAATTTGTCACAGGGCTAGTGGAGAAAATGGTGAGGAAACTTCTCCATCTGAAACCAATGGTAGTGATATTGATGATGAATACTTAGACTGTGGAAAAGCTGTTAACTTTACATATTATGACAACCTAGTTGGGGTAGCGAGGCGCCACCGGCATCCCAATGTACCCGAACCCCAGGTGATATAAAATATTAACAATTAGTAATTTTTAGTTTAGATTATTCATTGTTTCTTCTCCATTGAACTTTTAAACATTTTGTAATCATTAAATGTTTTAGTATTTTGTTTATATTTAATTGTAATTATACATTAAAATAAATATCATTAGTCATCATTGTACACATGCTTATGACATATTTAAATATTAATATACTTTAAAACTATATTACTGTATCAACTACACTATGATAATTTTTTTGTGATATGTTTTTTAAACCTGCTACAATATTAGTATAAGATGAATAATATAATTTTAAATATTTGCATATATTTATGAGTAATTACAGTTTGTATTTAACTTTCAGGTTGCCCTTATTTTCACAAAGAAAAAGTCATACAAAAATGGTGTAACAGAACTAGATATAAATGCATTAGAAAAACGTCTTAAAAAGGCTAAAAGAGAAAAACCAAAGTCAGTGCAGCTTTACAATCAGATTGGTAACTTCTGGAGAATCAAAGGTGATACAAGACAGTCCATCGAGTGCTTCCGGCGAGCGCTAGCTGTTTCGCCTTATAACGCTGAAGTAAGTCATTGTATAAATTATTTTGTATAAAATATAATAAACAGGAATCAGCTGAATCTAATAGAAATCGAAGAATTTTTTTTATCTTTGTTTTGATTCAATTTTTTTTTTTTTACTATATATTAACCAATGCTGAAGGTTGAGTTAATTACTTTTTATTTAATCAGTGTATACATTATATGCAATGTTTCCTGTTTCAAATATATATTTACCTGTAATACCAACCCAGGTATATAGAAGAAATGAATATGCAATTTTGTAAGCATTCTACGTTTCTACAGGTGTTGCTAAATCTAGCACGCGTGCTCTTCACGCTGCAGTACTTGGACGATGCGATCTTCCTCACGCGTCGTTCCTTGGAGGTGCAGCCGCCGGATCGCAGTACTTGGCAGCAGTACTTTACACTGGGCGAGATATTCAAAGCTTATGGACATTATCAGGTAGGGAAAGCAATATAGTTTACATATAACTAAGAATTATATATCTATATTAGCTGTTGCCCGCGGCTTTGCTCGCGTGGAAATTGATTATATTAGAGAATAAATTAAAATATTACGTTAATTTAAGACCTTTTTGTATACCGCATTGTTGTTCGACTTTCGTGGGCTAGATCCACAAGACTGCTCATAGAGCTCATTCTCGGACAGGCTATTTAGAACTGTCCATGCTAAAAACAGTCTACTCTTAGGTCTACTCCAACCATTTTAAAGATTTGACCTTGTGCTGTATTAATTGTCATGGCGAATCAGACTTTACTCTCTTGAACTTAAAGGGATTTTCTAATGGTATCAAAGATATTCGTGGAATAGACACTGTTTCTCCTTTAGCACATCCAGTGATAACTGTAGCCTCTATGACATTACAATGGAGTGCCGTTGCATAATTTTGGAGGTCATAAGTTTTTCAGTAACATTATTGGCGCGTCAATCTTCTTACTTAAATAATAACGGCCTTCAAGACTAACCTATATACGAAATTACAACCGCTATTTCAACCCTTAAGGGTAGAATATCCAGAACCGTTTAAATATATATCTACTCAAATCTAATCAGTAGCCCAAAAGTAAAGATTAATGCTTGTAACTTCAAAAATGACCGACTTCAGATTAACGTATATAAGAAATGTCAACCCCTATTACACCCCTTAGGGGTAGAATATGCAGAAACGCTTAAATACATATCTACTCCTTTTTAATCAGTATCCCAAAAATAGTTCTACTTCCTAAGCACTTGATATCGATATGCCACTGTTAATAGGTTCGATAGCCGTTAACAGTGGATAGTTCGTACTACTTGACGACTTGTGAATTTAATATTTTGAAAAAAAATATATCGTCTTTATGTCCTAAAATCAGGAGTTCCATTAATTTTTTTTTTATTATCTCTCTATATATATGTGTTATATACCTATTGTAACTATCGGTATTTTTTTGGATGTTCTGATTAAAAGTCTACACTCACCGCAACAACCGTTACCGTAATATATATACGTAAAGTGTATACGTATATTTAAAATAACATGTCCTGACTGACTGATTCATCATCGCCGAGCGTAAACTATTCAACTTAGGGCCATGAAATTTGGTAAGTAGGGTCGATTACGTCACTAAAGAAAGAATATTGGAAATTGTACCTCTAGGGCGGTGAAACAGGAGTTGAAATTGATTTTTGGGCTACTGATTAAAAATTAGTTGATACGTATTTAAGCGTTTCTAGATATTCCATCCCTAAGGGGGGAAATACTCATCAATGTATACCACAAAAAAGGTCTTAACGCAATATATTAAATGAATCTACAAAATATATTCAACTTCCACGCGATCAAAGCCGCGGCCAACAGCTAGTCTTATAATATGTAAATTGTAACAAATTTGCAGTCCAGCAATTGTGACTAGTCGAATGCGGCTTTATGTCCGCGAAAAACACGAAAATAGTATACTTTTACTAAGCAAAAACCTGTAAAATTACTTTTGCTTGTCTAAGCTATCATTGCGTATTAATAGACTTATCCGACATATTAAAATTTCTTGGCTGTAAATTCCTTTAACGCCGAGCATGACGTGACTTATTATTATTAATACAAATTAAGCACATGAAAATTTTAGTGGGTTTGTATTCTAACCAATGGGCCATCTCGGCATTTAATATATAATATTACTTTATTAATTACGTACAAATCAAGTTTTCCAATTCGTGATTTAATTCTGCAGGAGGCAGCAGTGCACCTAAAACATGCACTTGATCTGCGACCTGACTTTGAACCCGCGCTGGTCGCGCTGAAAGACATCGAGAACATACCTGAAGCCTCAGTGCACGTGTATACGCTCCTAATCATTGTTTGTTTGGTAAGTTTAAAAAAAAATTGAAATATTGAAGTTTCAAGGTGCGATTGAATTTAAGTGCAGTCTTACTTATGATTCATGAGAACAGAATCACATCTAAACTAACACGGTCCCTTTTTATAATCTAAAGCAAATAAATCGGAATATAATTATTTATTTTTCATTATTTTACTTACATTTTTTACAGTAATCAACAGGATTTATATTAACATATATATCTAGTCATTGAATATAACATTTTGGTAAAAATATAATGGTGTAGTAATCTGCAATAATCATAAAAAAAATAGATCTTGTAAATATTTAATGTCAATTTGGGAATCGGTACGAAATATGATATAAACGAACCGTGCGTTGTGTAATGAGGCTGTTCGGTCGGGCAGGTAATGGGCGTGCTGCTAGTGATACTGTCGTCGGTGGACAGCGGCGGCGACGCGGACGAGCACAAGACGCAGCGGCACTTCAACCGCGCCATGGCCATGCGCTCGCTGCGCGGCGTCGCGCTGCCCGGCGCGCGCGGCCGCAAGAAAGGAGGCTCGTAAGCACCGAGACCACGCGAGCCTGAGTTTACTACCTCTGCAAGTACCGTTCGATTCATACGTTCCTATTCGAACCACGAATTCACGACCACTGCATTCGACACGGACCTGAGACGACCACGACCCGAAGGTCGCGAACGTTGTCCCGTTGGTTCGTGTCTGTGATTCGTGGTTCATTAAGCTTCGAATTCGTTTTCGATTACAAAACTAAATGTATACCAAATGGTTTGCATTCGATCTGGAACTTAGTGTACCGCGAGCCAAAGGTTCGCAATCACTGTCTGTTCGGTTGTTTCACGTCTGTGATTCGAGGTTCATGATAAATTTTCGATTTCAATCTTATGTAATTGCAATTTTGAATATGTTTTTAGATGTTTGCAAATGTTGTGGCTCAAGTTAAAATTTTCCTTTATTTCATTTATTCTTGGCCATGATAACTACACGGTTCTCGAGTCATGATGTCCGTGTGTGACAGTACTTACTGATGAATGCTCAAATTATTTATTCTTTTTTTAAATTAATTTTTAACAACATAGTTTTACTTATGCAACACGAAATTTGAAACTTTTTTTATTTCAAAAATTTTGAGATTGCCGTGTTCTAAAATTGAGAAGTTTATAGCAAAATCTTCTTGAATGTATGTACGTGAATGTTGCACGTTATTATAAATGTGTTATTAATTAATTAATGTCATTTACGTACCTATTTTTAGCCCATTAATGTTCGTGGGCTGATAAAAACTAGTACAAATAATATTGTTAATGTGTTCCACGATGTGCCTAACGTAAAATCAAAGTACGCCTTTGCGGCAGTGCGTACGCAAATGTTTTTTTTTTTTTATTACTAACAAAAGTAAAGAATGCAAGAAATTTAAATACTACTTCATTTGTACTTGTAACACTATTAAATTTGCAACTTCAATGAAATGTATTAAACAATACGTTTTGTTAAGAAAATATGATAAATAAGCAATGGTAGAAAGAGTTGAAGAAGCATTTTTAGGGATGTTATTCTCTACATATTTCCTTTCGATTATTTTTCTTCCGTTACTTTTAACGCTTATTTCCAATATACACAAAATCAATGTTAATGTTTTCCAATTGCTCAGACCATAAACGTTGTATATAATATTGTTATTTTTTTTTAGATTTATTCGTAATTTTTAGTTAATGTTGTGAAATTCGAACTATTGTTTTTTTTTTTACTTGTAAGAGATTCTAAACTCAGGCTAATTAACAACGTACAACATTTAATCGCTTGCCGAGCGCAAATATAAGTAACGTGAAAGCTAAAGTGTTACTATTTCTAGTGTTATTCGCTATTAATACCCAACGGCGAGCACTAACGCGTGTTAGTACTGTTCTGTTAAATCTTCATTTAATTTTTTATAACATAAATAACCCCTACTACTTAAATATAACATTACACCTTGCAGAAATTATGGAAACTCAAGAATATCATTTTTATTATTCCATGAAAGTAATTTAACAATAGTAATAGTATGTTCGAAATTAATATTATTTTTGAAGTCTTCCCAATAAATATGGCGTTGCCATTATATCGACAAAATGTGTCGCATAAGCCAATTGACATTAAAAAAAAAACTTTTGTTTGTCGATCAAATTTTCGTTACTAGGTGGGACATGAAAAAAAAACTAATACTGTGAATACAACTGGATTTATTATTGCACGGTGTAACGTTTATTGTATTTTTACTAATTTCAATAACTGTGTTGTGATTTAACGATAGATGCTATGACAAAACCGTAACGACAGGTTGTTTTAACCGCAATATTTATTGGAACAGTACTAGCAAACAGAGGCTAAATGGCTTATGTACAAATAATCTTTATATGATACCGACCGATATGGTCTTGCCATATCCGATTTGATCTCCGCTTTGTAGTCTTCAACACCTCGAGGTAAATCGTATCCAAAGTGGTATTCCTTTTAGCAGTACAATGATCAGTGTTAAGTTCTACCAAGATTACACAATTTATTTATACATT
This sequence comes from Vanessa tameamea, assembly GCF_037043105.1. Lineage (NCBI taxonomy): Eukaryota > Metazoa > Arthropoda > Insecta > Lepidoptera > Nymphalidae > Vanessa > Vanessa tameamea. Next base: position 10,172,390 of record NC_087316.1, on the reverse strand, counting down.
GACATTATCATTTACATATTATTGTAAGATCAATTACAATATATTTGTAGCGTAGTTCATCCTATTTAAAGATAATTTCGAATGGATAAGCTCGATTTTGGTATTATTATTAAAACTGCTACGTACAAAGGAAACAATCAGAAACTTAATGTAGAGGAAGACTCAAACCGTTTTGGCTCGCCAGTCTTGCAAATGAGCGTTATACTGCAACCTAGTCATTCACTTAGACAAGTTTGGTCTACGGAACCGTGTGTATTTCTTAGTAGTGCATGCAAGTAACTTGTTAAGTGTTCGTAGCGTCTAAGGATTTTAAAGTTGCAAGTCTTAATAATCTGAGATTGGAAAAAAATGTACCTGTTTTCAGTGGTCTTTTGTTAATTTTTGACTATTTATTACTTAATACATGATTGTCTTAGCATCTATGTTCGTTTTATTTACCTGTATATAATCTTAGAAATACCAAAGAAGAACCAATTGAATGCGAAATAAAATTTTTAAGTTAAAAAATAATGTATTTATTATAAAATGTATACATGTAACTGAAAAAAGTCTGCCTTTACATTGACTAAAGCCATCTCGATAATTCATCTAATGCCAGCCAAATCTTTGCCGAATAATTAATGGTGAGTTAATTTACAATTTTAATTTTGTAGGCAGTGAGTGACCATTCTAGCTTCTTATACCTAGATAACCAAAACAAGATGCAGATTACAGCAGCAAGATAATCATTAGTCATAACCAGTAGAATATTTTTAGCAATATGATACAATAGAAGAACTTAAGCAACGTCGTGGATGCCAAGGCGAAATATATCGTGCTGTACAAAGAAGGAATCTCCAAGTGGCTTCAAAACAAAAGTCTGCATGTATGGATGTGGAGGATCGTCGTCGCACTGTAAGAAAATATAACGATTAGTACTATAAAAACGCATACTAACTTTGGTTCTCCTCTGTCTGTACACAGGGTTTATTGGTAAAAAAACTACTAACGTAATAAATAACAGCTTTTGTTCTATGACTTTTTAATAATTAATCAGATTTTTCTATAAACATTAACAACTGTGCGCGGTAGCTAAGAAGCCGATATAGATAGTAAACAAAACTGAGGAGCGGGCGGCGTTTGAACTTGACCTATTTATTTGTGGCCATTAGTCTTTCGCTTCGAAGCGCTCGCGCAACTTATCCTTGTAGCTTGATTTTCCATACCTACTCCGTACGTAGTACGTTAATTGTTTATTTTCTACTCTAGCCAGTCCTAAGCTTTATTAAGTATGGAGGGTAATTTTATAAAATTTACCATCATACAAGTTACCATCAGACGGTAAATAAATATGGCGAACAATATTTCACGGCACTTAGTACCTTAATTTCTAAATCAATTCTTGCTAATTATTATTGATAAATAACAAGCCATTCCGATTGAGATGAATTATAACTATTTATCACAACGTACGCTAGACGTGACGTAACGGCGACAACACAAGTAAATACAGAAGTAGTGTCATCATGTTTTGTAAAAGTCATAGAACAAATGTTAATGTTTATGGTGTTAGTTAAGTCTCGCGTGGTCATTAGTGTTTTACAAATAACCCTGTTCATTGGCATTGTAAGTTTACATTAGTCATTCATATATCCGATTTTTGTGACATCGGTTGTGTAACGGATTGACATGATTAAATATCGGTGTTGACATCTGATTTCAGATGTCGCCCTGTCTTTGTTTAACTTTACATTGTACGAAATGTGAGAAAGAGATAAATAGAATATTAATTTGAATAATGTCGATTTAACATTCGCTTCATCTCTTTCTCACAGATTAAAGATTACTGTAACGTTAAAGAGAGATAATGCGAATATTTCATGAGTTAAGTGGTATCGTACTTTGAATGCTTTGACGTTCCATAACGATATTCATAGTTTTTTTAGATGCGGTGAAAACGGTTACCCGTCAAAATCAAATCGATGACATCTGATATTACGACGACATCCGATTTTAGATTAGTTTCGATATGCCTATTACATTGTCAATGCCAGCCGTAAGGTCAGCCCGTTGTGTCTGAATATTTTCTCTTTGTATACATCTTAATACAGTTCTCGTCTAGTAATAAGAATGAAGACGAAATATAAAATCTGAATTATGAAGATACATTTTTTTTAAACGATATATTTTTTTAATACGTTCTAATAAATCCCAGTACTACAAATATGATAATTATTATTCAATTGTTCTTCTTACCGTTAATGACTACTACAACATGAATATTTAGTATTTCCTAGAATGTTAGTAAATTAGAATTAAATGAAATTATTGTAAATTACAAAATAAGAAAACAATTGTCCCGATGGACATGTTGATATAAAATTGACAATAAGAGGTTATAATATGTCTAAAGATTATATGATTAAAAGGGTATCACATCTAGTTTCAAGGAAAAACAAAATAATGCAACATGGGTCTGCAACAAGTATATATGCATTCTGTATTTATCGTTACCCATTTCATTTCTTGGTATACAAGATATACTGTACCATTTAGTATTCACATAGTATGGGATAGTTACCCTTAATTAATTGCACTTTCGTACATATAAATAGTAAGATACTATAATAACAATCATCAGTGATCATATCAGTCATCTTCAATAGTACAGAAGAATACAAGCTTTCATTGGTTTTTAAGCTGTTTGTTTTGAGCTTGAAATGAAAATCTATAATTTATTTTTTATTAAATGACTCAATCAATTGTTTTGTCATTGGATTCTGTCATTACTACCACTCTAATAGCCGCTGTGGTCAGAAGCCTTTAATCTACCCTTAAGGTGTTCCTTGGCAAAGATTTCAATAAATTCGCACAGATTTTGTTAATGATTCCTTGGCATTCAGTTGAAGCCAATAACAAATTAATTAATTACAGCAAAACTGTCAAACAATGATTGATTTGACATTTGTTTGATGACATTAAAGCCATAGAAAAAACCCATATAAATTGTATTTAAATGAATTTAGATTATGGTTGTTTAGGGTTTATTTTACAACACTCTTCCCTACATTTTAAATTGATATTAACTAATAAATACTTAAATGAAGTTTGAAAAATTTAATTAAAGATGTAAATGTTAATTTATTTAATGCTAGTTAAATAGTCATTATGATTAATATAATGGGTATTTATTGGTACAGCAGTAAGTCTTCAATATGAAATGACACCACACTCACCCTATGTGAAAAATTATTATAGTATTTTTTTTATTATTTGGATTGTTTTCTAGAAGTATAAGTAAGAATATATGTTTATATTAGTATGTGTTTTTTGTAAATGTTAGTTATATCTTGGGCATTTTAGGAACAAATGATCATATCAATTCCAACCTTCTAAAACATAACTAATATTAAGTATTTAGTATAGACAAAAATTATTATACACAAAAAAATTTAATTGTTTTTATATTCTCTATGAAACAAAGATTAATTGGCTTGTAACTAATTAAATTTAAAACTGATAAGGTTATCATCAGTTTATTGTTGCTATATTATTATTTACAATGTGCAAACAAAGCCATCCACAAGCTTACTTTTCCTTTTAATTAAATTACCCTTAAACATCATGTAGTGCCAGTCTGAACATATCATGTTCAACATAGAACGAGTTTCCTATAGGCTTCAATACAAATGTTTGGAAGTATGCATGTGGTTGATCATCATCTGTCTGTATAAAGCAGCCATACTTGGATTAATTTAATTAAAATATATGTGAAATGATTAATTATATAAATATAAGTATACTTCAGTGAGTACTATGTTATAGACTATATAGGTGACATAATATAATCAGTATTTTAAAAATACAGATTTATCTAACCTTATGCACTAAAGTATAACATACCTGCAGTCTACCGAGAACATTAATTAAAACTCCACCATCAAACATGGGTTGTGAGTCAACAGAAGTTATCAGTCTACCAATCTTTTGAAATGCTAAACTCTGAAAATAAAAATGTATTTATTATAGTCATTACATTGATATGAAGTATGTATTTAAATAACTTTATCCATTACTATCCACAAAATAGAACTAAGTAAATACACTTCTCTACTTAATAAATTATACATGTAGTATGAATATCATATATGAAATGATTATGAAATCGAATGAAAAATTGTTTTAAAAATTTAATTTATAATATATTTCTTAGGAATTTGTTTCAGTAAAAAGTTTTAAAAATACTAACATTGAGTTTGTCCATAATCTTAACAGCACCTTGTAATTGAACTCCCTCAAAAGTCATAAATGATGTTTCAACCTGAAATTATTTGAAAGAAATTAAAATAGACTGCATTTATTTCAAATAAAGTTATATTTTAAATACTACACTATCAAAGCCATATCTTATTTTATTGAAAAGGAAAGAAAAGGCAGATTTTACAATAAGAATAATATACTAAAATGTCCGTAGAAGTCTCATTAAAAAAACATTTTGCTTTGACATTATTTCGGCGGGAGGTTCTGAGTTAACCTTAAAAATATTTCGATTATGATATTATTAACGTTCCGCTTTAAACTAAGTATATTTTACTATCTAAATCTATTTTTTATGTAGCTTTTATAACTTACATTGTACATATTAGCGAGATTTGGTCGCTGAGCCGGATCATCGAACAATGTGTAATATTGTTGTACGAAACCTTTTCCAATTGCATCGTACTGTGGATTTAGTGCCATAGACATGACTAGTTAGTCCCAAATATCACTAAATGTCTTGAAATCTCTCTAATTACTAAAATTCAGGCCTGCGACGGACAGACAGCATACCTTTTACACAGCAAAAATGGCAAACGGTTTTTAGTGTTGCTACTTGCTATTGCTACTTTTGGATTGATGATTCATTACACAAAACATATTGTAGGTACATAAATATATCTATTGTGTATCAAGTAAAATAAGATTAAATTACTATTTAAATTCTGTAAGAAGGGTGGCTATAAAATAATGTTTCAAATTTGATTTCACAGCTTTTTTTATGGCAGTTTTGTCTTAAGGATATTTGCAAAAACGAAATGTCAATTAACGTAATAATACGATAACGTATGGTGTAATAAATAATTTTAATGTTTATTTAAATTATATTTGATTGTATTTTTCAAACAAATTATTTAATTATTTACAATGCCATATTATTTTATAATGAAAATTAGGTACTTTTTTACAGTGTAATTATAATATTATAACGATTTACGATTCAACATTTATTTCGAAATCTACTGAAGCTGTTCTTAGGTTCTGTTCTATCATTGCAGAATATAAATTGCAATTATAATTATCTAATGTTTTTTGTACATCTATAATAATTAAACAGCGATCCTACCAATATATCATATTTTATTAAATAAACATTTTAGCGTTTGTTATGTTAAAAGACGATAATGTATACTATCATATACATCGGCGTGTTATTCATATTATATGAGATTGAGAGAGATGAGATTATTATATGAGAAGTGTTTAATTAGTACCTCTGCTTTTGTTCTACTACACAGCATGTGTAGTAGAACTAATCAAATCAAAACGTATGTGTATACTAGGAATTAAAGAATGATGTTTCTATTGCTAAGTAGTGATATTATAATTTGACTCTTTTACTTGGATGTATAGTTAATACATTAGCCTTTTACGAAGGGAGAAAATTAATCCGATAAAAAAAATAAGGGATACATGACAGTTGACATTATTTTGATGTCACTTGACACTCATGTTAATATTAAAAAATATTTAATCATAATTCGGAGCAAGAAAAATAAACTCTCAAAACATAATAAAATCAAGGATTAAATCTGTATAGATAAAAATGTCTTTAGCAGACGAATTGCTGGCAGATTTAGAGGAAAATGATGACGGAGATCTTGAAGCTATTTATGAAAACCAGATAAGTAATAGTGATTCTCATGAATTCACTGCACCTTTTCCAGTTATACCAAAAGAAGAAGAAATCAAAAATGTATCTATCAGGGAGTTAGCTAAGCTCAGAGATTCAGAACGCTTAAAAAGGGTAAGTAAACTACTATTTGTACCTATTAATATGATTTAGTGAAACGATTTATAATAAGCAAAAATTAACTATGTAAATTAAACTTCCATAATATAGGTTATAACTGAAATCGAGCAAAATGTTGGTAATGATAGAAAGAAAATTGAAGTGACTGGATTGATGGAATCAGATCCTGAATATCAGTTGATTGTTGAAGCTAATAACATAGCTGTTGAAATTGATGGAGAAATAGGTAAGATGAAAAAGCTTAACTTAATATTTTAAATATTTGAGTAGAATTTGTATGATTTATTAATGCCAAAACAGTCTTATTTACTTTAACCATTAGGTTACTTAAACATTTATTCAGATATTATTAAAATTTGAGATCTTGCAGTAGTCTTTCAAACCTTGCAGTCATACTATGTAAATACCCTTATAACATTTGCAAGTATATGTAACCTCAATTTTTTTATAGATTGTGATAAAACTTACCCAAAATTAGTTTAAAATTTAATTAATTTTTTTAAAAATTGAATGAATATTACAGAATAACTAAGAAACATTTAATTTTTCAGCTATTATTCACAGATTTGTTCGGGATAAATACCAAAAAAGGTTCCCAGAACTGGAGTCGTTGATAATAACACCATTGGAATATATACGCACTGTGAAAGAACTGGGCAATGATTTGGATAGAGCTAAGAATAATGAAACACTGCAAAGTTTTTTAACTCAAGCTACTATTATGATTGTGTCTGTCACCGCATCTACAACACAGGGGTATGAAATTAAAACTACTTATAGAAGACTAGTTGTCGCTAGTGGTTTTGCCAGCATTTAAAGGGTAGATCATGAAGTGTTATGCATTAAAAAGTAGCTTATTTCACCTTGGGGTTTAAACGTGCTTCATACCAAAAGTTATCAAATTTGGTTCTGTGGTTTAACTAACTTGATTGTCACATCATGACCATGCAATATGCAACTGTGACTATAAACAACTACTCTATTCATCTGTAGTTATCACTCAATGATGGTTAAATTAGGCCTGATATTCTTGTTCGAGTAATGATTTTTTCAATCACATCATTTGAGATACAATATTCTAAACTTATACATAATATTGAAACACATTGAGTCAAATTAATATGATCATTAATCTTATTGAGATGATATAAATTGACTGTGTCATCAATATTGTATTATTATTAGTTAAGAAAGTTGTGCTTTACAATTAACTTATGTCAAATCAAATAAATTCTATGTAGAATTCATAGAGATGGATTCATCAGTGGTGGATTTACATTTACTAAAATGGGATTTAAAAATGCTTATAAAGGATACCTGAATAAAGTCTATATTTATTTTACGAATAATATTAGCTCTCGTCTTTTTAAGTGAGTAAGAATAAACAATAAATAGTTATTGTTTATTCGTTATAATCATTTATATATACACTTCAATTATTTTTTATTTAAAATAGAAAACTGCTGTCGGACAATGAACTGCACGAGATCTTCGAAGCATGTGACATGGCGTCAGAATTGAACAACTTCAAATCTAATATTTACGAATATGTCGAGAGCAGAATGACATTTATAGCTCCAAATATAACAGCTATTGTGGGTAGGTGCAAAGTTATGTGAAACAATATCACTCCACATTTTATTTGTAGATGTTTGATTGATTGATTGATTTTCATTCATATGACGTCATTTTTAACATATTTTTAGGTGCATCAACTGCAGCGAAGATCCTTGGTGTGGCGGGTGGTCTCTCAAAACTATCAAAGATGCCGGCATGCAATGTGTTACCTCTAGGACAGCAGAAGAAGACACTGTCAGGATTCTCTCAAGCAGCATCACTGCCTCATACTGGATTTTTATATTTCTCACAAATCGTACAAGATACATCTCCGGTATGTACATTAACGTTGGAATATAAACTGTCCCTTTTCAATTATAAAAGTGTTTATAAATTGTTATTCCATAGGAATTGCGATACAAAGCTGCCAAGCTCGTATCAACTAAACTGACATTGGCCGCCCGAGTTGACGCGTGTCACGAAAGTGCAGACGGAAGTATAGGACGATATCTTCGAGAGGGCATTGAGAAGAAATTGGACAAACTGCAGGTAAACTATATGACTCCAGTTAAGACATTAATAGTTTAATACAAATGATAACGATATAATTGAATTGACTTTAAGAAAGTCTAGGGTATTGTATATACTAAAAGATAAATAAATTATTGCTTTTTTTCTAGTTTAAAGGGTGAGTGAGCCAGTGTAATTACAGGTATACGGAAACAGCATTTTAGCTGACAGCGCCATATTGGCTGTGTAACAAAAGTTAACATATATGACAATGTCATAGTCTGTCTGTAAGCAATGGCTCACTCACTTATCATCATTATCATATGGCACTTTCCTTATAATATAATAAAAAAGGATGGAATCGGATTCGCTGAACATTGGACATGATAATTATTTTAGCAATTATATCTTATTCAGTTTGGTATCCTATATATTTGACATCATATATATGATATGACGTCATATATATGACATTTTTTTAAATATATTTTCTGTAGCAAATAAATCTATCATTACATTTTGTTTATAAATAGTCATCCTATGTGAACTTAAAATTAACACTTATTAAGTTTAAAATTAAATTATAAAAAGAAAAGCAAAATATATATTTTTAAAACTCTAAATAAAAAAATAAATCAATGATTCTCGATAAAATGGCCACTTTAAACGTATTTCTGCTTCATTGTTCAGGAGCCGCCGCCAGTGAAGTTTGTGAAGCCTTTGCCGAAGCCAATCGAGCAGAGTCGCAAGAAGCGCGGCGGGAAGCGCGTGCGCAAGATGAAGGAGCGCTACGCCATGACGGAGTTCCGGAAAAACGCCAACCGACTCAACTTCGCAGACGTGAGTGTACAGTCGCTCGTTCATTTGTTACACTATAGAGTTTGCGTCTTGTAACTTTGCTCCGAGCGGAAACCAGGCATTTGCAAGAAAAAATGATAGCGTAAAATATTTAAGTTTACAAATTTATTTATATCGAAAATCAATACCATTTTATTGCTCTCGTAGTATTATCGAAAATCTTTTTTAAACTTTTACCTATAAAGTGGTATACTTGTCTGATCTCTGTCTGTTTGATCCGAATCCGTGATTTCGAGATCGAACTCGGAATCCTCATTTACAGACTCGATTTCGGAATCAATTAACCCACAAATGTTCTACTGCTCTGCCATATTTCTCCTCTTGATGGAGAAGCTTTTAAGCTTATTTCAAAAATCACCTCCACAACGAATAGATGAATGTATGTGGCAGAAAGTAACTCAGAATAAAATACAGATTTTTCAAGATTTTTTTAGAAAAAATATACAAATGAATTAAGGAGTCAGTGGTGCTTGATTGAAATCCAAGTATACTGTTAATTAGACTGTCTCGGCTTTAGCAAACAAAATTAATTACTAAAATACAAGATTAATTAACCTAAAACAATAATATCGATCAACTGGCCGTTGACTGTCTCTTGTTTGTTTTGAGTGAGCCAGACGATAGCAAGCATCGTGAGAGAGAGAGAGATACATATATGTATATTCGCGGTGCTATGTTTTAGTCGTAATATCCGATTACCGCGTAATCAATGCTCCTATCGTATAAGTCAAAGCTACTGGTAGGAATATAACAATTAGTAAAACTTATTACATTTGCCTATGTCTAAATCTAATTGTCTATTATTAGTATATTTTATGGTATAGGTTGGCGGACGTGCAAATGGGCCACGTGATGGTAAGTGGCCACCACCGCCCAATAAACAATGGCGCTGTAATAGGTATTAACCATTCCTTACATCGCCAATGCGCAACCAACCTTGGGAACTGAGATGTTATGTCCCTTGTGGCTGTAGTTACACTGGCTCAGAAATCTTTCAAATCGGAACACAATAATACTGAGAACTGCTGTTTGAGCGTAGAATATCTGATGAATGGTTGATACCTCTGGGTGGGCTTGGACAAAGCCCTACTACAAAAAGATAATATTAAATCTAAAAACAAGGCCTTACCTTCGTCACCGACAGTACGTCAGAAGGCTATGTTAGAATAGGGTCTATGGCGGAGGACTCTGTAGTAATAATCATCGTTTAATATATTTAAATATATATATAATAATAATATATTAGTAGTTAAACATGACAATAACTCATCAGTGATAACGATACAGTTACATGACGCGAACATGCTGTCTGTATAATAACTATAAAGACGGAAAGTACAACCCACTCATCAATTTATTTAAAAATATTATAAATACATTGTCTATATAATAGTATATAGAAAATAAAATATTTAATGAACAAGAAAATTAGAAAATATGTACGTTAGTAGCGTAAGAGTGAGCTACGGATTAAAGTATTCGTATACTGAATATTCACATGTGAATGTTCATAAACATAACTCACTTAGAGTAGTGTGTGTGAATCGTAAATGTAAGGAATGTCAATTTCCAATGCTAATGTTTATCATAGGAGACAATTTATAATCAAGACAATTTACTTCTACTGTTTTGTTGCAATTACAACAGGCGTCGAAATAGATTTAAAATGACGTCACGCATTAATCAAATATTTTTCCATCCATAAAAGTCGGTGTAAAATACTAACATCACTTAAAAAAAAAAGTCAAGTTTTCTAACTATAAATCTATCCTGCATCTCATTGTCCATTCGCCTCAAACATTACATGATCGCTTACTTATCCTAATTACTACAATCGTCCCGCAATCAAATCCGTTTTTTATATAATAATATGTAATTTCTCGATACTATTCATAATTTTTTTGTTCTCCATTAGTTTTTATGAATACTCTTATATAAATATTAGGATAGCTTACAATTACAGAATAAAAATGAAAGTATAATAATAAATGCCTTTTTGGATTTCTCTTAATAGTTAATGAAATGGTAAAAATTTAACATTAAGAACACAGATTAAAAAGGTAAACAGCTGCATAGTAAGAATTGTAATTAAACCAAATATAGTCATGGTCATATTTGGAAGACCGAAAAATACTTTAAAAATATTTTTACTTATACTTTGAATACTTTAAAAACAGTTTCATTCGCTTTTATTATGGAATTGATAAGGTTGGATTATTAATATTAAATCAGTTGAATCAATAAAAACTATGATAATGGAATGAATTGTAGTTTGGGCTTAAAGAATAAGTTTCTTACAAAAAAAAAAAAAACAAGTGTTTCATTTACAATGAGATTTTTTTAACCTCTATGGTGTAAATGAAACTTTAAAAATTAAAAAAAAAAACGAAATTAGTATAGTTATAATATTTAAATATTTATTTTGTTAAATAAACATACGAACATCTAACTAAATACATAACATAAAATCCTTTTTAGTTGTTTAAATTTTCTTCGTAATTTTGAGTCGACTACCGTTAATTAATTTTGAAATAATTTACCTCGCCTACAAGACTAAGGCTTAACAGTAATCGTTTTTAGCTAGAATCATAGCGCTCAAGCTAATTATTGCGTTTCCATCGAACAATATAAATTATACGTGCCTGAAATTAGGTCTTGGTAATGAAAATACCATTACACTTAGGTGAAAGCTAATTTAAATTGAAATATAATTGCGAATAATGGACAGATATATAAAGCTACTATCACACTAGTGATAAAAAACGGTGATTTATGGAAACGTGTCTTAATTCTGTGATATTTTGAAATGAGAACTAAAATATATTAGGTCTCGTACTCGTAAATATTATAACGATATTTAATTTTTTCCATTGTGCGGTAATAAGCGACGCCAAAGAAAAAAATTAAGAGGCAAAAACAAAAGAATGACTGTTTTCAAAACACAAATGTACCAGCTAAATGAATTTATAAATTTGCATTTGGAATTCTTAACCAAAGAGGAGATATTTCAGATCAAAGTAGTACGACAAAACGCTAATTTCATATGTAAGGACCTAATATATGTATATGTTACTGTAAAAGCTCGAATCTTAGGTTTTACTGGAAAATCTTAAGATTTACCGTAGTTCGAGCTTTTACAGTAACATATATACGCAGATACTATTATCTTACTTCGTTATTTTTCGTATTATACTCCATTACTTAATTCTAAGTTAATTTATATACTTTATATATCTACAGATACATTACTTTATAATCATATTGAATTTACATAAGTAATATTATTTCTAATTGTTGAAATATTTGTATCATTTACATTTGCGTATTTTTGATAAAACGGCGAATCCCAGGTCATCTTGATAACGTTATAGTAAGATTAGGCATCGATTTTATATTCTCGGACACACGGATGAAGACGAATTCATCACTGCAAGTGTATTACAAGTTATTTCTACTCATTAGTAGCAGTAGGATATTGATAGAATGTGGAGTAAGCTTACGTCAACGAACAAATGCCGCCTAAAGACAAGATTTGGAGCTTATTCCGTTACGGCATTGCATCCGACAAATTAAATCTTCGTTTATAACCTATCCACGAGACAAATTATAAAACATGAATAGTTCTTGCCCAGCATTGCGATCGAAACACTTTACTTAATACTTTATTATACAATACGAAGAGAAAATAAATAAATAAAACATGTATACAGCCTAAATAAAAGACGCGTACAATTTTGACGACCTTATCGCTACATAGCGATCTCTTCCAGGCAACCGACGATGTAGGTTAAGATAGCTCATAGAATATGATCTGGGTAGTGCTGTAATAACATATAAAACATAATCAGCCTGTAGATTTCCCACTGCTGGGCTAAGGCCTCCTCTCCCGTTGAGGAGAAGGTATGGAGCATATTCCACCACGTTGCTCCAATGCGGGTTGGTGGAATACACATGTGGCAGAATTTCGTTGAAATTAGACACATGTAGGTTTCCTCACGTTGTTTTCCTTCACCGCCGAGCACGAGATGAATTATAAACAAAAATAAAGCACATGAAAACTCAGTGGTGCTTGCCTGGGTTTGAACCCGAAATCATCGGTTAAGATGCACACGTTCTAACCACTGGGCCATCTCGGCTCATAGTGCTGTAATAATAAATAAAAATAAAGTAACATTTAAATATTTAGTTAAGAACTTCAGTTCAACCCAGTTCAACGCGTTGTTGTTATAAGATTCGATTAATATTTTTCATATCAAGCGCATCGTCTTATTCTAGCAGCACTTGGCGTCTGAATAATTCGTATAATGGAAGGAAACCAACTTACCGGTAAAAATCTACCAAATAAGTTTCACGCAAATAAATAGGAAAGACGTGTAGAATTTTTTTTTATTTTTGTTGATTTTTATTACTTGTATTTAGCTCTAAATTTTAGTATTATGACTGGATTTTTTTTTATTGCACTGTTCTTGACTCGAAATGTTTACGAAATGTACATACTTCACAATCGCTATATATCTATATATATATATATATATTCATTATATCACAATCACTATAATTCATAAATGTCTAGACACAGAAAACTTAATTATTGCGACCACAAAATCAGGATGCAGTTAGTCTAAAGTAAAAACAAAGTATTTAAACAGTTACTGTATGCAATTGAATAAACATTATACCTCTCATAGAGATCTTGCTCTAAATTCCATAGGAATCGAACGTTCATAATGAGATAGTTCTAATAGTTGATTAAGTAACACGCTATATACTGTAAGCTATAATAAATATTCATTTCGAGTAGAGCCAAGATATTCAAGTGTATAGAAAACGTCGCTCGTAACCGAAGATTGTTCGTTCATTGCCAAACACTTCTGAGATTTACAAGAGCTGATTCTGCAATTGCTTTTCTAGTAATTGTCGGGAAAATTTCTCGAGACTTCATCTGCTATTTTGTACTGGAGGAAATCGGCGGTTAATGTTCGTTTTATCCAGAATTAGGCCATTTGGAGGAGAAAACTTAAACATTTCCTTTAACCATGAGTTTAATTTATATCAAATCTCATTAATCGTGCCCCTATTCTCCTCATCTGACTTCCTCGATTCGTGGCGGTGTCGTAACGCACAAAGTTGCTTCAATAGTTTGAATAAATTAACTTTATAAGTCACAATTACTACTCGTCGTAACAAATACACAACTTACAATACATAAGACACGTAATCTTAATTCAGGTAATTTATTAGTTAGACCAATCGTAAGCACGAGAACAATATTGCCAACGTTAAGAAACCAGCATGCAAATAACAATTATCATTACGATTACGGTAATTATTACCGATATTTGCCGTTTCATGTGGCTGGTTATAAATGTGACGTCACGGTTGGCGGGTCGCGGCAGATGAGCAGAATTTCAAATAGTGTTTTTTCCCTTACTTCAAATAGACCGGAACTCGAACTGGTGAAGCACGGACGTTCGACGGCCCGTTGGCTCGCGTGCACCAATTGCATGTTGATACGAACATGTGCGGCTTTTGCGTTTGCAAGAATATCTGTTTTTTTTTTAAATTTTTTTTTAATTTAGGTAATTGGTATAGATCACATGAAATTAATTGCACAGTTTATGATTATATTTATGAAACTATTTAATCTCAACTCAAAATTATTTTACTATAAAATCACCCGTCTGGGATAACAACTTCATGTTTAATATCTCTTGGAGTCGTAAATTCATAATTGCAATATATAATGCGTTATAAATCAATTATAATTGAAAGACTAAAGCTTATTAAGTAACTTAATGAGCTGCTAATAGGTATGTAATTACGCGTCAGATGGAATTAGTGTTGAGACGATAGCGTTATTTATCTTCAATGTACGCGAAGAAACGTAATTTAAAGATACACACACACACACACTTACATATTTCTAAAAAACATATTTATCTGGAAACCTTGAAATTCAATCAGCGGTCCAAAAGTTGAAGCCATTATTAATAGTGTTAAGTTACATTTTGAATCGAGAACAGTCCAATGAAAAAAAATCCAGCCATAATCCTAAAATTTAGAACTGTCTGGTAATAAAAATAGACGAAAACAAAAAAAAAATGTCAACACGTCTGTGTTGTGATTGCTGACAACTTTTTTGGAGGTATTCATTAAAACTTCCTAAAGTACCTGTGGATAAGTAAAACGTTTAGAACGCCTTCGTTTTATGAAAATTGGGTTAATCGTGACCTGGTTGACGTTACTATTCATTCGCATTTATGCATTGCTATTTATATCATAAACGAATAGATATAGCGGTACTCAATCAATTCAAATTTAAGTACATCCGCATTATGGACTCATATATTTTCACTTCAATTTATACTTATTATAGGAATAATTAAGTATTTATGTTAGTCGTTTACATGATACTGATTATTTTTGTTGTATGTTCGTTTAGTGTGTAATTTTATTATTTAAATAGTAACTTTAATCATGATAAGTATGTGTTAATTACATACAATAATAATCAAAGCAATAATTTCCACAGATCGAAGACGACGCCTACCAAGAAGACTTGGGCTACACGCGCGGTACGATCGGCAAATCGGGGACCGGACGCGTTCGTCTACCGCAGATTGATGAGAAGACCAAAGTTCGAATCAGTAAAACATTGCAGAAAAACCTCCAAAAGCAGAACCAGCAATATGGCGGAGCCACCAGTATACGGAGACAGGTTTCTGGTACCGCGTCCTCGGTCGCCTTCACGCCTTTGCAGGTCAGTAACTTGACGCCTCTAGCCTTTAAATCGACGATGCTCCGAACCGTGACATGACTTTGTTATTACTTTGACTTTACTGGAACTACAATACTGAGTTTTTTATAAATCTAGTTGAGATTTTTCTAGGAGTAGACGTAATGACACTATGAAAGATCAATGAAGCGATGAAGATTGTCTTCAAACCGCCTTTATTGAGTTTTAATAAATAAAGCTAAGGTCCAAATAATAGTAAGGAATCTTCACTAATATTATAGATGTGAAAGTGAATTTCAATAGTCACCGATGCCCAAGTGTGCCCACCAAAAAACCAACTCTCAGGTACCCTCTCCGTCTCTCCGGCGGCCGTCATGGGATCGCTTTTGCATGCTACCGTGACCGGGTACCTAACACCTGCTCAGGTTCTAACTTCTAATTTTCATCAACGATTAACTGTATAATTCTACGAGTGAGGACAATAGCCCAGGGGGTAGTTTTAAACCTGAGACTTTCACATCGCTATGTGGTCCGTATACCGTTAAGCAATTGATGTTGTGATTGAGATTAAAGCCTTTATGACCTTTAAGGGAGAAATTAAACTGATATATATCAGAGCAATTCTGTAATCACAAACCGCTCGTAGGAAATCAGCACGATACGATAATAAAGTAGTTTGATAGCATCGTTTAGTGGTTATAACAGCGTAAAATATTCGCTCCGCAGATTGAACTATCGATCGAGTCAAATACGGCAACATCGAATAGGTTAACTGTTACTAACTGCTTTTCGACGTCATGCTCCGCCATGTAGCAGAGAAGACTTTAAAAAACAATGAGATGACATTATCTAATTAATTATTATTACTTATGTACTTCAAAAAATGATTTATTTATTTATAGTCACATTATTTTCTAAATATAGAAGCATTAAACTTTTTTGTTGATTGTCAAATGTCTATCACCGGTATGAAAGAACTACCCGTGAGTTGAGAAGAACCGACGAAAGTGAAACCTTTTCTATATTTATATCAATTATTTCAAAACGCCTGGAGGCGTTCGTTTCATTCGTTCCGAAGGTCTGCAATCGACTACCTATTATTTATTATTTATAGATATGCAAGATTTAAATTTAAGAAGCTTTGTTATGTTGTACGCTATATGCATATAATCTCGTAAACGTTAAAAGTCACAAAAAATATTACGATAGAATCCCTTTGCATTTAAGCACACTTATATAAATGTATTTTGTACTATAATATAGATATAAAACAAATCCGATCTGTTCCCCCAAAGTAGTAAAGCCATTGCTCCAAACCCTGCCTGACCTGTCTTCTCGTGTCAGATTGCTATCCTACCGAATTATGAGAGGGGATTGGGTCCGTGTTTATAACCAAACCTTTGTACTCAAAGGTATCTACTACGCCAAATGCTAGTTTCCGTTCGGAATAGTCGTCGCGACGGTACGACGCGTCGTGGCAAAAATCAGAAGAGAACATCGAGATATAATTAGTTTATCATAGTAATAACTCAAGACCTATTTTAAAAATGTCTCAAATGTACAACCAACATTATTGATCATTAAAACGCCATTAAACACGTATGTATGGGTTATAAAAACGACGTAAAAGCTAGTCTTCTCTTAAATAACTACTCAGTTTAGAAATTCTTAATTAGTATCATAATAAAAAAAGTTTACATCGTGAGAAAAATTTTACCTAGTGTTAAAAGATTATAACTCTATAGTAATTTTAAGTTAATTACCGCATCTTGTACGTAAATATATCAATGAATATACGTCTAAAAAGTACATTACATAAACACTTCGACAATTGTTAGAATCTATGCCGTTGTACGCGGTTAGCGAGTTCCATTGTGATCGTAACATCATAATGGGGACATTATCTCACGCACTCTTAATATGCACACTCGACTATGTGTTTTATACAGAAAATAATCGCGCCATCTTCTTGGCATGTGTGCATTTTTTTGTTCGTAATAACGATCGAACAATTATAGTGTCACAAGAAACTAATGAGTTGTGTAAAAACTGTTTTAAATCCAGCACGACTTTACACGATTATCTCTTGTTTTTTTTTTATATAATGTATGTATATATTTTTAATAAAAACGAAACTTATGAAATGCTTTCTTTTAAATACTTAATTAGAGTTACCACATGAAAGCGAAATTTAGATTTTAATTATTCGTAATAAATGCATAAATAACTCAAAACATTCTTAATATAACTAGCTTTAATTTTAAGTTAATGTTTTTTTTGATAATATCGTAGTATAAACTATTATTAATTATGGCGGATGTTACTTTCGTGATAAGTATCAAAACCACTTTTTTTTTTAATATTGGCTGTTTGTTTTTTTGTCTATGTTTAAATCGCGCTGAAACTAATTGATATATTTTAATGAAATTACAAGTCGAAAGCTTACGTCAAGAGTCGATTTTTACCGATAAATTACACAGACGTTAAGTATTTGAATACCTAACGTTTTTCTAAAAGTAAATTTAGTTTCAGATTTTAAAGGTTAACTACCATAAAGGAAGAGCGTGTAAAATAACCTATTACAAAGGATTTATCTGTTTATATTATTAGCAGATGCTAAACTTAAAAAAAAAATCTCTCCCTTAACATTCCCTGGAAGATATCGCTGTCTTATAGATGAGGCCGCGTAAATCATCCTTGTCAGTATTCCATATTTAGTTTCAATGATGTACAATCAAGAATTGTAGAAGAAACAATAATCAATCGAGAGCTGTGATGGATCAGTGGTTCGAAGCCGTGAGTCTTAAACAATGATTTTGAGATCAAACCCGGGTCAAGCACCACTGAATTCATGTTCGTATTTATAATTCGAACAGCGTTCAGCGGTGAAGGAAAACATAGTGAGGAAACCCGTACGTGGTGGTTGCGAATCTGCCACTTTCTCACGAGAGCGAGGAGGAATTTGCCCAGCAATTACATTATTATTTATTAATTGATTTATTAATATCAAAGAACTTAAGCTTTGATTCAAATAAGCGGTTCTATAAAATAATCTCTCTCTCTCTCCTTTGCATTTATTATTCCCATCTTGATACATATGTATTTACTAATGAGTAGCGAACATAATTATATTAAGGTAAAATTTTATAATAGTGTTAAAATATTAAGCAGAGAATAGCCAAAATGACTAAATTGTTAGACTATGTGAATCTTGACAGAATATAGTTCAAAATTGGGCAAAAATTGACAAATGTAAAGGACCGTAAACGCCAGTCGATTTTGTTAATTCAATGTTGTCAGGTCAACATAAATAAAATAATTGTTTCTAAGAAAGCTTAATACGTCAATTTATTTTAAATGTGTGTTTGTTAACGTCTGCATTAAGAAACTAATGTCGAATTTACAAAAATTAACAACACTTAGAATATTTTAATATTTTCGTACATTTTATCATACTAATTGCGTTAATGAATTATATTTATAATCATCGCTTTCACAGTGTAATTTAGTGGAAAGTTAATTGAAGATTTATTCTGGAAATAGAAAAAGTTATTAAAAAAATATTCTGGACTACTTATTTGGTTGAAATAAAAAAAACCTCAATAACTTTTTTAATGGCCTAACTCTAAATTTAAACCATGGGATATCCAGCTTTTTATTTAGTCACTATAGACTGCTTTAAGTATAAGTAGATCAGCTTAGTATTTAAGTTTATTTGTTGTATTATTCTAATACAATGAATTGTGTCATTAAACTTTAGGGGAAACCGGGATAGTGTTTAGTCAAGATGAGTTAAACAATTCTCTACAATATTATTTTTAAATTGTATTTTTAAATAAAACTGCACTTGAAATTATTTGTAACTTTATGTCTTATGAAAACAAGTAACTGTTTCCGTAAATATTGCAACTTGAAATTCAATTTACCTACTTAAATATATATTATATATTTTGTATTACTTCTTGAACCTAGTAAATTAAACATACGTAGTTGTAGTAGGAATTGTTATTTTAATTGACGGAGAGTCATTATTTTTTTTTCAATTGTTAATATAATCCTTGGGCATATTAATTGTACGGTCTTCTGATTATCTCTACTAACTTGAAGTATATGGTATATTTCAGCTGTTAAATGCCATACCTTTAGCATAGCATCTTAACCTATATTCACACAAGTTAATCGAAGTTTTGTCGATCTAGACTTTCAACGCAATAATACTGAGGTGAGAATTTGTTCCAATAAATGTTTTGTTATGATCATTTTTATTCTTTAATTTGTTACCCTATTTCGAGTAATCTTTGGTTCGAAGTGAATCTGGTACGGTCATCGTCCAAAGCCAAAGACTCGATCGGTCAGTGTAGAGTTGTATGTAAAAACTTAAACACCCAGAAGATAGTCAAATAACTGTCTCGTTTTTACGAATAATTTTGTTGTAAGCTTTCATTTCTAATTAAATTTATATTTTGTTTTTTTTTGCAGTATTGAAAAATAAAAGGCGCATAGCTATTATATTGTGTCTGAAATCGAGTCTTCGTTAAACAAAGTCTCGAACTGGGGTCGGCTAAACCTAGTCCATTTCAACCCCGAAAAGACGCAAGTTTGCGCGTTAACTGCTAAAAAAACACCATTTGTCGTATCTCCACGATTCGAGAACATTCCGTTAGCCGCCACAGCTAGTATCGGAATACTTGGCGTCGATGTTTCGAGCCTCGTTCAGTTCCGCGGTCAATTGGAAGGCAAAGCCAAATTGGCATCAAAAAAGCTCGGTGTGCTCAGCAAGGCAAGACAGTATTTCACGTCGGCTCATCGTCTAAGACTATACAAGGCGCAAATTCGGCCTCACATGGAATACTGCTCTCACCTCTGGGCGGGTGCTCCCCAGTACCAGCTCCTTCCATTTGACCATATCCAACGTAGAGCGGCTCGAATTATCGACGATCAAGCCCTCACCGATCTGCTTGATCCTTTGGCTTTGCGTAGAGATGTTGGATCGCTCTGCATCTTCTACAGAATTTATCACGGGGAATGTTCCGAGGAATTGTTCGGGTTAATCCCGGCTGCTGAATTTCACCTTCGGACATCTCGTCAAAATTCCAAATATCACCCGCACCACCTAGGTGTCCGAAAATCCACAACAGCGCGATTTTTAAGACATTTTCTGCCTCGCACAACCACTTTGTGGAACCAGCTTTCGCCGGCGGTTTTTCCGAACCGATACGACTTAGGAACCTTCAAGAAAAGAGCGTACTCTTTCCTGAAAGGCCGGCAACGCACCTGCAAGCCCCCCGGTGTTGCAATGTCCATGGGCGGTGGTAGTCACTTTCCATCAGGTGAGCCTCCTGCTCGTTTGCCACCTCTAGTATAAAAAAAAAAAAAGCTATCTGTGCATTTTCGGGCGCCATCATAAATACTTTGAATATATTTGTACTCCTATCGTTAAATATTTTAGCAACGTTCAAAATTCAAAAAACGAATACTGCATTACTTTCCGTGTCTTCGTCTTGTTCGAATAAAATATCCTGATCACAGTATACGTTTTCTACCGTTCGTTCGAAATGAAGAAATTTATAGACCATAAAACATAACGATGCTTTCTTCAATATGATGGGCTGTATCGTTAATATTATGCACTGGAGCAAATGTAATATTTTAAGTTCATTAGGAAAGTAGAAACCGACGTACCCTCGGTTTATTTTTAGGTTATACACATTTACTTTAACCATAATGGAGTGATCATTTACAAGTTGCATGTAAGTGAGCGAGAAAATAGCCTATTTGTATTTCAGACGATCTGTTTAGTACTTTCACCGTTTAGGTTTCGCTGTTGGTATTTGTGTTAGGGAAATGACGCCCTTTGGTATATCGCTGACATACTATCAAATGTTGCTACAAGTTTTATGTAAATTTACCTCCCGAGGTGCACTGCTTGCTGGGTTATGATTGCTTCGAACAATTGTAAATGTTGAATCTATTTACTTTCAACTCTCTTTTATTTCTTATTTGATTATGCTATTTTTTGTATGTAAATTTAAATATTTAAGTTATTTAAATTACCTACAAGACTAAAAAATGCTTTGTTTCTTTTTTTGTACATTTTAATCTACGTTTAATTTTAATTATCATTAATTAACCTTAACAAGTATTTTGTTTTTATTGAAATTATTAAAACAATCAATTGTATATTAAACTGCGTTAAAATGAATAACAACTTCAATGAAGGCTAACAATGTTTGTAATCTTGTATAAGCCTTTTACGACTTGTATCTCTTTAATAATACTCAGCTCGCAGTTCCTCATACCTGCGGTTTTCAATACAATTGTGTTAAATCTTACAATTCTGAAGTGTTAACGACCTAAGAAAACAGGGTGCTATTACAACGTGCATACTTAGCCAGAGCCTCGTTACACGGGTTACGCTGGATGTAATGTCTGATAGCATTGCAAATGTTGGTCATATTGGAAATGATTTGGTCCAAGGTTTTTGACGAATATTCATTTTGAAACTGGCAGATAAAACAATTCCCTCCGGGTCCTGTTAATGATTATTAATAATGTGCTAAGTAAATTTTACATATGTTGTTGCAAATCCTAAACTAGTTTGTCTTTTAATATGGAATAAAATTATCCTACGCGTTGATCGTTAACTCAACAAGTTTCCCATTGTTGTTTCTTGACGCAATTCTCTGATTGATATTTTTGTATAATGTGATACGATACACGTTGAATATGTATTATTGGCCAACCTTTGGGCCATGTACGACTTGTTGGGCTTCATCACCGTTAGAAGATAGCAATCATTTAAGATTATGCGCTTGCAACGTTGTGGAATATGCGGTCCTTGGTAATGTTTATGACCTTAGACGAACTAAAATGCTCGTACCATTGAGATATTAAACTAAAGGTTTTGTTTATTTCTAGTCATGTAATGTGCAATTTAAATTTATGTAGCCTGTAAATTGTTTTATTTTGTATACAACTGTTTTTCGCTCACAAAGCTAGAAGTTAATAAAAATTGTACTATTTAAAAGAAAATAAAAAGACGTACCTATGTCCTACTCCAGTATAGGAATACCTACGTACAAAGTGAATTTCGAAACCATCAAGCACTTTTGGTATTGTTAAGTAACAAAACACAGACTCACAAATGTTCATAGTTTTAATATTAGTGAGATATACCGTAATATATTGTAGATGCATTTCTATGTTTTTACGCTTTACCTACTGTAACGTATACTAGTATATACTAGAAAATATTCTCATTTAAATTAAAATACCGCAAGTTATTTTGCTCGGTAGAATCCACATTCCGTCTCGATCACGTTGAACAGTAGAAACTAAGACAAATATGACACGAGAGGATTCAAAGTTACTTTTTAAAGCTTATTTGAATTGGAGAAGTTCATTTGAACTTCACAGCAAATAGTTTATTAAATAAAACGTGGTATTAATATATTAGCATATAAAATGGAGGTGTTCATTAATAACGATAAATAAATGGGGTCAACGAGTTGTCGAGTAAAGACTGGGTCTTGACAATGAGGAGAACGTCCTCAGACTACGTGGAGTGACGACATAAGTAAAATGGCTGGAGGCGGTTTGAGAATTAAAGCCGAATCAAGTAGCTTAGGAGGGGCCTCAGGAGTGGACGAATAAGGGCTGATGATAAAATACACATAATTAGAACTTTTTAAACTACGCAATTCATTTTAATGCGGTTTCATGAGTGATTCTTGAAGAAGGTTCATATTTATACATGCATATTATAGTACAGAAATTCCAAAAATTTCAAATATCCTAGTCGAAAAAAAAAGGATTTTTCTTTTCATGTTTCTTATTCAATCTAAAAGTTGTAAATATACCGCTATTGTACCCGTGTGAAGCCGGAACGAGTAGCTAGTTTGAAATAAAGTCATGTTTTCTTCATTTGTATAGAATACCGACACGACCATTTAGTTACTCGTCATAACACTTTTAATGTTGACTGCTACATCTAAACATTTGAAATAAGTATAGGTAACACGATATCAATTCAATAAATAAATAAAACATAAAATATCTCTATAAATATTTATTTATCATTATTATTTATTAAACTATTCATTGATTTTTAAAAATTATGTAATGATTAAAATATTTGAAGACTCTCATCGGGCTTCTAGTTTTATTAACCTTATTTTTCTCAGATTTGAATTACAAATACGAATATATCGAGATCAAATGTGTATTGGTTTATTTATGTAATAATTTGAAGTCATCCAATCAGATATAATTGACGGATTAAATACCAATTAATATTAGTGGAAATAGGAACCGGTTCAGATTTGTGTCGTTTCTTCACTGAGCAGATTTGTTTAAACATTTTCACGATAGTGATTTAATTTCATTAATATTTTAGAAAAGAGTTTGGTAAATATATTCCTTCACTTAAAGTTAATACTAATTTCTTTTGTGTGTATAAACGTAGGTAACAACGCGGTACAATTTATAATTGCTCATCAAAAATAAAACCCGCGATTTTTATTACTAAATTTCGTGTGGTCAAATATCGCTTGAGCCTTCTTACAAGTTTGAACAGTATACGCTATAACAGTGACAGGCGCAACGTCTAATCATCCACAAGGTAGCAACGCGTCGCACTTTTACGAATAAATGAAAAGTCATCGTGAGCAATTGCCTTACTTATCTACTTGTGTATGACGGAGCTGAAACATCGCCTCAAGTAATCACAGATCCGAATGATAATAGTTTGGAATGGTTAGAGAACGTAAATGAAGCTACGTCTATTGCTATCAAATTCGTTTGTCGTTTAGCTTTTTCTCGTGTCTAAACCGCAATCATCATTTTACTACAAAATCGGATCGATTCGTACTTTTTGTTTTCAAATGACTGACCTTAATGGTGACTGTTCTAAATTGACTATTTGATAGTGTTATAAAGTTCCTACAAACTTTCGTAGCTTTATATGTCGCTAAAATTTTGAATAAACATTGTTGTATTGTATATAAATGTATTCACTTGGTGGTAGACCACTTTGTGAACGCCCGTCTGAGTAGGTACCACCCACTCATACATTCTACCGCCAAACAACAATACTTAATGTTGTTGTGTTCCGATTAAAAGGGTGAGTGAGCCAGTGACATCTTTGTGCTCAAGGTTAATATTTCTTACAATATGAATGTCTATGGGCGGTGGCTATAACAAATCCTTGTTAAGAATTTTACATGGAAAAATTACTTTTAAATATGAATTGTAATTTAATGAAATATGAATTATAAATATCAAAGGTCAAACCCAAAATATTAAATATATTACGTTTCCATATTGATTATGTTCAGACATAAAATATCTGGCTCGAAGGACCATGTTTTAATTTTTTTTATTGTTTCAGGGTCTCGAAATCGTCAACCCACAAGCAGCTGAAACGCGAATCAATGAAGCAAATGCTAAGTACTTCTCTAATACATCTGGTTTCTTATCAGTGGGAAAGGAAACGACATAACTACATTCCACGACGAAAGTCACTCAAAAATGTCTCGTAAGTTAGCAACGCGAAAAGAATTCAGCGTACTATTGCGTCACTGCTTAAGTGAATAATGAAAATGCAATGTTACGGTCATAGCCCCTTGTGATTGTGTGTTTTGTGAATGAAATAAAAACTTTTAATAGATTTTGTGTTGTTTATTTTAATTTACCTATTTAGCTTATAACTAAAGTTATTATTGAGTTGCGTGAAGCGAATCCGGTTACATTGTACGGTAGTTGACAAGAATAAGCAAGCTTCGACTTCAAAAGTAAAATTAATATGATATAACAAGATAAGGTTAAAAACTTCAGAATATTTTTTATAAGACTCGATTTTGTCTCGACAGTATTTTATATTATATATAATTTAACATAATTGTTTCGTCAATTGAATCAAACAGCGAGCATGTAATTAAATTGAAATGCTTTTAAGAATTAATGATAAGGACTAAAATTAAGAAAAAACAAAATTATTTTGAATTAATTTACCCGTTCCTTTATCAACTAATTTACTATATAAATAAAAAAAAATGTATACTATAACTTTCATGAACAGGTTCTCATATTACTCCATAACAAAGAAATAAACGCGTTTTAAGCTACACAATATTTTTTTAACGATTAATTCCAGTTTACACAACAAACCCACAATTAATGTAATAATTATATCATTATTATATGTTTTAACTTGTATATGAATATTTAATACTATATCACATTATAGAAATTATATGATAGGTATTAAATATTAAACGTTTTTTAAGGTAGTCGTTAATAATTTATACATATTTTCGTATACCATACATCCATAGATTTTCCCCACTTTCTCTTATATATTTCCAAAGTGTCACATTCAGTAAAATGCTGAGAAACGACAACAATTCGTGTGCTATCAAAGTAAAAAAAAAATCAAATATTTTCTTCAATTTTGCTGAACAAAATGAAAATGCATATTATCGTGAAAGACAAATGGTAAATATTCTGATTTGAGATTTTCAAAGTCATTTATACTTTAAATTAATGTATCTGGAATTGGGCTGTTGTAAAGTTTAATTTTTCGTATATTATTTATCTTATATATTATATCAGATTTCTAACAGCGATTAGCTTTTTATTTTGTTCAGTGTTTCGACCGATTTTCTATCTGTCGCAGTAGCAAGTAGGTAGCAGATGCAACAATTTTAAAGAGGGACGGGGGAAATTATTCTATAAAATAGGGTATCATAGTTTTACGGTTGAAATTAATCAACCAAATCCAAAATCTATAGATTTAAGATAGAAAACTTCACGTAGACCGGTATTAAAACAACCAATCGACGAATTTACACCAATATTTTGTAATAATATATCTTAGAATGGCAGATTGTTGATTCGAATTTGGTCAAACCAAAATTAGAAAAGCCGGTCGATTGTGACGCGAAAATATACTATTTCGAACGTCTATGTGATGTCAGTCGGTTTTCGGTCATCTCACCTGGGATTGGGAGGACTTGACAAAGTCCGTAATGAATATACAAGAAGGTAAAAGAAAAACGAAACGGATCATTTAAAAGAAAGACATTATATATTATTTTAAAAGTGCGATGAAAGATTTTTATTTCCAACATAGAAGAGAATTAAATCCTAAATCACAGTAAGAACACTATAATTTGATCCATCATAAGTAAACACAACACAAGATAATTTTGACGATAATAAGCTTTTCTGATGGCTGAGAACTTTGTTGATCATATAAACATTAGTTCACACGATCTTTAAACCAACCGTCTGATGAAGATATTATTATAATTACTTTTTTGTGCCTTCAAATAAAGATATAAGAGATAAACAAGTAATAATTACAGAACGAATTACTGTCTCGTAAATGACTGGAGTTGACTTTGCTGTATTCTAAATTTGTTCGTATTAACATTCTTTTGAAGTTTATTATCTAACGAAATAAAAAAGGTTTTCAAACCTGTTTGATAGGTCAATATCATTTGCTCTAATCCTATTTTTATTTTATTCAACGCGACATTGTTGTTTTATAACCTGTGAGTCCACCATCATTATTGTATCGTCATCCAAATTAAATAATATACCTCCCAATCAAATCGATGCAACCTCTTACAATAGGTAAAATACTAGCTTTTACGTTGTAAGACATTAGTTGTATACAAGTGACAAGAATTTTTATGACATAAAATTATTCTCGTTCCAATGTATGATGCAGTAAACTGTTAAACAACATATTGATTAAAGTCGCAAACATACCTTAACGAGAAACACGAGCTAGCATGCCCTATTTACCACGTGAGTTGTTGCTATTACCACCAAGATAATTTAGTTGTCTGAAATAATATATTAAATACACAAGTAAGATCGTAGTATATTGATTTATAATTCTTTTAAATGGTAACATTTAAAAAAAATATATGTTTGATTATTTCAGGTTAATAATATCAAGAACAACAAAATGTATTAGTATAATTTTGTATAGAGTTATTATAAAATGTCAATAAATTAAAACAATTCAAAGGAATGAATCATATAACATGCACAATTTAATAATTTCTTGTTGCAATGCTACAAAAATTATTTAAGAAAACTTTACATACATAATTTTTTTTTTTGTCTATATTTGTTTTTTTTTTTGCATAGTAAATATATTTTTAAAATTCAAACTGTCATTTATTTCAAACAATTTATAAAAAAAACGAGATAAGATTTTAAGTTATGCCTTTTCGTAATAGCTGTATTTAAGTGTTGGTATTGCGTTGCATTACGTTGAACATGGTTAACTATCTGTGTTACTATAGTTCAAGGACGGCGCGCCGCGTTAACTTTTAAAAAAACCAAATAAAACATAAAACAACAATTACAATATGAAGATTTAACTTTCACAACTTTTACCGTCATTGCATAATACAGGTGCAAATAATTTTCGTTCAGTCGTTAGTAAATATTTGTAAACCACGTTTTTTAAAATACGCGTAGTCAATACGAGTACAGATAAAATGTGTAAAAGGTTTTTAATTTAATGAGTAAATATCGCGTTCACTTACCGCTTTCTGCTTTGGCAACGTTAAAGCAACGACTTCGCAATTAATGCCATGCTTTATGCGAAATAAAATTGAGTAAGCATTTACATAGACCGCATATTCTGACGTACGATGAGCGCACATACATTTCTATTCAACGTATTTCTTTCGCTTCCTTTTCTCTTGGAATAATATGAATATAGATTTTCATTATAAAGAAATAAAGATTAAGTTCTGCTCTATGATTATGAAAATAGTAAGTCCAGCACAAATTTCTTCGGTTTCATGATATTATGTTATTATCAGATTAACAGTCGGTTATGATATTTAAAAAAAAACGTTATTATGTCATTAAAACAGCTCGCGTTCCTGTCGTTTACGCACGTAAAAAACTTATTCACTTTTCGAAACAGTAATAACATTACATGATAACTTAAACACAAATAAATATATTTATTGCTATGGCAAAGGAATGATTAAATAATTTTATGGTTAGATTTCATTTCGAATTTGCGTGGGTAAAGTGTATAAGGTCGCCTAAAGACGGTCACTTTTAATGGCCGTTCCACCTATTTGGAATTATTAAACAAGGTTAAAGTTTAAAAAAAATCTGTAAATAAATTAATTTACTCGACTGCGCGGAAACACGTAGCAGATGCGGTCACATTACGCGATATGTTGATAAGACACTCCCAAAGAAAATAACGTTAACGGTTCATTGAAAACGAAAGAGGTAAAGAACGCGCAGTGAGTGAATGCTTCGCTGAGAGTCCGAGGAACAGGTTGGCGGCGACACATCCCGAGTGGCCCGCGAGGTTGCCGCGCAGTGCTCCGCCGGCCGCTAATGTGTGTGCGCGCGCACATACGGAGGCTTTAGAGCGCGACCGCCGCGAACTTGTTTTATCACCTGCGGCTCTTATGACAACATATGATTTAATCATTTTTCAGTGATTAAAAAACAGCAGTCTTTAGTATATTTCGCAAGGATTTTCGCAAAACCGCATAGTGCTAAGTGCTTGTGTAAAATAGCATGTTTCTTGTGGACTTGTAATAGATTTGAAGCCATAGCCATGGCGAGTTTTGAGGACCTTTCCTACGACTGGTCAACGCTTTGTCAGGAGTGTCCCGAATGCTGGACAGCATCAGGTCAGTGAATTATTTACATTAAATGATTGTAATTGTTAGATGTGAATTACGTTTCGAAGCAACGTTTTCTAAAATGATTTACAGTTAATTTAAATTTTAGCAAGTTTCTTTTAGCAACTACCCACAAATTCATCGCACACCTTTCATATTTAATTGGATGTTTCGAGATCATCTTTTTATGGCTTTCACATAAATCAAGACAATTCACATTTATTAAATTTAGTGTTATAAAAATGAAATAATTGCGGCAACCCGTAACCGTTGTACGGATATTGCATGTACGGAGTTCGTTTATTGTAAAAAAATATAAACCATAGAAAATAATTAAAATTTTACATTTTCAATTAGTTCTTTTTTCAGCCATTAAATTTTTTATTTTTTAGTTGAGTGCTTAGAAATATTTAATAATTGTTAAAAATAATAAGTTTTCTAATGTTTACATACAAATTAAAACAATTAATTTTCGTGATTTTTAATTGTAAGTATTTAAACGAACAACAACAACTATTCATTATTTAATTTTGTCAAAACGATAACACAGACATTTACATATTTGTAGCCTTAATGTTACCTTCGAACAATATTTTCAAAGTGTAATTTCTTGTTAACAAGACGCGTTGAAATTCAGCAACTTTCTTTGAAAAGAAATTGTATGTTATAACAATTCGAGTTACGTGTATGGGCAGTTGTTCTGCAACGGAACTCAATTTGTGCCTTTGTTGTCCGTTTGCTTTAATCATTTGACGGTATCCACGGTCACGCTTTCATCCACCCATCCGACGCCTCGCAGCGTACGGACCAACTCTTATGAATTTAGCAGTTTTGTAGCAATTACAGATTCATAATCATATATCGTGGATAATTAACATTTCTCCTTCATTCTATTGTTGTATATTACTAAGTGAGATTTCTAAGAGAAAATTATTTATTTAAAAGTATGCATCTCTTATTTATTTGAATAGCTTAAAATTTCTTCCAATTTGAATTTTATGAAGGCTGTTTAATATTTATTACTATGTGTATTGTACTAAATTAATGTTGAAATAATTGAATGAACGTTCGTTTACCGGTAAAGTTACCAAATTTATTGAGAATAGCTATGACATAATATTTAAAAATTACTTTTAATAGTTGGAACTAAGCAAAAATAGCGGTAAAAGTTATGGATTACATTAAATTTTGTTAATAATAAAAAGGAGAGTAAAGCAATATCATGAAAGATAAACCAAAAAAGATTTAGTTAAGTTGCTAATACTTATGTAAAAATATTTGCGTGCTGCTAAAAGATCCTTAATTTTATTTCCAAATTCTGATATTGTTTATATTTAGAA
Organism: Vanessa tameamea; assembly: GCF_037043105.1. Taxonomy (NCBI): domain Eukaryota; kingdom Metazoa; phylum Arthropoda; class Insecta; order Lepidoptera; family Nymphalidae; genus Vanessa; species Vanessa tameamea. The sequence continues at coordinate 10,141,661 of NC_087316.1, read as the reverse complement.
AAACCAAATAACTTAAAACAAATTGCGATCAATAATATCTTGTACTTACCTGCGACGAATGCAAGACGCTACCCGCCTGATGCCTATGAAATGTTTTATTTTTAAACTAAATTTAACTTTTTTAATTTATCCAATATAAAAGAAAATAATCTTCTAAAAAGGTTGCACTGCTTGACACGCGCATTAGGTAGAATTTTATTTGGTAAATATATAAATAAAAAAAAAAAAGGGTGTGATGTGATGAAGGTATGCAGTACACACATCCTGCGAAAATGTTATGCACGTTTTCCGTTTTCAAGTAGTAAACATCCCATCAAAGGCAAAGAAAAATATCCTCTTCATTTAAGGAGAAGACATATGACAGTATATATATCATCCGACCAAGCAGGTTTACGTCGTTTCACTTCACCACGTAGCACGAGATGATTATAAATTATAATGTACACTTATTACATAAAAAAGGCAGTTCATAAAAAGCATCTGGTGTATGGCGATCGCATGTATATGAATCCGTGGTTCTTGATTAAAATTGATGTGTACTATCCACCGAGCTGTTTCGGCTTTAATAAATCAAACGCACCTTTTTATTATAATTCATTATCTGAAAATTTGTCGAGCTCAGAATTAAATTAACCAATATAATACCAGTTACACCTGGTGCTGATAATTATATATTGTGGGTAGTTAATATATGTTAAATTATAGAAAATCGGAAGTAGTATTCTCGTATGTAAAATAAAAAACGACACCATATCAATGATGTAACCTTAATTTGACTTTAGATTGACCTCGAATTTTTAACCTTATTTGATAATATTTTGAATCAACAAAACTAAGCAATCTTTTTTCTGCGTATAAGTACTGCGTTAGATATTTGTATAATTTTTTCTTTTTTAAGTTTTAATTTATTCTATTAACAACTTATATACGAAAATTTCTTGGCTATAAACAATTTTTGCGCCCTTAGCTCCTAAATACAATTGTATTTTTTCGATAATTTTAGTATGAAAACATTAAAAAATATTATTTTAAAGTGTCATTTGATTTGAAAACTTTTTTTCGGCTATGTGAGATATAAAAATCGTAACTAAAAATATACAAGTACTTTTTTTTTTTACTAAAACATAAAAAATATATAAATATGTAAGACACAATAATCTTATTATTAGATATACTCGTAATTAAGCCAAATGCAATTATACTTATCCTTCAAATCACCACCATAGGAGATTATTGAGTTAAAGGTCGATGGAACGTAATAAAATTACCTTACAATAGTAATTAATACTCGAACGGAAGCTTATTCAATTTATTTAACACTAGTGACTTGCCTTGGCTTCGCCGTGATGCAATTTATTAACAACAAAATGATTTGATATAAAAAAAATATATACCAAACAGCACTATTGTGATTTTTTTAATAGGTTCCTATATAATTCCGAAGATTCCCAACAAACAAAAAAACCTAATTTTACCTCTATATCAGTATAAATTGAACGAAATTGTACTTTTTAAACAATAGTTACACTTTCCTTCACACCTAAGGGCATAATTAATAGTTCGTTATAAATTTTATAATTGATTTAATTTACTCTAAACGCAATTGGCTCAATTTTATTATTAAATGTTAACTAACAATTTTCTCACGAAACAGTATAATTTATTCGTTATTAAATCGGACGGTGATGGTTTTGTAATGTTCGCCTTTTATAGTACGAAAATGATTGTTCGTTACAAAAATAAATATAAAGATTTTGAACTAACAAGTGTGTAATAGAGTAAATGTTACCGTTCATCAATTAACATATGCCGTGGAATATTTACAGTGATGTCATTTGACTTTACAGAAGTTATCCAAATAAGTTAAGTATTTCGTACAAAGAGAGACAGACCTTATATATAGTCTACCATTTATAATATTTTTCCATTTATAAAGGTAAAACCCATTTTTATATTATTTATACCAACATAGAATTAAATATGCCAATTTAACTTCAATATTGATTATGTATTGGCATGGATATTGACACGAATCCACGATATAAATTAAGGTATAAATATAAAATATAATTGTCTGGCAATAATCATAGTGAAAGTTTAATTAGAATTAATAGATACCGCGGATTTATGGCATTTGCGTTAGCCTCGAATAAAAAAAAAAACATTTGGCTAATAATATTTATCAAACGATAAGATTGAAATAAAAGTACAACAATTATGTTTAGTGTTGGAATGAAACACACGACCGAATCCAGAAACGTCAAGTAAAATCAATCACTCATTTGGGCACAATTTACCTTTGAATCTCACCTAAATTTTGATAGAACTCTCAATCGTTGAAGTTTGAAGAATCGTTGGAAAAAAAAAAAAAAAAAAATATCCCGCTGAGTTTCTTTCGCCGGTTCTTCTCAGGTCCGAGGTGCTAAATTCCGAACCGGTGGTAGATTTTTGACAATCAATAAGCAAGTGTAAACACTTCTATATTGAATAAAGATTTTTGATTTGATTTGATTTGATTCGTTACAGCACTGATTGTCTCTTAATTTTTTGTTTATGGTACTATCCGTTAAACTGTCCGTTTTAATGATAATATATTTTACGTCGTTTTACGCGGAGCATTCTAGATGCAATTCTAATTTATAACTCGACTTTTATTACTTTTAACTCGCCACTATCACATCGTTAATGCTCCTCTTTTGGCAAAGATGATCTCTTCTGTTAAGAAGATTTGAAGCTATTTTCACCACGCTTAAGTGACGCTTTGTATATATACGTGATAACTAATTGATACTGGTCCAGAATTGAACTCACTATTTTTGTTCCAGATAATTTTGTTTTAACCATTGTCTAAGTTAGTCTAGTGCGTGTCAGAATAAAAAAAAATACAACGGTATTGGTTCTTAATGTTGGAATCGTGTTTTTAATAAAAAAACATATCCGATTTTCAAACTTCGACCTGCTGTCTACTACTGATAATTTTTGACAGATAAATCTAATAATATTTTAGTGGCATAAGTAAGGGTATGCACTCACGCTACAGCCTTATAAGGTAACCATTAGGCCAACGGCAGTCATAATAATGAAACTATTAATACGTAATCGTTTTCAATAATTAAACGGATTAGGAAAATAGGACGACTTTTAATTTCTTTGTTTATTTCAAATCTTTCATTGCAGTTGGGTAAATATTCAACGTATTCTCATTCATTGAGTTTGAAAAGGTTCTGAGTGTCGCATGAATAACAAAAAGGCTTGACACGGCCAAACAACCGTTAGAATGTGGTTGTAGCCGAATTCTCGACTCGTAGGCGCACTTAAGTTTTCTGCTATTAAGGCCACCCAAATAATTCTAACTTGCACTAGTACATATATGAAACAACGATGTCAATTTGTTTTATTTCGATTTGTTAACATTCGTTCATTAGTTGATAGTTAAAACAGATATAATTATAAAATCTACTCTTTATGTTAAGTAATGGATTGATAATAATTTAAAGTTTCCAAACGATGAAAACCAATTATTATCTAAATAAATCTAGAATAATTTCAAACATTTGAAAATAAAAAGGAATACAATTCTTCACTTCCTTATTATACGTAATTTTTATTATTTTTACTAACATGACGATAAAACAAACATTTGCATTTGTAGTGTTTCGGATTTATTTTTATGGATACAAAAAAAAATGTAGTTAATACGGTCGAGATTAACATTTTTTCTCAGCCGTACCTAAATATTTTCAATTTTTAAGGAAACAGAAGTCTAGGTAAAGATAAGTCTTAAGGTAATAAGAAGAACATATTCCATATGTTAGTCAATGACATAATGATATCGCTGACATTAATATGTAATACAATTATCGATGAAACATTAAATTTAATTATAAATATATAATATACAAAACTTTGTGAGTGCTAGTATAAGAAAAGGGTAAGAAAAATTCTTAACAACTAACCTTTAGGCGAATCATGTGATAATTATTATTTAAAATGAATAACGTATTAATTTAGCTTTATCACATCACAATGTATCTTTAAACTCGACAATTAAAATAATATATTTTGTTGATGTGAATAAAAATGAAATATAAGTGATTGTTTAAACTAATGTTATCTCGATTCTTTTATTTTCGGAGTAAGACCATCGTATAGTCCACGTAATGGTAAGGTGGTAATATGTGTTAAGGTACCTTTGCTTTTTGATAAAAGCACTGTAAGAACTATAACTTTAAAATTTACACCCACATTTAAAATACAAGTAATTATCATAAGTCGCAAATTATTAAAATATATAAGTAAGTAATCTTATGTAGTACTTCCATGTGTAATTTTTAGAATAACTTGTTTGTGAGATGTTAGCTAGAAGCAAATACGCGAAGTAAAAACATATATTTATACAAGACAATCAAATGTACACAAAGCATATTTATTTACATGTCATATTGTATAATATATAGGGAGTGAATAAGTGCTTATATTATTTTCATAATTGTCATCCATTTAAGTGAACAAGGTAAGTATAACATTGTCCGCCTCCGCAAACGACTTCCTTAATCGGTAACTTCGTTATTAAAGTCATTAGAGAGGTCACTGGTTAATGTTCTAAGGACTGTATTATATAATATTAATTTATCTACAAAATATATAAGCGTTAGTAATATTTCATCGGAGACTAATGAGTAAAGTAGTTTAGGTAGATCTCATGTTGGTTAATTACGAATGTGTTCCAATAAAAGTTACTGTTTTAAATTTTTAATGTGTATAGCACACAGTCGATGCGATGTGATTTTGTATTGAGTACATTATGACATTAAAATATTTCCCTTTTATATCATAGATTAGATTTTTACAACGACTACAAAAATAGAAAATCTATTTAAAAGATTGAATTGTTTTTTGTAAATTTTTGTGTTGAAAAAAATTAATACTACAATTTTTTGCTCATTGTAATTTATATTTAGGTGTTTTTTACACTTCCTTCGTGTGAAATTCAAGACTCTCAAGTCGAGATATTTTCCAACCTCAAATTTCACGTCAACAATCATTCTTTGTTTGGCAAATTTGATTTATACTTGAATAATGATATTACTTACAGTAACAGTATCTTTTGAAATACATTGTGGAATTTAATACGTAATAATATTTTAATTCAAAATTGCGAACTCCATTTCCTAACGCTTAATAAAGACACAATATTTTTGAGACAAATACTTTGTACCTAATAATATACACGACTTCAAAATAAAATGTGTAGCGATTCTTTAAGTATTCTTTCGTTTCTGTTAAATTGTTTTTTGATAACCTCTTTTCGTGACATTTTCTTTTGCATTTGGACTATTTTATTTGTTTTAACTAAAACAAAAATTTCGTAACATTTTTTTTGATTGTTGCAAAATAAAAACTTGACGGTACTCTTATTTGCGCTCGCTGGTGGCTTTTTGATACTTACCAATTAATTACGTTCAATTCTATACGTATTTTTTTTTTTGTGGCAACGGAGCACAGATAACGATGTATATTTTATCATGTTCCATTTTCGAAATATGTTTACTCAAATGCGGATGCTACTACATAAATAAAAAAAGTATTCGTAAAGTCAACACGACCTGTAAAGATGCGTATAATACTTTTAAATAAGGACGTTGACCGACCAAGCCCGGAGACTAGTTCGAGCGGAAGGAAAATAGATAACAAGATTTACAGGTTGTAACATAACACGCGGCTCATAAGTGTAGTGATTGTAGTTTATGAGCAAAACAATGAATTCTTAATCGATTTTCACATGCGATCTTTATTTATTTGAAATTATTTTTTATTGTTGATATTTAAATCGAGAATGGTCTACTATGGTCATGTTATGCGGAGGAATGAGGACCATGTCTGAGGAGAGTCTTGAGCATGGACTTAGATCGATATAGGAATGGGATGACCAAAGAAACGATGCATGGATTGTGTGAAAGACGGTATGGCTGGAAAGGATGTTACTTGTGAGATGACGTCAGACAGAGAAGTATGGAAGAAGAAGACATGCTGCGCCAAGCCCAAATAAAATTGGGATCAGGGTAGGAGTAGGGATGATGATTAAAATCGATAATGATATAATTCGATATTATCCTATTTTGATTGTGATACCAACATCTGTCAATCTGTATTGATTTTATTAGTGGAAAGTAACTCTATCTGTTAGGCTTTTACAGTAAACTAGATCGATTGTGATGAAAAAACTTGACAGACATATTCTATTTTTTTCACAACTTGAGGAGGTAATGTCGCGTATAAAAAGAATGTAAAGAAGTTCTTGAAGCATTTCTATAACAAAGTAAATCCAAATCGAACGGAATCCAAAACCAAAGAAAAAAAGATGAAAGTAAAATTAATTTAATGTAAATGTTCTACTGCTGGGCTCAGGTTTGGAGCTTATTCCACCACGCTGTTTCAATCTGGGTAGGAGTATATGAAATTAGACAAATTATATTTTGCTTCGCCACAATTATTAAATTTGAAAATTAAGTCCTGGATCTAAATACTAGGCCATCTCGGTTATAAAAAACGGTTGGACAAAATAAATTTAATAGAGAGTAACCTTTTTGATCCTTAAAGACTCATTGTATAGTTTCGTCTGTTTGTGTGTTATTTATCCCCCTGTATGTAACTTATATACATAATTACTTAAACTACATAATACAATATACAATACATTTTAGCGACATCTAATACCCTGCTGTTGATGGAAAAAAAGCTCCAAAACCGACATCAATTGTTGTCGTTTTGCGTCGCAAATGACTGAGGTTTTTTTCGTAACGTGATATTTGTCACACTCGTGAGACGCTGACTCTCTGTCGAGCGTGACTGTGACCATGGTGTGAAACCAGGTGTCATTGAACGCGAGTTAACGCTTAAGAAGCTAATAGACTATGCGATAATCACTGGATCCTGAACTTTTTTGGTTGTTGCGTAATATAATTTTGGGCTTCGTTTACAATTTTCAATTTTGGTATTTATTTAAAAAAAAAATCTATCAGGCCTCAGATATCAGTTAGTTTAATTTCAGAAAAATAACGCCTATAGAATCGATTTAGTTTAAATTTAGTGTATATCAAATAATAATCTTAAATACGAAATCGTATGCCATATAATTAAAGTTTTTAAACTAACCCTATGTTCAAATAAAAATAATTTTATTAACAACGGTTACAGTTCCCATCGGCAATTAGTAAAACGAACTTATGATAGATGATAATATATATAAGTACAGCTCATCATTTTATTTGTAATTTTTTTGTTTTCTTACATAAAATACAAAGAAATTTGTACGCTATATTACAAAAATTTAAGTGCCTAAAATTAACTTTCAGATATAAAAATAAACTTTGTTCTTAAAACAGCTGGTTTAATTTTGATAATAGTATTCAGTCTTAGAGGCCAATGCCATTTCCAATACCAAGCTGGATGCTGGTTCCGAGGCATAAGATGCGTTGAGGCACGATCGGCAATATGTTAAGATTATACGAATCGAATATCGGGCTGATTCCGCCCCTTTTTATATGTTAATCTCCAATAAATAGAAGTTTTATTAGTTTTATTGCCTGGAAATCAAGGTCTATAAAAAGGTACTCCCCGTGCAAATTTACCTGAATAAAACTTGAAAGCATCGTCGTTTACCAGTTGTTTAGTTTTGACCTTAAAAGTCAGGCTCTTAACTAAGTAGTTGTCGATGGTTATATCGAGATGAATATCATAATTTTATTCCACAAACAGCCGCTAGGGAAATTAACTTACTTTAATAATTCATTCATGCTTTCATTCACGCAATAAATTCATTCACTCTCTTCTAAAATTGTTCAAATTTAACTTTGTATTTTAACAAATCTTCTAATATGTGGATACTTCAATGGTAAGCGAATTTCTCATTAATAATAAATGTATTTTATAGGTACATTACTTAAACGCTTGACAATTACGATTATATAATATACCTATATTGAGTCCACGGAGAGTGGATATCTGAAAAAATAATCATGATTAAAAATTAAAATGAGGTGGGGCTTGTGTGATTGCGAAATATTGCTTCAAGTAAAAAGGTAAAAGTGCGTTACCGAATTTCTTGGAAAATTTTGCGATAAAATAATTAAATTTTAAATATCACCTAGAGTTTAATTTTATAACAATAAAAGTTTTCCACTTTTTCAGTTCAACACAAACAGCCGCGAACTACTAATCTAATTGACGAAGTACTTTCACATAATCATATATTTTAGTTTCTAGATATTTGTCTATTTATATAAACTGACATAGGTCTGTGGCTTTCTCTATATACAAGCGAGCACACACTTTTGAACCGTAAGATGTCCTGTGTGGTTGACTAGGTAGTCTCTCTTGAGTATATCGGCCGTGACCGAAATCAATCAGGAGGACTACAATATATATATTTACTAGCTCCATTTCCTCACCTTAACACGGATACAATAAGGGTCTATATACAGCTTTTAGATTGAAGAACAAACACAGAAACAATTTTCCTTTGTTTATCTCCGTCTACGAAAGTTGAAATTCTCGGCTTTTCTTTAAACCTTCCTCTCGAATCACTCTGTTTATTGTATTATTTAAATTCCGTTATATTGTATGTATTTAAATTCCGCATTAAAATCCGTTGTGTAGTTTAAAAGATGTAAGTGTACAGATGGCGGGAAGCGACTTTGTTTTATAACATATTGACACAGATATCATCGTCGATATACCAATAGCTTAATTTTACTGCCTTCGAAAATTAGTAACGTACTATTTTTTTTTTCAGAAAATGCAGTTTAAACTCTTTTTATTCGTCTTTGAATTATTTTTTATAATAAAATACAAAATTACAAATCATTGAATGCGCACGTGCGATTGAACTAAACATCACCGTAAATAACCATAACTTTTTTTTTCTTTTGATTGATTGAGAAAAAATATATATATGATATTTTGATTTCGTATCTTCATATAATAATTTAAATATTCACAATGATAATCGTTAAAAAAAATCCTGTCAAATGCAATAATTTCCGTACAATAAAATTTACTGTTCGCTAATAATAATGGGAATTATGAAAAGTATAGTTCAAAGTTTGTATAAAATATTGCATTCATAGACATACATTAATCATTTCTTTAAATTGACCCATTTAGGCCAGTCGCCGTAGGTCAAGTTTCGTATGCATCTTTTGGGCAATGATAGGTTAGTTATTATATCTTCTAGAAATAATGATTTTATAACCATATATATAAATTTCTCGTATGAGTAAAACTGCAAGATAGCGTAAATGATTCTCGCGAATTTGATAAGATATAGGTACGTGACTTTTCTTGACTGTGATTCTAAATATTATTTTTCTTGGAAAAAAAACTGTACAAGACCTTATCGATAGGAAAAAATTATTATCATTAATTTGATTATAAAAAAATACTCATTTATAAAATAAAAAATAGCCTTTTCGAGGAAGTGTGAGGGGAGCAAATCCACTAAGATCTGAGATAAGAGGAACCCATCCAACTGTATAATTTTAAAACCAAATTGATAACTTAAACTTCCTTACGCCTGGCCTACTTGTCATATTACAACGTTTGAAGACGAATGGACGTCAATTACAGATTTAAAAGCATGGCATAACGATGGCAAAGTAGACTATTAATAGCAAAAGCGACTGCCGTTACAGCGTACAAGGTGAATAGCAACTATCAAGCCTGCAACCGAGTGCGACTCACGAACCGCATTCCATCATGTTGATTATACTCCGAAGCATAACAAAATGACACTGGACATTTCAAATGAATTATACTGTTTTGCGCCTCTGTCGTTATCTTGTCACGTATAGATCCGTTCGCTTGGGGTTATTACCATAATATATTTAATTCTCGACAGCTTGTTATACTTCGAGCCGTTTTTACAACTTCCTACTCCCAGACTCGGCGATAAAAATATATTCATTCTTTTGGAGTGTTTACACCCTTCGTTCTAATAGACGTCTATGCCATATTTTATAAGTTTTTTAAGAGTTCGCGGAGCGATCGTGATCGGATAAAAATACCCAAACATAAAAACATTCGCATTTTACGCTAGTAATATTAAAAGTCACGTTCCCTAATGTATTTAAATATAAGCTCAGTAGAATGTAAGTCATTGCAATAACCTTTTCAAACGGAGCCTCTAATATTCTACGATCTGTTATTCATGTATGCAAAACTATTGTTGAATTTAAGCGTCGTTCCATTTAAGTTACAAATAAATATGCAACATAAGTAAATACGGGTACGTGTTTTCAATTGTCCATAATTTGCTGTGCGTTTCATCATGCTGCATAGAAACGTTGAGCCTGTCACAATGATTATTCGACAAAAAGGAAAAACGTATATCTTTCTCAATTCAATTTCATTGAATAGAAAAATATAATGCGTCACTTTGTACACGTGATAGATCAAAATTGGGTCTGGAACATTTCATCTTCCAATGTGACATAGAGGAACGTAATATAGATCGCTCTTGCAAATGTAACCCCAACGCATCCAAAGAAATTACAGTTATAAAAAAGATATTAAACATACTAAAGTATTGTAAATCAAACTAAATGATTCAATAGTAGAGCTGTAGTATGTACTCGTCGTAAATAAATGGCTACTGAATGCTCATTATCTTAATTTATAAGGAGAATAATAAAACTACCTGAGCAGTTATTCAACTGTAAATGTTAAGTGCATGTCGATTTACGGTAACTGAATTTGAGAGTTAGATTTTAACATTACACAATCAACCAACATCCAGAACGTAATTTAAATTGCGCAAGCTATTAATAAAACTATCTAAGTGCGTGACGGAAACGCATTTACATAGGATTCTATAGTCAGAACTTGCGTATTTCCTGAATAAAGTCTATTGCAACCAATGTTAAATATAATAACAGTCTGCTTGGTGGCAAAGCAGATCAGGTTAGATTCGCCTGAGTAGGTAGGTAGGTACTATCCAGTTATAACATATTCTACCACCAAATAGCAATACTTAGTGTTGTTACGTTTCGGTTTCATGGGTGAGTGAGCCAGTGTAACTAGGAATAAGGGACGTAACATATTAGTTCCCAGGTTTGGTGGCATCGCATTGGTGATTTAAGGATCCGTTTGTCAGTCTGTCTACCTATTTTGAATAAAAAAAGTCTCGAAACAAATCAAACAGTCAGATCGCAGTGTAAATATTACGGTGAATATATATTTAAAAAATACAGGTAATATAAATATAGATCATAATTATTTTTTTGGTAAGTTTTGGGGAAATTGAATCTTCTATAGATTCCTCCACAAGACTATAGTCTTGTTATTAATTTGTGATTAATTTTGTTCTTACATGTAGGCGTTTATTGTTATATATATAAATTATCCTTGGCTTTATGAAATATATTTTCATGGTAAGTTATTCTTGGTCTAATGCGTTTAAAACGTTCTCGCATTTTGCACCAACACTTATTGGGTACCAACTAGTCTTCGGGTCATTACATTGTGCAAAAAAGTTACTGGCGTATTTCTCCTAGGAAAGTGAGGTGATTTAATTGCTTATAAACCACCTTCGTCGATACCGAATGGTTTAATAAGTTTGGCGTCTGTCTGTTTGTCTGTGGCATCGTAACTGTCAAATGCATCGACAGATTTTATTTTTTTTCGAAAGCTATTCTGCCTGAATGTTTCTTAGATAGATATATAGAAACGATGTATTTATTTTATTGTTTTTTTAAATTGTATGTTTATTATTAAATAAAATAACAATAAATATATCAAAAAATAATATTATATTACATATAAAAGTATAAACTTGATCGACGTGATTAAGGAAATATCGCTGTCAAAATGTCTTCTTCGTTTAATGTTCAGTTAATCTTAACATTGTTTCGTGACAGACACCGATCATGTTTGAATATTGTGTTGTTGCGTGTTACGATTGCGTTGTTGACAGCTGGCTATGAAGAATTTTGAATATATTTAAAGGCGCTTCGTTTCTTAAAGTCAGTGTAGCGTGTACATAAAATCAAAATGACTAAATTATTGTACCGACAAACTGTGTTTAAACTAATTAGGCTAATATTATTAGATATGAATAGCAAATTTTAATGCCTACAATTACAACGCTTAAAGTATAACATGGGTAACAACTGTATATGTGCCACTGCTGGGCAAAGGATTTCTTTTCTGTTAAGGAGAAAGTTAGGAACTTACATCGTTTTCCCGCTCCAATGACAGATTTTCATACGACACGTGCAGTTTTCGTCACGATAAACACAAATTAAGCACATGAAAACTAAGTAGTGTCTGACTTTTGAACCAGCAATATTCGATTACGATTCATGTGTTCTAGCTATTTTCATGTGATTGCCGTCTTCGGCGAGTCACAGTCTGCGGGATCGTGTCGATATAACGCATTCGCGGACCGCGTTTAGCATAATTTAGAAGAAATCCCACACCTAACAATCTTAGCAGACTGCAAGAAAAGATAGGACAGACACAAAAATATATCAGACGTAGTAGATTCAAATCGTGGCAGAATTTTTGTGACAATATTAATGAGGAAACTTCATATAGCGAAATGTCGTTTCGTATGAAGTGGATCAAGGGCTACAAATCCTCCCAGAATTTTATAGATAGTGAAATTTCTGAAAGATTATTACGAAATTTAGCACCTGATTTTGTATCACCGAATCACCCAATATTTAAAACCGATAAAGAAAAGCTAAAAACTCCGATTACGGTACAGGAACTAAATAATTGTTTAAAACGATCAGACACGGCACCAGGCCAAGACGATATAACTTATTCAATGATTTACAATTTGCCCGATGCCGGTAAGGATATACTTGTGAATCTATATAACCAGTTTTTATCAGAAAGTTTCATACCAAAGCAATGGGGGGAAGTTAAGATAGTTCCTGTACCGAAAGCGGGAAGGGACAACAGATCAATGTCCGGGTGGAGGCCTATTGCACATCTTGTGTTTATAAAATATTACATATTATAATCACACGTAGATTAGATTGGTACCTTGAAAAGAATGATTGTTTTTCAAATGAAACAGTAGCCTTTAGGAAGTCACGTTCTTATTACGAAAATCTGGTTCGACTAATAACTCGTATTCAAATTGGCTTTTCTAAAGCTATCGCAACGGTTGGCTGTTTCATCGATATAGATAATGTCAATGTAGCAAATCTGTTGAACCTTGTTGATGATGCCGGTGTTGGGGCTTTCCTGTGTCAATACCTATGGGAATATCTTCGTGAAAGAATTTTAACTATTCAAATTAGTAATACCCTAAAATTATCGCGTACTTCAGCAGTAGGCTTACCACAAGGTGACCCTTTATCTCCGTTATAGTTTAATGTTGCTACTAGAAGAATATGTCGAGAGATATCGCAAGTATTTATCTCGCAGTATGCAGACGATTTTGTTATGTATAGTTCAAATAAGATAGTCAGCGTGGCGGCAAACGATATACAAAATGCATTAGATATATTTTGTGATCTCATCAGAGAACTTGGATTAAGTATATACCAACGAAAAACCAAAGTTTGCATTTTTAGTAAACGCAGAGCTAGAAGTAACACTGCAATCCAACTGGTAAACAATAATTTGCGCTTACAAGTAGTTGATAGTGTTAAATATTTGGGGATGTGGTTAGACAAAAGCTTAAAATGGGGGAGGCACATTAATGAGATTGGAGACAAAACGTTAAAATTTATAAATATTTTAAAGGTGTTAGCTGGTAGTACATGGTGGATTCATCCTATACATTTACGTCGACTTTACTTTTCTATTATCCGTAGCAGACTTGATTATGGTAGCTTTTTGTACGATATCGGTCTAAAGAGTCACCTAAGTAAGTTGGACAAAGTACAAAATCAGGCAATGCGAGTTATTGGTGGATTTATCAGAACCACACCGATTCATGTCATGGAGAGCGAATTGTGTATTCAACCTCTTAATAACCGTAGGGAATACCTTGCTGGTAAGTTTGTGCTAAAATCTAGATCTATGGAAAACAACGTAACTGTTAAAGTTTTAGAAGATTTAAACAAGAGTTGTCGTAATTATTATGGCCATTATTCTGTTAAATCAAATAAAAAATTACAATGTCATTCTCTCCTTACATGGGTACGTGGTAGAGACCTAACTAAAAATATAATATCAGATGTAGAAGGAATAGCAATTTCAAAATCATTATATAAAAAATCAGATATTTTAAATAGATGTCGGACATTTCTGGATACCCACTATAAGTCGTTTTACAAACTTTTTACCGACGGATCTAAAGGTAAATTTGGTTCAGGAGCAGCTATCTTTGATCCTCAGACCGATATTAAGATCAATATATTATGCATAGTGAGCTTATTGCAATTTCAGAATCACTTTCATATGCGATATCCAGTTCCGGAAGTCAGTTTGTTATATTGTCTGATTCAAAGAGCGCTCTTCTTCATTTGGCTCGGTTAACCTCGACCTTTCGATCTAGCCTATATTTTAGAATCCATATGCAATAATCAAAATGCAAATAAAACTGTGATAATGCAGTAGATACCTTCACATATCGGAATCTTGGGCAACGAGGAAGCTGACAAAGCTGTAAAACAAGCTGTTGATGACGTAATTCCTTATCATTGCATACCTTTACATACTGAAACTTTAAACAAGTTCAAGAAAACATGTAAACAAAACTGGCAGGAATATTTTGATGAGCGGTCGCGACATAAAGGTTTATGGTACAAGACAACTGTATGTGAACTTCCACATTGTCCATGGTTTCAAAAAATTAAAAGAAGCAGGAAAAATATAGTGGCAATTATGAGACTTCGTTCCGGTCATATTCCGTCTAACAAGTTTTACTTTATGATGGGCAAAACAAATATTTATAAATGCGTTTTATGTAACTGCATGGATGATATTTATCATCGATTGATGGAATGCGCGCGGAATGCGTCGTTCCAGCCCCGTTTATTAAAATCATATGATGTGGGTATATGTAATAGCTTGCTCGCAGTACCATCATCAAAAGAAGCTAAGCTATTATTTAAAATATGTGAATAGAAGTTTTTTAATAATTCCTTATATAAAAAGAAAAGAACAGATTATTGATGTATAATATTATTATATTAAGTTTATTAGATTCTAAGTTGGTTTGATTTTTATTATTGTGTTTTGATATTGTGTTTTGCTTGTACGGAGGTGACATAGTCAATCTGATGATTAAACTCCTAAATGTTAAAAAAGAAAAGAACATCATAACTCATTAAAATATACCTATGATGATATGCGCTTATTGATATCAGATGTAGACTTGGATAAATAAAAAAATCAATCTAACGAAAGTAATCAAGGTTTTATACTAAGACCACCCATCAGAATAATCGATATTTGTTTTACAATCTTCTTTATAAAAAACGTTACTATTCTTACTGTAATCTGTAATCAAATGATTGATTTACTAAGCATTGTATTCCAGTGTGAACACGAAAAAATCTAAATGGCTTAACCTTAATATCTTGATAATTCGGGCAAGTCGGTGTCAGGCTTTACATATGATAGGCTTCTGTAATCATGAATATTACACGAAATAAAGATATTTAAGCCGATTTCTAAATATTTGAATTTTGGATGAATTTCTCCGTAATTATTTGTACACTAAAACTCATACAAAACTGAGGCAAATTTGCTTTTAATTGTAGATGTTTAATAACGATTAAACATCTTGGCTATATCATAAGGATCCAACACAGTGAACTAAGATGACCCATATATATGTAGGTGTGCTGTAAAATATGAATAATATATTTCAACGTACCACCTACAAATAATTTTACTCACGCCGTTTTTCACTAGCAATAATGATAAAAGTAGGTATGTAACAATAAAAAATCGTATCACCTAATATGTCTTAAGAATCTGGTTTAATCTACGAACAAAAATAACACGACAATTAGGTTGGACAATAATAATTGTTCAGCAATTGCCAGTGATTGCTGTAATCACTCGGCTATATAGATAATAGGTTGGAAAAGTAATTTCTTATTCGACTCGCTGGCGGGCCCCGCGCGTGGGTGTTGCTATGGTGCAAGTATGCTGTAATGATGATACATATCTCAGTTGTTTACTAGTCCTCGCTATACGTAATATCTTACACACAATTCACTTATGAAATTGACTTTTGACTTTCTTATTGTACGATTAATTCTTGTCCATTTAAGGCGGTTTGTAATATTTTTTAAAGAGTGATTTATTTTGGTTTGTCTATTTGTTTATATGTAATAGTTTTAAATTGTCTCGACTACATTATGTTTTAGTAGAAAGCTGAATGGTACATAATTATATGTTCCAGTTTAAAATCACTCGAACAGCATTTGAGTTTGTGAGCAAATGTTATTTATTAAACATTTCGATTATTTTTTATTTTTTGCTATTTGATTGATCTGAAATTTATAAAGTAAGGAAGCTTAGGCACATCGTGGGAGTGGTTTTTGTTCATTCATTTCATTCAGTTCAACAGTGGACTGCGGTTGTCTGATAAATTATTTGATTAAAGAAAACTTTGGAACATCGCGTGTTTAAACTTTGTTTCACACCTTTACGACGTAGAATACATTGCAATGCTGTTAATGCATAAGCACGAATTTTCCGTTCATTCTTAAATTTTTCCACTCCGTTATTATCTATTTATTTTTAATTGCCTTTCAAATATATTTACAAAATATTTTATATACGTGACAACATTTGAGCAATTTTCGGAATTTACAAGTTTAATAAGTGCAACGACGCAACAGGCGGCCTTATCACTCAAATATCGATCTTTCATATATCAGGATATTTTTTGGTAGATGACCACTTCGAAATTTGTGAGAAGGGGCACGATATACAGAGTAAATGTATAGTCTAATCTGAAATTAAAAAAAAAACATACACGAAATCAAATAAATACTATATAATTACACAATCATAGATAAACAAACATTTTTTTAAAACAGCGAATGGAGGTTTTATTGTAAGAGGAAGTTTACTCGATTTCGATATTAAGACTAAAATTTTCTATCCAAAACAAATCTATACAATAAACATAGTCATATATATGTATATAACCGTTTTTGGGTTACGAGCCGTTAAAATCCTTACCATACACAATGCCGTCTTGTGCACGCGTGCTATGAAACTTACGAAATATTTTTTACCGGGACGCGGAATTACGCCTCGTACACAATCCTAGCATAACTAAGCAAAACAAATCGTTTCTTAATTATAGTAACTCGACTTTAGTGTTGCCATTAGTTAAGATAATGTGTACAGCAGAATTAGTTATTTTTCAGTGCGAATATGAATGTAAAGACTCGGACACACGCGACATTTTTTATGATCAACGTGCAGCCATGTAATCTTGACGTATTATTCGATTGTTATGTTTATCATAATTAGTCAGCACTTTTAAAATTAAAGTCTTGAGCGTTCGTTGTTTTATACTTTAGTTGATTCAGAGAAGAATAAGTATTTAAAAAAAGATTAATTCCTAATAATTATTAAACGAATGAATACGGACTTTAATTTATTATTATTGATTAAAGATACGTTATGTTATACAATAATCAGTAATTATTACCACTATACGCTTACAAACGTTTGTACTGAACTCAAATTGCGTTAGTTTTATTACGAGACTATTAGTCCGTCCCGACTTCTTGTGGATAAAATTCATACAAAAATATCCCTTAATGAGAGTATACATCGCGAAAGGAGTATAGTTTCGAAGTACTCGTGATTAACTTATTTTGCACGTTTTAAACAGAGAAATTATTTGTTGAAAATTATAATATTCATTTCCTCAATGTTATAAGGTAATATTGTTTAAAATCTAAAAATAAATTCAACGAATTGTGTACATTTTATTTTATTTACAGCTATTAGCCGACGCATGCTACATTTTATAAATATAAAAATAACTTGTTTTATATATCTAGTGAAATTGTG
Organism: Vanessa tameamea; assembly: GCF_037043105.1. Taxonomy (NCBI): domain Eukaryota; kingdom Metazoa; phylum Arthropoda; class Insecta; order Lepidoptera; family Nymphalidae; genus Vanessa; species Vanessa tameamea. Next base: position 10,123,652 of record NC_087316.1, on the reverse strand, counting down.
CATTTTTTCCTTTTTAAGCTATATCTAAAATCATCAAAAAAAAAAATGTAAAATATAATTATTTCTCTAGCCATAACGTTTGTCAAAATGAGCACACTGTGTACTCACAATGACTGCCTTGCGGTTCCATTTATTACCAATTATCTAATGTTTTATAGTTTTAATATGTTATGACATATTGCACATAATATATGAATTATGCATCGATTAAAACATAATCCGTATGATACCTGCTATTATGACTTCGAGTGAGTATTAACTACACTATGTGCTCGTAAAATGTGTTAGACTGAGAATATTTTTCATCAATTTATAGCTTTTTGATACTGAGGCAATAAACATGAGCAATAAAAAGGTTCGCTGTCGACTATTGATTTTGATTATTCGAGTTTAGAATTCGAACTGTAATGCCCACGCGTATTGACTGGTGCACTTAGCAAACAATAAATATAAAATAATAGCCTTAAAACATGCATAAAGAAATCAGTGTGTATATTCCTTATGAAGTATTTTTTTTTTATAATGTAATAAAAACCTTTTTGATAGTTTTTAATTTTATCTGTAATTCAATCTTTATTTTATCATTTTAGATGTTTGGATATTGTTTATATTAATACTAAGTAGTCAAGGATTTTCGAACGTATTACCAAGGCCAATGCATAAAAATAAAAACGGTGCATTGTGTGGATCAAATTTTGTTAATTACGCATCCCTACCGCGTTTCATTGAAGCACAGAAAAGGAAGCCGCATCTTTTTATTCTACACAGAGGCAGATGCAAAAAAATATGCCAGATATACTCACCTGTATGTGCGAGTAATTGGAGGACGTACCATAATAAGTGTCAATTGGAATACGCGAAGAAGGAAAGTAGAAATCTTTATTTAAGATATCCAGGAAAGTGTGCACTGAAACTTCTAAGTCATCCCAAACGTGTAACTTTAATTACCTATGAATATTATTTTAAAAGTCAAGAAGATTATTTTGATATAAAAAAATGCAAATTACATTGTTAGTTAATATTTTATATTAAAATATGGTAGCAAAGTAATTTAATAAATAAAAAACTACTCTTTAAATAAACCTTATTTCAATTTAAAATAAATGCAATAATTAGTAGAACTTACCTTTAATTTCAATATTAACCAACAACTTTAAAAAGACGGGTAATTGTTGTAGATAACTTGTACAAATTTTGTATATAAAATAAACTTACAATTTAAACAATAAATAAATATGTTACTAACATGCTTAAGAAGGTTCAGACACCTTATACGGTTAGTAATTTTCTGTTTAAAGAAATTAAGTTGTTTTAAATTTAGAATAATATTATATTTGTATAACAACTCCTTTATAAACAAAAATGTGAGTGTATGTAAATACACACACGTACACAGAAGAAGTGTCTTAATATTTTTTATCAAAAATTATAATTTATAAAACAAATACGAAAATTCTTTACCACTATTATCGTTCATAATCGAACGTTTATAAACGAAAGAAAACTAACAAATGTGATTATTCATTAGTATTGACATTAGTTACATTAGCTTCGCTAGACATTTTTTTACCAATATTTATTTATTTTAATTTCGTCAATTTTTGATTTTCGTCATAGATCTAATCACTCTCGCGGAGGCGCACCCTCCACGTTTGTATGCGCGCACCTGTCCGCATGTGTTTGTTTGTGTGTGTATATAATTTAAAAGTTTAATTGAATACGATACATTACATCGTTAGTTAAACTAAAGGCAGATATTTATTAGAATTATTTATTTCTATTTGCTTGGAGTTTATTCGATTTCCTTCGACAAGTTTACCTTTAGTTTTAGTTTTTTACTCTTTTCACTGAAATGAATGATGACTTTTATTAGTTATTATTAATGATTATGTTTTTCTTCAAATTTTTTAAATACTTACTCATTATATACTAGTAAATTATTATGTTGCTCCTTTTACTTCTGATTAAGAAGAATCGTTACTTTTAATTAAGAATATTTATTGAATGCATTTTTGCATTGTTTATTTATCAAATATCATATTTAAACTAAACAGCTTAGTTTAAATTTAACATAATAGGAATATTTCTTACAATTCCATGTATTTATGAAGGCTTTTTAATGTACACTCTAATTTTTCACTTCAATTTGTATTGACACCTTCAGCAAAATGTTATAGGCCTTATCGTATTTAAGTTTTGATTCTGATTTTGGTCTAACGTTATTTTCTGAGTCAAGTTCACATTTGCCCAAATGTTCTACCTCGAGAGATGGGTCCAACATCAATTTATCTTGTCTGAAGTCACAGATATTCTCATAGGTTTTACCGTTGGAAGCACAGACGAATTTTGAGCTGTCGTTCAAAAGACACATTACAATGGATTTTTGCGAAGAACAATCTTGTGCAAATAAAATTTATATATAATGACTGAAAAAAATACAAGTTATTTTATTCGAATATTTATTTATAACATAAGTTATTTTGTAAATAAATAACCACTTCCATATATATATGACGAGTACATGAAATAACTAATCGTTAATCCACGAATGAATGAGTTTTAGGTTTAATAAACCAAAGTTGATTAATTACTACCTATCGATAACATGATATCTTTTTTTTACTGAAAATAATAACTGATTATTCATGTGTTTAAAATAACGTAACTATTCTTCGTAACGGAATCTGTTTTTTAGTGAATTTTCTAAATAAATGGCTTAATAATTAATTAGTTAAGCTTACAAATTGAACATGTCAAAAATTAGTAACGTTGTGATTAATTAACTTGAGGCTAAGGAAGAAATTATCGTCCGCATAACAAAAATGAGATAGGGAATTGTTAAAATTAACAACAACACTGGGTACTGCTGTTTGGCGGTAGAATATGTGATGAGAGGGTGGTACCTAACCAGATGGGCTAACACAAAGCCCTACCACCAAGTGACTATTATAATAGTACTTTAAACTGACGCCGAATGAAAGTCTTTTTACATTAATTTGTTATGACGTAATTTTGTTTTGATTAGGGAATTGTTAATTTTAACATCATAAAATTCATTCATATATTAAATAATGTTTATAATTTTTATTTGAAATACATAATATGCAAGAAATTTTGGTATTTAATTTTTGTATGTTTTTAAAATGTTATGAACAACATATACGAATACATTTCGAATAACAAGTACTAATTAATACCAATAAAGTTTGCGTATTAAACAAGATAAGTTTAGTTAAAGCGCTGCTCAAATGAGGTAACGCCCTTTAAACGAAAAAAGTACCGAATTTGTTAGTTTTAACAGCTACTACTAATTGTAAGTACTAATTTTCGATCCTAGAAATTAGTACACTCCATTTCGAAGACAACATTTTGAAGTCGGGCGAACAGAGAGAGAAAAAAAATACAAAGACCATCATTTAAATTATAATTCTATATAGTATGTATAAACTTTCCTAGTGTATACACTTTTTTAACTTTGCAAACAGCATTGTAAGCATTTGCGTTTAAAAAATATTAAGTTATTCACTAAATTAATTTTTCTTGGACAAGATCGACATTTCTTGTAACATTCGTCGAAAATAAGAAGTAATTTTGAATTTGCGGCGTAGACGGGTATATTATTTACCGTCTTTAATACGTCAGATGTGTAATTAAACGATCGATTGCTTGAACTCACTCTTTTTCTATGTCTCGCAGCTTTTTTATTATGAGACTTCTTTTTCAATGTGAGTACAGTCTTAGTTAAACATCGACCATCATATAAGATGGACAAATCCCGATCTGTTCGTTTAGCTTCGTAAAATTTACAAATATTGCTGTATGTAATGCCATCGGTACCACAAACTGGTTCGTTCGAAAAACAACCTTCGTCAAATGTTTGATATGATTCTAGTATTAAAAAAATTAGAACTCCGCCTGGAATTGATAAATTTAAAGGATTTAATGTATTATTATAATTGTTATCAATAAATAACTTTGAAAGACATCAAAAAAATGTTTTTGTCATTGTAATTTACCAGTCGAAACAAAATTTTGTTCCTTTGTTACTAAATTATCAGAATAGTAATTAGCTCGTAAAGTTCTATATCCTGATATGATCCTAAGATCAAAATCTGAGTCAGGCCAGTAAAAGTGTTTGAATGTTGTCAAGGAATTATCACTAGCAGCTACGTGCCTATAAAAGCACATAGAGCCTGCTTTGTGTCTGAACTCTTCGGTCGTGTCGGATTGCCGTCCTATCGGATATTTTCACTAGCTATTATTATTAGCCGTTTAGTATGGCGCTATGCCGAAATCAGTCAAAAGGATTTCTATTTTATGGCAATCGTATGCTGACATGCAAATGGGCCACCTTATGGTAAGTGGTCACCATTGCCCATAGACATTGGCACTGTATTGAATTTTAGACATTTCTTACAAAACAAATGCGTTGCCAACCTTGGAAACTGAGATATTACGTCCTTTGTGCCTGTACTTACACTGGCTCGATCACACTTCAAACCGGAACACAATAATACTAAGTACTGATGTTTGGCGGTAGAATATATGCTACCATCAAGTAAACTGATTATAAAGATAGCAAGACATAAAACCGGAGCTATTATAAAGCTTCTAACATTAGGATACTTACATAAAACAATCATAATATCAAATATATATGACATGTTAAAAATGGATACGGCAACTCATTTCATTTTTAACACACAAATATAACGCTTTGACTATTGAATTTAATGACTACATCGATTGTTTGATAGTTTAATTAAACTGTGGTGCAATGTTGATTAGGGTTCCGTTTTATTGGTTGCAAACATTGAAAGTTATATTATCAGTCGTTTAAGTAACTACTCGAGTAAGTAACATGCTAGTCGATTTTTGTTCATTAAAAGTAAAATCGAAAACGCCTAGAAAAAGCTCAAGAATCAATTGCAGTAACATAATTTGATTCAATGAAAATTTGACACCTTTTTTTAATTATTTGGTACAACAATGTATTTTTTAATTTAACAAATCATAAAATAATTAAGAACAAATTCTTAAAAAAGATATAAAAATAGTAAAATCGTTTGAGTTTCGAGTAATACTCTATAGTAATACATTCTCTGGGAAGTATACAATATTTTTATTATATAATTGGCTCAAATTTTGTAATAAGAACTTGAATATGAATATTATGAAGATATTAATTACACACCAGTTGAACAGCATGCCCGCGGGCCACGTGTAGTAGTCCAATTTAACATATGCTGCATGATCACATTACCTTCGAAGTTTAATGAAGCCCTACAGTGCAATTTGCACTGACACGGTATATTATATTCTAGGAACAAATGAAAACATTTTTTTTAATTAACCTAGAAATTAATTGAAATTTTATTCCAAAATAAATGTTTATCAGATTAAGGTTTACAATTTTCTGTTAAAATTATTAAAATGAAGGCGAAATATAATTTAATATTATTAAAAAAAAATTACAATAAAATTTCATATTATACTATGTGTATGGATATTTTTTTTAAATTTATTTTTTCTTATTCGCTTATAGACATTATCAGTATAAGTATATTAACGACTCCTTACATTGCTAATACGCTGATAATATATAGGAACTAAGGTATTCTATCCCTCGTACTTTTAACTATACTGGCTTACTTCGTATATAAACCGAAGCACTGTTTAGCGATAAAATAAATTTTGACAGTGTGGTAAGCACACAGATGGGCCTGCAAAAATTTATTGAGATCAACTATCAAGTAAACAATATTAAGTATGTTATCAATTTAAAACACTTTGAACGCGATTTTTCTTGATGTAAAGATGAATAATATCTCTAGCAAGTTAGTTAACATGTGAAATCATATTTATTATATATTAATAAGTGAAAATAAATTACCTCATCAGGTATATCATGTTTCCTAGATAAGTATTGATTACAATTACATTATCTGAAAGTAGGACTTTGATTTACTTAGTGATTTGAATACATATTTTATAATGCGATAATATGTTTTGCATGTTTAAGCGTCTGTTACACAATTGCGCTAGAACGATTGGATTCTAATGAGCTACAATTACGTCATTCATTAGGATATATGTTGTTATTTTGATAAAATAAATAAATAAAACTACACAGACTCCATATACGTTGCCCGTGCATCGGTGTACCATAACATATTTAACTAGTTGTTGCACGCGACTTCGCTCGCGTTTGAAGTAGAAAGTAGTCTATGTCCTTAAATTACATTAAGTTAAAGTTAAAAATTTAGTCAAGCTTGCTCGAATTTGAACCGTAAACTTCGTTCGAGTGTTACGTGAGCTTACGTGTTTAGGGCACGTGAATCTAAGCCGAAACACTGCGTCATCATTACTAAATTTGATAACTCGGTTAACTTAACTTTCGAAATACTCCATTCAAATTAAACGGTTTTTTTTGTTGAGAAACATGGTGCCTGTTTTTCACAAGGGCTTCGATTTCTCATTATTATAGAAGTTAATATTAGTTAAACCTTTCCGTATCTTATTAATACGTTTGTAGACTGAGTATTCGTCGTCAATTTTTCGACTGTTTTTATCTTAATTTCAATATAATATCACAAACGTGACTTTAGGATTACTGTTGACTATTTACAATACAAAGGAATTTAATTTACATATAAAGAAGCAGGTATACTTGTATAGAAATTAATATAGATAACACTTTCACTTATTATATTATAAACAGGTAAGCAAATTTCATATTTTATAAAATAACGCTGCGATTGTATCATTATTATACAAACATTTGACATTTAAAGGTTATGTATTTATTGGGATTTAGTAGTACGGGTGCAGTTAATTGCGAAATTCGCTCGATCGTATTCCGCTTTTTTTATTTAACATTTACTTTTAACACTTCAGAAGAACGTTTGTTACATTTTTTAATAATAAACTCAAACTCTATTTTTTGTCACAGAATAGTTCTTAATAAACTATTTTTCTTTTCATAAAACTACAAAGTCTACAAACAAATGAGTTTCCGTCTTTTGATCAAATGTATAATGTATATGTCATAAAACATTTCAAGTTAATGTTCCTCACAGGCATTAGTGTAGACTTGACTGTGTTTCCTTATTGACAAAAATTGCTCAGGGGCCCTTCATTAATTAAGCGATGATGATTTTGGTGACCTTCAATCCGACACTACCCCCATATACCCATAAGATTTCGAAATCCCTTTTAACATTTTTTTAATCCCCCTTCCTTCTCGGCACCCTTACGTAATTCATTTCGCAATTAACATGAAATAGTATGTTAATTATAGTTTAAGCATAGAAGGGTATTACAGTATTTTATATACAGTAGTATATTTTATGAATAAATGGTAAAATATCTATTCTCATTAGTCTAGTAGCTTATAAACCTGCAGATCAATACCCGCTCATTCAAATAATACATTACATTTTACGAGTGTTTATACAAAGTAAGCTCTCAGTGTCATTGCTGTTTTATTCTATATTAATTCTCATAATACTGCCTAAATATTCTTATCGAGTTCAAATAAATGGTAATGTATAGCTTTTTTGTTTTTATTGCATATTTATCTTTAAAGGCGGTTGCCTGGAAGAGATCGCTATGTAGCGATAAGGTCGCCAAAATTGTACGCTTCTTTTATTTAGGCTGTATCCATGTTTTATTTATTTATTTTCTCTTTGTGGTGTACAATAAAAGTATAAAGTAAAGTAAAAAAAGTAAAGTAAAGTTAATTCTAAAGTAGCTCTCCGTCTCTTCAGAGTATACCATTTCATTAACTTTATTACACCAATCTTCTTTTCCAAAGAACAAATTGCCAAGGAAGAGGAGCCTGTTTATGTAAACCGCAATTAAAAACGTGTACAGAGTAACTCGTTAACTTCCCCGAGACATCACTTACGCAACTTGGTTAACTGGAAGTGTATCTTAATTCACAATTCATGAACGCAATCACTCGCGTTCTCAGATGGTTAAACGCCTTATCAACGTCTTGTAGTCGTGACGTCGAGAGGGAACTGGGAGAGGTTCGGTCACGACTCCGCTCGATATTCCAAAATGTTAACGAGACGAGGCGCGAACGAAAGTGAACAAATGCCATTGTTATAGGAACAGGTGCTGTGATATAGATAGCCGGCTATGTAATCCGACACCTACAGACACATTGGAGTATTGTTACACAACTCGCTTATAATTTCAAATTTGACTCGTTCGATTTGTAGACATCGATTTATTTTTAATTTTATTAAATGCTAGAGAAGATACTATAGAAAGTTTTTTCTTGTTATTGGTTACTATTTTACGGTTAAGATTATATATTATCATTGGTGTAGTGGCTACTTAATGAGGCTATAGACCCTAACAGGCTCAAAATGCAGATCCAATCCCCGAGGCGAATCAAAACAAGTTATTTAAGTTTTGTGTCAAAAGACTCGACCTGTATGGAAGTTGTATATACTCCTGTACCCTGTACCACAGAAAATCGAATTGAATCGTAATAAAAACAAAAACGAGCCGTTGATATTCTAATTGAGCAGCACGTTCCTTCGGAAGATGAATTTTAAGAATAGAGGGTGCAATGCCCTGATAAAAGTGAATCCATTTTTAAAAAAGTAATCTAGAAAAAAATAAGGAGACAAAATTCATTATCTATTAAAAAAAATGCCTATGTAAATAAAAATGGATGTTTGTATGTTAACATAATGTGTTCCTCTATTTGTTCTTAAGTCATTGATCCGATTGTGATGACATTTAGTAAATACTTCTGCGACCGCGTTTGCTTTTTTATGCAAACCATAATTCTACCCGAGCGAAGCCGGACCGGGTACCTAGTTATATTCTACAAACAACACAAATCAAAAACCCACAATATTTATCAAGAATTAGGCAGCATACGTAAGTAATAATATGCAAGATTTCAAGTTGCAAAGGAAAAGCGGATGAAATAGATAATGTCGTTTACGAAAAGATCGAAGTGAAGATACGAGAAGTTTTGATTTTGAATAGAAGTTAAAAGACAAGAATCATATAAGATCGTTTACGATAAAAACAAGCATACAACGAGAAAGCCTAATAATTTACCAAATACGAGTAATATTAAAAGAAAAATAAATAAATCATCAATAACTTTGAATGAAAAAGTGCCCTCAGTTTGGTCATTCATCATCATTTCTCTCCCTCAGTTTCATTTACAAAAAAATCTGATTCGCCCTTTGTCATAAATATTCTAATGATTGAAAAAATAACGTAATAAATCATGTTCAGAAAAATATTTCTTTATAGTTATTGAATATCTGAGAAAATCCCTTGAAATTCGTAAAAAATATCACATAAAAGAGAATGTTTAAAATTGTTTCAAATTGTAAAATATATAATAAATCTGCAAATCCATAATGAAATTCATTATTCTGGTTTGTAAGCTGGAAAGACTTTTTCTACTACTATTATAAGTTAAACAATATTCAGATTAGGAATCTTTAAACAATATACAGTTGTTATATTTACAGTTTGTTGTTAAGCATGTTGCTAGTAATTCAGTTAAACAGTCCACAGACTAAGCGTCCGTGCCTTTACAATACAAAAATAAAATAAAAATGTTATGTAGCTTAGAATCATATTCAAACAAAAAAAGATAATATCTAATATGAAACATTGCCATAAAGAGAGTCTGTAATAATAGTATCTTAATGAAACGCCGCGAGTCGTCATTATTTCTTTATCCCTTCCAGTAGTATTGGCATGTTCAAAATCAAGATATACATATATGGCAAGTATTATGTACAAACATTTAATGTTATTACGTAACATTTAATCGTGAGAGCCCTCAGTAGATGTTGCTTTAGTTAGTCATGCATTAAAAAATATTCATGCGTGCTAGACTATGTAAGAGGTACCATACAAAGTCGTATTTCTTGTTTGTGTGTTTTAATAATTAGATCCCTATTATTATTAACAACACTGATATTTCATTAGCTTAATTTATGTGTAGAATTCATCTCGTGCTCAGCGGTAAAGTAAACATCGTGAAACAACCGCCATTTGTCGGCTGAAAATCAGCCAAATTTATGTATAAGCGTCAATATCGCAATGGTTTAAGAGTCGTCTAGTAATGTTAAATTCGTGGATCGAACCTTACCCCTCGGGCTATTGCCCACTCCTGCCATAAGTATTAAAATTAATTAGAGGATTAAATAGGATATTTATTAGTTTGTCCCTCGCTCAGCAATAACTATCGAACAAATAGCTAATACTTTACTTTGAGATAGCTTATGAGCCTTCTTCTCAATAGAATCGAGAATTCTTTCGGAACCGGTGGCAGATTTACGTATAATCTATCCAAATTGCGATTATTATTCAAAAGTGCCTACTTGGATAAAGTGTACTTGGGTGTGACTTATTGGTAACATATGGTTGTCGTTAGTAATAATTCCATAAGACAAATAACAAAAATTGTACATGTTTTTCTTTTGAGCAAACTACTTATTTTTATATTAACAGAATGCGTTTCTTGATGCTATCCAAAATAACTAGAAACAACAAATTTTATGTAACATTGCAATTACTATAAGTTAACAAGTGAGTGAATTATCAAGAGTTCGGCCCATCCAATTTACTAGAAGTATCAATAACTTATTAATAATCAAACTAATTATCTTTACCTTATTACATGATGCGGATGTATTTCTCACATTTGTTTCTTCGAAGTTAGCGAATTATTCTACTATTTAATTAAACTAAACAGGTATTCGAAGATCTATTTATTGTAAGATAAACATTTTTAATAATATACTAATACTTGTCTTTCAACGATATACTTCGATATACTTAAATATATTTTATATCGTTTGTAGCGACGTCAATTGCGTAAAGGGTCAGAATTGAAGTAGCGACTTGCACAGCACTAGGCACTACGTATACAAATATGTATATATATTTATTACCATAAAGCCTCGAAAGCTCATCGGCATAAAAGTCATACATATATCCCAGTATTATACCAGACATTTCTTTTAAATATAACAACACAAGCTAGATCGTGCCATCATAAACAATGATTGCGGGTTCAAACCTGGCCGAACAGATCTGAATTATCAATTTAATTTATGTTTTTAATTAATTTTCTGGTGTTGATGGAAAATATCGTGAGGTTTTAGCATGAAGGTTGCATGCTAACATCAAAGAAATACTGCCACATATGTATCTATCTACCAACCCGCATTGGAACCATGCGGTGGAATTAGCTCCTTTAAAGAGAGAGGAAGCCATAGCCAAGCAGTGGAAAATTTACAGGCTGTTACATTCGTTTTTATATTTACATAATAATGAATTATATCGAGGAGTTAAATAAGATTATATAACACATTAAATTAATTTATTACAATACTGTAGAAATCATGACCGAGGGAAATGGTTTTTTTAAATGATAATCGTTTTACACGTTTTAATTTATTGCAAATTTTTATTGGCTAATTAAGACACTTTTGTTTTATAAATATTTTTTATGAATACCCTATATATTCTCATGGTTATATAAATTAAATAAAGAAATTTAATTTTTTTTCAAAGCTTATTGTCTTTCTCTAACGTACAGATTCATCATTTTTTACTCTTAAATGCGTCATGAAGGATATTATTATTTTAATACGAATATAAAACACGCAAGAATTTTTTGATATGTTGTATAATTTTATTGCAAAACAAAATAATATCTTGTATCATGTATCTTATCGACTACCGTAAAACCATATTACGTTTCCTAAGAATTTATATCAGAAAGATTTGTGCAATGAAAAATAAAGAAAGATTGTTTGCAGAACTTTAATATAAATATTGCAATGTCATAATATTAATTTCGCATGCTCTAGTAATCAACGGTTTTGATATTGAAGTTTTCATTACCAATTTTGACTTTGAGACGTAACTAAAACATATAGAAATTGTTGCACCTATTTTTAATCTGGTACAAGTTAGTTCGGATGGACAGTCTTATTAGGCTAGGCTTGGTGGTAGGGCTTTGTGCAAGCCCGTCTGGGTAGGTACCACCCACTCATCAAATATTCTACCGCCAAATAACGGTACTCTGTATTGTTGTGTTCCGGTTAGAAGGGTGAGTGAGCCAGTGTAATCACAGGCACAAGGGACATAACATCTTAGTTCCCAAGATTGGTGGCGCATAGGTAATGTAAGGAAAGGTTAATATTTCTTACAGCGCCTTTGTCTATGGGCGGTGGTTACCACTTACCATCAGGTGGCCCATATGCTCGTCCGCCAAGCAATGCCATAAAAAAAGGCGGCTCATATTGAAATGATATCGCACATATCAATAGCAGGCTCATCACTAAGCTGTTGTGAGTGGACTCCCTTGTTTAATAGACACTATAGAGCTATACTACACAGAAGACGAGAAGCCACTTAAATTATAGCAGAAAGGTAAATATGTCGCGGCAATTGCTTCATCGGATGTATTTAAATACGTTATTATAAACGCGATAGTCACAGATTTTCACTATTAAAAACGGCCATGGATTAATTTAATCGTGGTTAACAGCTGTGTATTGTTGCTTGTAGAACAAAAGATTAATTTAAATGTATTTAAATAATTAGAACTTCTGTCCGTGCTTCTTATACAGTCTCGTAACTAGTATATCTTGAAAGGGTTTTAGTATCGTTAAGCCCGTGTTTTCACACAATTCTGTGAAGTAACACTCGGGAATCGAAACTTTCTATTTCTTTGATAAGTTCAAGTATGATATTCAGTGTTGTACACCTTTCGCTCGTTCTTCAATATATTGAACAAACACACAGCTCATTACAGTTAAGTAATATCATTGCGGTCTGGATAGGTCTTTGACCAAAGCCTAAAACGGTAATGAAAGTTGCGCAAAAACATGCTATTGACTACGCCTATACAGGGTTGCAGGCGGATTTATATTTAATTATTATAACATTAAGGTCTTAACTATATAAAAATAAAAAATAAAAATAGTAACTGTACAAATCATGTACGCATGGAATGATAACAAGAATTCTAACAGCCTTTCCCCGTTGAAACGCAGTTCCGATCCTATGGGCAAAAAATGTACCAGCCTCTTGTCGCTAGTGAAGTCAATGTGGCGAATTCTATAAATATATTTTTATAAATTATATTTTTTTAACAAAATATTATCTAACTTACGTTTTTATAAAAAACCATGAATAAAACTTAACATAAAATCATGTCAAAAATCTATTGTAAAGGTATTATATTTATATAGTTTAATGACATTCAAATATTTATTTTTTGTTCAATTAGATCGTATTTCTTTAAGCTTTATCGTTTGGTGTGTCTTAACAAGTTAATTATGCGATTGCAGCAGCCCTAGGCGAGTTAGGATCATAACTCAAGTAGATCTCGAATCGACACGATGAGGATTTACAACACGTCTCGCAGAGTTATTGGTAAAAGTTATTTTGCTAGAACCGTGTTATAGTTAACGAACACGAGTAACCCCAGACTTTCCAACATTTTATACAATTTATTAATTATTATTTTTTGTTTCAGGTAAATCCCTTTGAAATTCATCTAATTGTAATTCGCAATTAAATTATAATTTCTTAAAAAAGTGGTAAGTAATATTTTTAGTACGTTTTGAAGTATTTAACATATATATTTATTACCTAAAAGATGTTATTTAAAGCGGTGATTAGTTAAGGTGTCTTCTTCCTTCGAATGTCAAATCTATGATGCCAGAAAGAGAGAAATTGGTTTTTAACTAAATATACAATATTTTTATGTGAGGCCGTAAATGTCTATTTATTAATTAATTTGTTAATTTTCCTATGTTTGATTTTTTAATGCTGTGGTGATTCGTTTCTGATAGAAAAAGTGAACGTAAACCAAATATCACGGGTTCAAGAACCACTTAGTTTTCGTGTGCTTATTTAGTATTTTGTTCTTATTCCTCGTGCTCGGCAGTGAAGCACAACACCGTGGGTAAACCTGCATGAGTCAGGTGAAATTTTTGTACATGTGTAACTACGAACCCGTACCATAGGTGTATTGGAATAGGTATCCTTCTCCTTAAGAGGAGAGACTTTTCCAAGCGATGGGAAATATACAGGCTGTTACTATTTTTACTATACTTTTTTTAGAAACACGCACGTTTTCTCACGATATGTATACAAACTACCTACTTATCAGAGCATACAAATCGTAAATTTTTTAAGATACGAATTACATAAGTTTCTATCTACTGGGCCATCTCGTTTTAAATATGTATGTGACACCACAATGACTAAGCTGATATGTTAAATCTTATTCATTACATCTACACAACCTTGGTTCCATTTTGAAAGTATTTGTCGCATTCGAAATCAAGTTGACACGAAATTTCGTCAAGTGCTCGCTTATCTGCAATACTGGTATTAAATTTTAATTATTTGTGTATTTTTAATGAGTTTAATTTATTTGTCACTTTCTGAACCAGCGGCTTCAGTAGCGACGATAACTGTTCAGTAACTTGTTTATAATCCTTTATAACCAAAATAATCCCACTCAAAGGATAAAAAAATAGTCTGGCTCCGTCTTTGGAGTTGAAGCTTGCTTCGTAAACGTAACATACAGACAGAGTTACTTTCGAAATTACGATATTAACTAAAATGCTCATGTAAGAACGTTTTTTAGAGTGTTCATTTAAACACAGGCTTATCTCTGTCTATCATCATTGGTTTGATCTTCGAAAGAAGAGGACACGTGATTTTTTATGTTATTACTCCCTATACAAGGTATTTGGATAACTTGAAAATCCAGAGGTTATACATTCAAAGTTAAGACACGATATGGACTAATGAAAACTATATTCTGGTTTACACATTCATAGTTAACTATGAGCCATAAAATTTACAGATGAGAAGTTATCGTATATCCCATTGAAGAATGACTTTTCATTTATTTCAAACTACTATTCTACGAGTCAATGTGCCAATATATGAAAGAGTTGGACGAACTGACGAGGGTTTATTAAAATATAAAAAACAAAAAGTGGTATAAACATGTGAACAATGGCAAATTTCCTTTCTCAGTTGGTAACGCGGTTTCGTTGTACGGACTTCAAAGTTTACAAATGTGTAAACACAAACGTCAAAAAACTTTAATTGCTATTAGTATATATTGCTATTACTTCGTTTTATATAACACGACCTTTTGCTGCAATTAATAGCGTATGAATTATGAACCAGCTTAAGATTCAGATTTAGCAATATAACATTTATAAAGTTTTCTATATTTCATAAACTTATATGAGATCGTATAAAAATAGTGTCTGAAATATTAGTAATATATAAAAAAAATACATTCCAAAGCCACATCTAGGTATATGTTATTTTTCGCCAAACAGCAATACTTATGTTCCGGATTGAAAGGTGAGTAAGCCAGTGTAACAAGCACAAGGGACATAATATTTTAGTTCAACTAGTTGGTGACGCAGTGGCGATGTAAGAAATGTTAATATTTCTATGGGCGATACTGGGTAATGGGTAAACCAGTCCATCAATTTTTTTTAAATAATGCAAGTAATTAAACCGGTACAAATTATAGAAGTAATGCTTTGCTTTGGTAACAACTTACAATATAATTTTAATTCTTATAGATATTTAACTTTATGTCAGAAAGTATGACGGGGAGTGATCGCTTTAGCAATTTAGGCATCCTATCCACTATAAGCTCTGAAATTTTATAGTGTTTGAGTGCAATAAAGTATATGTTCTAATATTTAAATATTTACTCACCATGACAGGAGCCATGTCTGAAAACTAGAAGTAAAATTATAATAGGTATGCGGAAACGTAAGTGCCTAGTGCCTCCCACGGGGTCTGCCTGCGTGTAATAAAATATTGCTGGCATAGAATAGGCGCTTACTTACGCAATATGAATGAACGGATAAACTGAGGTAGACTATTTATATAGATAATCGGTAATCAGTTTATACCGTCTAGCATTATCTCATTGTAAGTAATGATAACTTTAATGCAACATATACAAATTATAAAATAGATTTATATCTTAATATTTGTATAATAAAAAAAATATCATAATAATTTGGTGATAATATATAATTAAAATAACAAAGGCTCTTATTTCCAGTTTTAAAAAATAATATAAAGAATAATAGTTATGTAATTTAATCATTCAATTAAGTTTTTAGTGAGTAGGTACTAATTGACTATTCTATTAGACCCCTCTCAGGTCAAGGCCTCCTTTAGCCCCTCTCAGGTGATGGTTTCCATTTCTTTCAGTCTTGGACTATTTGTTGCCATTTATTGGCCGGCAATTTTTCTTGATATAGTCTTATCTAGCAAGCGGTTTTCCTCTATAGCGCTTATCCATTTTGGTAATAATAGAGTCTTGTACGTCGCTGAATATATCCTTATTTTCATAAATAAAACCCGTTAATTTTTTTTTCCATAAACGACTTTATATATTATATACCAATAGTTTCAAACTTCGTACTTCAAATTTCATCGAAATTAATGCTGGGTAACATTTAACTTACATCTTGATAAGTTGCTTTTCAACTACGGTTTAGTAAATAAATAAGATACGATTGCACGAGATATTTTTTATTAACAAATATTAAAGCCGTGATAAGGTTTTGCTGGTCTGGAATGGAACCTGTGATATTTGTCTCAGGCCACCTGTGTTTCTGTCAGCAAGTCGGCTCTGTATTTCTATTGAATATGTAACTACTGTAGAAAAAATATAAATACAACCGTTGCATAAGGCGTTATATGTAAATATACATTACAATAAATAAAGATTTCTTGTATGATAAAGTGCACTTCACACTGGTCTATTCAAATGAATTGAAAATAATTTCTTAACTGTTTTAAGATCAAACAAAAAAGTGTTTGACGATCCATTAATCTGATTTGAATATCACTTTCATCGCACTTAAAACCTCGATAGAATCTAAATACAGTTCATGTTCTTTTTAACAATCGTTTTAAATATTCTGTTAGTAGTTCTGTTAATCATTTGACCATATATTTTATACTAGTGCAAGTAGTACTTTTGTAATGAAATACAACCTTTTTGGCCCACAATGTATGGTACAGTATCTATGAATGATATAATAGTAATTTCCCTCCTGTTCAATACAAACTAAAATCATTAAATACTTCTCGATGTTCACGCAATATACTTACTAAGGTAAAAAATAAAATTAAGCTATTCGATATTTAAATCAATTAAAATAGTATTATTATTATTTCGTAAAAATGTATTTCTCAGATTTATAAATACGTGTATTTATTTTATTTAAACAATCGTGTAACAAAAATCATGCGATTTATTTAAACTGACAACACCGGGGAAAATCGATTGGAAATAATCTTGATCGTCATTGATGTTGCAGCGACGCTTAACAACTTTTGATACGGTTGTATTGATTCGTGACAGGTTTACCTCGAATTGAATCACCCATTCTAACAGCTGAATACAGTTCTGGAGTGATTTATCTTAACAAGACCTCAAGCATCTCATTATATAATTGTAAGATGGAACTGACGAGCAAAGATAGACCATAAAAGATTTGAACTATAATTCAAGTGTTTCACAAGACACGGGACATTCAAAAATTATATATTTGTGCTAATGAAACACTATATAATGTATGCAGCACATATTATTTTTTTACAATACAATCATTTAAAGCACAATTATGTGGCATTAGTGCAACAAGTTATGTCAAAATTCATTTGATATAATTAAAAGTAAAATAAAACGTCATTCTATAAAGTATGATATTATGAGTGTGAATTTATATGGTATTTATATGGCAGTTGGCATAGTTCATATTATATGCGTTCACGCTTCGTTCATCAATTTAAGTTAACAATTTTTGTTAACATTTGCATGAAAGTTTCTTATTTAGAACCGTCAATGTACGATAGATGACGCCTTTCAATTTATTACTATTGCTGCTAATAATTAAATAATTAATTATTATTATTAATAAATCTGTCCGGAAGTTTTACTCTTAAGTTTGAACGATAGTTATTAAATTTGCTTTAGTTTATAATTAAATAACTAATCGATACTTGCTCCGGAAGAAAAAAAGGTGCTAATTATACAGCTGTGTGGAGGTTATTCGGTCCACGATCAACCGTTAAAGAATTATTTGTTTTAAATACTTAATTATCTACGTAACATCGATTTTACAATTAGCGTGTGCATTACACAATCATTACCCAAGTAAAAAGTATCAAGTATCACAATATTCAATACCAAGTTTTTACAGAAAGTGCGTCAAGTCCAAAAAGTCAGTGGCATTTGTCCGGATTAAAGCCCGCGATGCTTGGGTAAGACATAGGGTAGATACGCCCTATCTTTTAAGCCCCAGGCATCGGGGCTGTGGGAGAGCCGAGACGACGCTATTGTCGTCTTTGTTTAGCGGGATCTGCTCTTTCTCGTTTCCGTTCCAGCGTCTCCTTCTGGATCATCACGGTCGCATGGAAGACTACGGTTCTCCGTACTGATTCCCCGCGAAGCATTGCCGGCACGATGTGTTTTTTCCACTGCGCAATATTGTCATGTTTATAGCGTCGGTTGTTTATTAAATTTCGACATTTTTGACAATGTGCCTTATAAATATAATAATATTATATAGATAAACATGAAAATATCAATGAAATTAGATTTAGTTCAATTGTCAATAAAAGTGGAGAATATGTGTGTAAAATAAATCTTTCGTTTAAATTAAAGTATATAATTTCTAACCTATTACAATTTCAAAAGGCTTATTAAAATCAAAGAGAAATATACAACTTAGATATTAAGTTAACATGATAGGAAGGTAGATAACTGGTCGCGATCTTGAATAATAATTAATGTAAGCTATTCATTATGGATTCGGGAAAAAATAACGTTTTGAAAGGTAGTGCATAATATAGCAAAGTTAGAAGCAAATCGTATCGAATACAAGGTACCTATTTAATTTTATTTGCAGGCTATAATTTGGTATTTGGGCATAACCACTAATAAAAGGAAATAACCTTAAAAAATAACTTTAGCTTACTACCTATAAATTACAAAAATATCGATATAAATTCTGTTACGGTTTCGAATATTTTTTTTTTCGGATATACGATAGTTTCGTTTACGGTATAATAGAGCTGGGGAGAGCTTGTATAGACGAACGCGCTTATCTCAGGAAATCCTAATCCTATTTATATAGCTTCGTTATCCGTTTATTGTAAAGGGTTATATAATTTTACGTTACGGACCTAAGTAACGGTAAACGTCACTCAATATGCACTGTGTGAATCAAGCACATATAATTAGATAATCCAAATTAAACCGCAAGAAAATCGCGGTCCAATAATAAATAGGTAATGATAGTTAATAAATGTATCTTAATGTATCTAGTTTCATTGCTAACTGATATCGAAGTTCTTGTTGGAATTCTAGATTAGTACACGGGCAGGCTTAGAGGCGGACATCTTAATATTCCTTATAAGTTTTAAATTCTAGGTCTCACGGACTTTGTGAGATTTGCGGGGAAAGTGCAGGCTCGTATCGACCTCATAATACGGTTTTCATTACCTCGATGCATGCTTAATGACTATCTTTACGCGAACATACTTCCATGATTACCATTTGCATCATTTCTATACATATAATGTTATAGAAAATGTTATCATATTTAATGAGATATTAAATGAGGACAGTCGGAAGTGTCGTTCAGAAATCATTGTATAAGTAGGTATCAGTTTCCAACAACTTATGGTGAATGCCTTTACAAATATATTAGGTTAGCGATTTTAAATAACTAAAGATATTTTATGATATAATAAATCAATGTCAAATGGGAAGTCATAAATATTTATGGACATTATAAAATTCGAAAAAGTATAATCAACAGTCAGTCAGTTAGATAAGTATTATGCTCACGATTAGCATAGATATTTGACGTATGCATAAATAAAATTGGTATAAATTCGCAAAAATGTCGAGATGTGGCTTATATTTTAAGTCATTTAAAGCATAGAGTTAAAATGGCCCAGAGGGTAGAACACGCGAATCGTAACCGAAGATTACGGGTTCAAACTTAGGGTTTATATTTTATCTCATACCTGCCAAACTTTTTTTTAATTGCTAGGATGGTAATGGACACGACTAGAGATAATTCAGAACTTTAACGTTCTTTCCGAGGCATAACAGTGCAAACACAGTCAACTTCGAATTCGAGCTACTGATAATTTCTCGACATAAAAACTCAATAACTTTTCATTAAACTAACCTGAGGTAGTTGAGTTTCACAGATATATAAGACTAATAAGATACTAAGTTCAACAATTAATTAGGGATTTGATAATAAGGAATTACATTTCGTCTGATAAAAAGGACCTATCACGTTTCTAATACATTTCAACAGTTTACTGTCTATATGAACCTTCGTTAGAAAGTTTCCCACGTAGTTCGTTGAATATACATTCTAAATAACCGTTTAGTTAATTTGTGATAAAAATTACGTCAAAATAAAGAATCATGATTAGGCAATATTTTAATGACTTGACCACGGAAATATATCCACATTTGAGTATATGTTTGTAATACGTATCAGAAATAATAACTCAATACAAATAAATAAAGTATGCTTCCATATTTTTTGTTTTTTGTTTGTTATTATTATTATTGTATAAACTAGATCGAGAATAAAAAAACTAATCGAGATAAACTAGAACTATATTATTGTTATTGTATAAACTAGAACTAGAACAATTCTCTAGTAGTTAACGAGTTTAGCGAGGAACGAACTTATGTCGTTAAAAATTATCTCGCACTAAAAATACTACTTACAAATGCACCAAGGCACGAAGAGCATTAATTATGAATATATAACCGTACTAGCTGCTCGTCCCGACTTCATACGGGTCAAATAATATTTTTATTTACTTCCCGGTGATCGGGTTTCAATCCAAGGTCTGAAAAAAAAACATTATAAAAATCATCAAAACCGGTGCAAGCGTTTAGGAGGACTTCAGTGGCATACACATATAAACAAGAATTAAATATATAATGTTTATTTTTTCATTTAGAGCACATGAGTCTTAACCGAAATTAGTTAAGTTTAAGTCCAATCAACCAGGCTTAATCCGTTAATCCGAAGATTACGGGTTAAACCCCGGGCATTACTACCTTTTCGTGTTTAACTTACGTCAATTATTTACCCCATATGCTAAAAGAAAGCATCGTGATAAAACCTACATACATCGGATGAATGCAGGTTGCATTGGAGCATACAGAACCTGATGAAATAACCTCCAAATTATCTGAGATATATATGATTATTTATCGTATGTGAAAAAAATACGCTTCTTTATGTATATTTATGTGTCGTTACTACGAACATGTTCTAGGCCCCTTAAGAATCGAAATTATAAATGTAATTTGCTAGTTGAAATACATGCCTTATCCTAGGATCAAAGGTACATTTACCGCTTTGAATTTATTCCGTAACGAATTATCATCTATCAAGTGGATATCTCGATGGCTGTTCGTGACCATTCCTGCCAACTGATTTCAAATTCTCTTATAATGTTCAATCATACCTTTACCGGGAACAGGCGAATGGCGTGAAATCGATGATAACGATAATTTCAAATGGGGCGTTGAAATGTCTCCCAAGAATATATACAGAGAATGACTGTTACTGTATGAAGTTCCTGAGGCGGTTTTACGCCTGCATTACAATTTCACAAAGTTGTATTATTGATTAAGAAAGTTATTAAATAGGCAGCCATGCAATTATATTGACAAATCATTTCATTATTAATTAATATGTACGTAACGGACCCATAAAAGATTAACACGTTTAATACAAGACGTGAACTTAAAAAGGGCATGAAGAAAAAAAAATACGAATGTATGGTAGTTCCTGTACATTTTTTTTCAAGTTAAAAAGTAATACTATCACTTCTTGGCTTGTGCATGTGTTGTTGCGTTGTGACTCGCTATCAAATCATACTTATATATTTATAATACAATTAGATACTCACAATAGAATACTCACACGACAAATTGAATACAAAATACGTTATTACATTAAGCGATAACGTGGTTTTCGTTTTATTGCATCGGCCCTTATTTATTAACGTTTTATATTTTCAAATGGGCTTAAATTGTCAACTCCAACAAAACATTACTTTTATAAAGATGATTACATAACATACCTTTGACCGCAACTTATAATAAAACGATTAAATATATTTTTATCGCCCGCGGCGTTTTAGGGGTTGATCACCGGGTGTAAGATTACAATTAAAATATTTCCTTTCTTGGGCTTCGAGCTTGCTTCGTGCCAAATTTTATCGAATTCGATTCAGTAGTTTGGGCATGAAAGAATAACAGACAGACAGAGTTACTTTCACATTTATAATATTAGTATAGATAAAAACCGGAGGTTGATTTATTCGGGAAGAAAGATTGAAATACTTAAACATCTTTGCGGTAATATTTATAGGCTTATATCTGCCGCAGTATTTCACTGATAGAGATTTTGTCAGGTCGACATGAAGTTTGTTAGATTACTAAAACTATTTATCTAGATTTTGATTATTACTATAAATAAAATTATACTAAGCTCCCATGCTTACGTAACAATTTCTTCACTGTCTAGTAAAATTGTATGTAGTCGCTACTAAAATACCAACAGTTTTTATTTTTAAGATGCACGTAGTCGGTAGCGAAAATTGGCCACCTCATGGTAAGTGGTCACCATCGCTCATAGACATTGGCTGTAAGAAATATTAACAATTCCTTACAACATCAATACGCCACCAACCTTGGTTTTTATGTCCCTTACACACACACAACAATATCAAGTATTGCTGTTTGGCGGTAGAATATCTAATGAGTGGGTGGTACCCCAGATGGGCTTGCACAAAGCCCTACCACCAAGTAAGTATTCAATCACAACAGAACGGCAGACAGATTTAAATGAATTAATCACAAAATAGACTAGATAGTGAAAACATCCTAACCAGACCTGTTCCTCACAAGCGGTGGAAGCCGCGGGCATGTATTACAGATCAAGAATAGCAAACTTTACATGAAATGTTGATTGGCAGGTGTGATTTATGTTAAAGTTATACGTTTATACTTGTATTGTCCTTATTGGGATTCCACTTTCACTGTATTGTGAGCATTAAACTTAAATGTTATTGAATTTTTATTACCTGTATTAATGTATAATATATAAAAGGAATTGCTCTCTTAATTTGCATTTATTATAAAACCAATTTTACACCTGATAAATTAGAATATTATTCAATAAGCTCAAAGGATAGACGCAAAGGTATGTGACCTTTCTTCCACCGGCATAGAGGAGCCAAGCCAGGAATGAAAGTATTCTCGGTAGTCTGAGACACTATCAAAGTGTTAGAGGTTTGTCTACACGACAGCATACGTAAGTGATTCACTGTGGCGGAAAGGGTGTAGCGGGTAGACTGGCACCCCGCCAGAAGTCCCCCACGTGACCCCTTGCTTAAAGGGGAGGTGGCATAAATGTTTATTCCAGCGTCGAGAAATGTCAGCTTCAAAAATGTTTTCAACCTATATTAGCGACAAAAAATGTTTTTACATAATGATACACAAAAATATTTCGTAATTAACATTAAGATTAGCGATATATCCACTCTTTGTCTATGAATTAAAATCTCTAAAACGACTTTTCGAAATTGTCTTAACGGCAATTTTATTTCTAGTACAAACAAAAACAATTTTGATATAATTTATCATAACCAATTTCATATCATAATGAATTATTAAAGGTATAAATTATACCTTTGCGATGTCGATAATACTATTAGCAATGTTAAGTAATAGTTCTCAGCTTACACTAACAAGTAAGAATGTATTTATTATAAAACTACCAAAAAGAGTAACAGTCTCTTAATACATAGGTTAGATAACCAATAAGGTGATGAATGATGGCAATGAATCTCACTTTTAATTATCAAGTAACCACAGTATGTTTAATCACCATAATCTGTTAGAATAAATCTGTACAAGAAAGGAATAT
Source organism: Vanessa tameamea (assembly GCF_037043105.1). Classification (NCBI taxonomy): domain Eukaryota; kingdom Metazoa; phylum Arthropoda; class Insecta; order Lepidoptera; family Nymphalidae; genus Vanessa; species Vanessa tameamea. Next base: position 10,099,587 of record NC_087316.1, on the reverse strand, counting down.
TTACTTTCTGTTTGGGCTTTTTTAAAGCCCGTTTGAGACCACTCATCGGATATTCTACCGTTAAACAGCAAAACTTAGTATTGTTGTGTAGTGTTTCGTTTTGGTGCGTTAGTGAACCAGTGTAATAACAAGCACAAGGGAACTCTTGGTTCCCCAGGTTGGCGGCGCAATGACGATGTATAAATTGGTTAATATTTCATACCATAAAGTGGCCAATTTGTACGTCCTCCTATCGCATAGAAAAAGAAAAATTCAAATAAATTGATGTAGATTTACGTGTATTTATTTAAATGTTGAAATCAATTAAACTATGCGTTACAAATTTAACAAAACAATAATGCGAAACTAGAATTAACCAGACAATATATCAAATAAGATGTGCTTGTACACATACCATAAACTTTCGCTATTTGTTATCTTCAGTAATATGTAGATATATGTGATCATTTGTTCTGCCACTTTATGGTAATCTTTACAAAGTCTGATAGAGCAACTACATCGTAAAGTCCGGCTACAATAGTGTTCAGCTGACAAATAACTTCGCTTTCACGCTCAAGACACGTCCATACAATTTGCTTACATTCGAAATGAAACTCATTTATCTACGTTATGTCAGGGAGACGGAACTCTGGGATAAAACGTGGAAAAGTGGACACAGATTTGTGACGACTTTTTCACTGAACGTAAGTAATGTATTCTATTATATCATACATAATAATCATTAGAAAATTATAAAGGAAATATCGATTCAAATGTATTATTATTTTTTATAAATACTGAAATACTCAGATATATCTTTTGACTCCAATAATAGTATCGATAAAATAATTTACATTTTTACAAAATACACTAAAAGTTTTTTTATGCAAATTTATAGACGAATATTACGCTTATGTAACGTTTCGTCATAAGTAATTTTACATAATTTCCTTCTAAACAAAATAAACTAACATAACATTTTAAGTCAATCCCTTAAGGCTATTGTACCCAATAGCAACAATTAATTAGATTGAAAAACTAGAATAATAAATAATAACTAGTAAATTAAAATTGCTAGTAATATTTAAAATGACAAAATTGAACAAAACCAAATGACTTCAATAATTTGTCTGCATACAGTAAATACTTAAACGGAATACTTCTTATATACTTAAAAAAAAGACTTCCCAAGAATAATATTTATACAAACATCGTTATTTAAATATTTACAATTCCTTATTTTTTAAAGTCGAGATAATCTAGGCAATCATAGACACGTCTTGTTTTTCTTGTCACAATTGACACTTCCAAAACCGATAAGCCTATTTGAAGTCGCCAAAAAATTAAACCAAAATTAATGACATTTTAAAAGTAATACAGCTTAAATACTTAATGATTTGGTTAAACAATTGTAAACAATAAGACGTAGTCAATTTAATTACCTATATTTCCTTTATCCTACTTATCTTCAACTACTGACCCCTCACCCCATTAATCAGCCGAGGCTAAACAATTACACATAGTATTTCAATATCCTATAGTTAGCCAACTTTCTAGTCGCTTGCAGTAATCATGTCCTGTTATCTTATCTCCACTTTAGACTTAGACTACCTCTCGACCACACTCCGCTGTTGCAATGAAAGTTAACATGAAGCGCCTGACCTTTGATTTTCTTCTATCTGCAAGTTGCTATTATTTTACGGGGTAAAATCATTCTATGAAAATTCTTGACGTTAATTTAAATTTTGCTATCAACGAGTAATAAATACTTGTTTTTGGTTGTTCATTGTTCATTATTATTATGTTTATTATATAAAGAAATGAAATAGCTTAGTACATTGTGTGTTTTTTTTTATAGATAAACAATCGAAGCACAAGTATAGGCCGAGAAGGTACAGTGGTTAGAATGTGTCAATTTAAACGAAAGTTTGCGGATTAAAACCCGGAAAGTAAATTAAATATTTACTTACCGCTGAATATTAATGTACTTAATTTGTGTTTATAATCATCTTGTACTCGGCGGTAAAGGAAAACATCGATCCTCAAGAGGAGACGCAAAAAAGAATACGAGAAGAGCACGAGAAGCGCGAAAAGAGAGACCTTAAGCCAGGGGGACGTTCACAGGCTCGTACTTTGGTGTTACTATAAAATCTCTATTATTTACACCTAGGTATTGGATGCGTTGTAATACCTCTTTAAATGCTGTCTTATATCCATTGATACAATTTAAGCGCTGCTTATTGTATGCGGTGGTACGATGCCAAAAAGCTTTACATAAATATCACTGTACAAAAATATAAGAACACATACGAGACAAACAAAGAAACATTTATTTATTAATGCATCTTACTAAAAAGTCAATGAATTTTATAATAAGAAAGACGCCAATTGGTTGGTGAAGTTTAAAATAATAATAATTTTGTGTCCACACACCGAGCACACCATATGTGGTGTAGAATCATAGATGAAGCCTTATAAAGGAAATAGACAAGAACGTAGCAAAATAAGGAATTTCAATCGTTTATGTGTTGACGTTTTTCTCATAATACTGGTCCGATAAACGTTTTTTCCTTGAAATATGTTTGTAATGATTACGCAAAACGTATACGACGGGCTGTAATATAGCCCGGCTATTAACAGCTTATTACAAAAAACTATGGTATTCGCGTTATATGTTGGTTTGAGAAGTATAGATGTAATGCAATACGTTGATTTGTTACGTGTTGTATTATGTTACTGAACGTAGGAGGTAATAATAACCAGTTGGAGTCATGTATCCGGAAGGCGGAACTTGCAATGTTATCAATATGGCACAATTTGTGTTATTTATAAGTCAGTTTTAGTAGTCACGTCTATAAATTTTCTCTTTACACCGTTAAATAAATATTTTTAAATGTACCAAAGCAGAACGAGATCATATTGAAAAAAAATAGCACAACAATAAATTAAATAATACTGTCACAAATATTATTGACCATTTTTGATTTGTAAATTTCGTTTCTGTTCACGTTATCGTCTGTTTTTACAAGTTTTTATTTAACTTCACCTTTTGGTATGTTTTGGTCAAATCTTGCAACTGACTTAAGCTAATTCAACCAATTGATTAAGCTAAATTTTTAGTTTAGAGGTTTTCTTTATAAAAAAATACTCAAAACTCAAAAAACCACGAGCGTGAAATGTCAGAACCTGATACGATATGAACACACGTATAAAATCAGTGAATCACTAAGTGGATTGTCAATATTTCACGAGTGAGATACGAAGTGATTTCTTACAGAATCGCACTACTGATGACAATACAATTTAGTAAACGACGTGAATTATAATGTAATTTAATTATCCCTGTGTTCAATAAAAGCTGGTTTTAATTTTTTTTTTATAATTTTATTTTTGACTGCTGGTTAAGGCAGCTGTAAAAGATACATTAGATCTTTAACATTTTATTACAATTGCAACACTGTACAGCATATCACAATATGGCCTACGGTTAAAAAATTTGGCTTTTATAAGAATGTATAAGAGAGCATCACCCACTGATTAGTTCTACTGTGAAAATATCAGTGCCACGTATTGCTGATAGTTTAGCGATGTAATTATTTGATTACGCTTCTTACAGTTCAACGATTTAGATGTTGCCGACTATAAAATGGACCGACGTCACAGAGATTGGTGACAAGCATGGTTGATAGAGAATTGACAATCTACCTACAATCTGATGACCCAATTTAGTTGGCTAGGTACGCTTACTTAATATAAATATATCGGAGTACATTGCAGATGCTTTTGTGAATTGACATTAAATTGAAGAAAAAATATATATCAATGAAAACAGTTTTAATGGTATCATCATCATTTATGTGTAGAAAAAAGTAAATCATCCCAATACTTTGAATGTACATACAAAAAGCCACATTGATATGCACACGCCCTAATTGTCCGTCATTACCGTCGTATTATTTCCTCTGTATTATTACGTACTGTTATAAATGAAATCAAACGAAATCACTTACGTAAGAATGTTGGTTCGGATGCAAGAGTATCCTGAATGTCTCTCAGGAAGCGGTAATTACAATATGTAAGCGATTTTAAATTGGGTTCAATGTCCGCTGTTAAACTTATCTAAAACTGTATGTTGAAAATGTATTATAACATTGAAGTCTTATTATCTTATTATTATTATCATTAGTTTTTTTATGTAAATGATTAATTATATAATATTATAATAATGTAAATAAATAATTAATAAAATCAAACCCGGTCAATCTTTGTGCACAAGTGTGTGCGCAATGGCAAGTTGCTCTATTTCCCTATCATTATCGGATGAGACGAATATTCGGCACAGGACCAAATTTAAGCGAAGAGGCAGTTTAAGCATTCTATTAAGTATTTGGTAACATATTAGTCATGATACCTACCTCAGTACTTCATTTGTGTTTTCTACGGCTGCCGAAAGAGACAAGTTCATATGTAACTAGTAGAGACGAATGATTTATTAATGAATAGGTATCATTATTTAACCCCAGTGTTAAATAAATATCGAAGCTCACAATATAAGAGAACGTTATAATTATGTTAGTGGTTATTGTAGTGCACACTGATCTATAATCTTATATATTAATATCATAAGCCGATTTTTGTCTCAGTGATTATGGAGAACTCCAGCCGTAGATGTGCTGAATATTAAAGAGGATTAATAAAGAATTTATTTTGAAAAGTTGCTGGCCGGTTAGAGAGCGGCGCTATGGGTGTTTAAGAGAAAAATGAAAATCCTAAATAAAATTAAAGTTTTTGGTTTCGACAAACTCCAATTCTAACTGAACTGAAAAAAATATTTTGAATAAACGCGAAGTTTCGCGGGAGAACCACTAGTAACTTATATATTTGTATTAGGTAAATATTTTATATGAATGTATATTATCTTTGTATTTATGCATCTGTCATCTCGAGTGACATACATCGCGAAAGCGCGGGAAATTGATGGATACAAATTGGCGCGCGGTGAAGACGGCCTGTGTGCACACTGATATTTAAATATAATATATATTTAATCAAATTTTTAAATCAACCTTACATGTGAACATACAATTATAAAAACAATATTTTATAATAGAAATTTATATTATTTATTTACCGATTTATTAACAGTGAAACGGCATAGTTGTTTTTGGGAAGGAAAAGTTGAGAGGTTATAATATAACAAATAATTGTTGCATACATGTACAAAAATTATTCTCGGTACATAGAAATATCCTGACGTCATCTGCCTTCACCCTAAAAATTAAATTGCGTAATATCCACGTGTTCTAACTCATGTTAATGATATTGACTTATTGATCCGGTTCAACAAAATTTATGACAATCAATAAATTATAAAAAATTAAGCAGTAACAATTTATTAAGGTTTGTTGTGATGTCAACGGATATTAAATCTTTAAATTTTAGGTGTCGATTTAATTTTAGGCTTATTAAGTATGATATGGCGATCTGATAAGCTTCGATATTTGTTTCCTTGACGTTATGTGACAGGATGTAGCGATGATTTGTGAAATTAGTTATAATCGAAATCACATAATATATGTTATTAATAATTGGTTATTATTTTTTGGAAGTGAAACTGTTGGGCGTGATGAGAACTAATTTAATTAAGATTTAATAACTTGTGTAAAAAAATTACTGATTGTAATTTGCAAACATTATGTTTTATAATTATTATTATGTTTCATCAATTATACTAAAAATGACCCATAAACTCTTTTATAATTGATTTATTGATCTATCATTTTTTTTATTTGTCAAAATACTTTTTCCAGATATAAATGCACGTCCCTTGATTAAAGTCAACGACCTTTCCACAAGGGTATAAAAATATCCATTTTGTAACATGAGAAAAAAGGTATACATTAAAGCGATATCGTTTAAATATAAAACTGTAAATTGATTATCCTTCATTTCTTTTGTAATTAGTTCAAATAAGATATTATGTTTCATTAATTTTCAATTCTTCCAAGAAAACCTTCTATTCAAGGTTTAGTGCAAGAATTAACTACGCTGACATTGAATATATTATAGAATTTATATTTCATACTATACATATATATTTGATGACCTTATATAAAACGATCAAATATTGTAATAAAATTTATTAAGTAATTATAATAACATTTAAATATAGAATCATGTTTGTTTTTAGATTTTTTGGGCTTATACGTGATGATAATGATTTATAAAATATATCAATAGAAATAATAGATTACAGAGCCGAGATGGCCCAGTGGTTAGAACGCGTGCATCTTAACCGATGATTTCGGGTTCAAACCCAGGCAGGCACCACTGAATTTACATGTGCTTAATTTGTTTATAATTCATCTCGTGCTCGGCGGTGAAGGAAAACATCGTAAGGAAACCTGCATATGTCTAATTTCAACGAAATTCTGCCACATGTGTATTCCACCAACCCGCATTGGAGCAGCGTGGTGGAATATGCTCCATACCTTCTCCTCAACGAGAGAGGAGGCCTTAGCCCAGCAGTGGGAAATTTACAGGCTGATTATGTTTTATGTATTATAATAGATTTTTATTACAATCTGTTTCGATTGTTGACAACTTTTTCAAAACTCTGCTGAGATCTATTAAACCTGTAGAGTGTAGTACCTGTAAACCTGTAGAGAACCTATTCTGTAAGAATAAACTATGAAATCATCGTTTTTCTGCGATCGTCAAGTGTCAGAAAGTAATATGCGCCGTTGAATATAAATAATTTTGTTTATAACAACACACGGTACACGTTTCAAAAAAGCATATCAACGTAAGTCCGTTGTGAACATTTCGCGAACAAGATAAAGCGAGATATCATTAATATTCTCTTGCAAAGTCTTCTGACAATTTAAAATAGTCTAAAAACTGATCCACTATTAATTAATTGTGCTTCTCGTAACGGTTATATAACAGATTGATTAATTAGTGTTAACAAGCTGTGTTTGTTCTTCAAATCTGATAGATCGATTAGACTCTTTTGACGTGTTATCTCGGTCATGTGAGATTGATTATAATCGGACCTTATTATCTTATAATTCTTAAATGTCTCGTTTGTGGCTAGCTTATAGGGCTGTCTATCGCGAGAATCTAAATCCAAAATCTATAATTTTATCTTAATTTACATGTTTGTTAATTTTTAAAATTATTTTGAACACGAAGTTATTGTACGATTACGCTTTTGCATTTTGTGTCGTGCAGACCTGAAACCGGAATTATCTGTTGCCATATGTTTACTTATAGCGTGTAGTATAAATAATATAAGAAAATAAAGAGTTATTTGATGCTTCAATCATTAATTCACAACAGCAGCCCGAAGTTTGAGTGTAAGCTGTATTTACACACTCGCCGTCATGGCTTGAATCACTCGAGAACATCATTAAGCTAAATATTAGCTTGTTATGATCCAGGCTGATGAGAAACCGGATTTGAGATTACAACCTTTGCCTATAACCGTTCACATTCAGGGATTGAGAGCTATCGTGCATGTATTACTAACCGTGGGAAACTTCCAACTACTGTCGACGTCGTAAGCTTCGAAAGTGTCTAATATTGACATTTCCTCTGTATAAATGTAATGTTTTAAATGTAGAAAAATTAAATGATCTTCTTTTTTTTATTTAATTAACTGGAATGTTTATTTGAATGTTCAAAAATAAGGACATATTAATCCTTCATTGTTTCTCTTCAGCTCTAAATTATATAAGAAGGCTGTATAGTGTCCCGTATTTAACTCAGTATATACTGTTATACCAAATACTTTTTAAAATTCCCATGAAAGTAATGCTGTTGTTTTCTACTATCAAAACAAATTAATCGTTAATAAGTCTCACAGTGTGAAACAATCGCCTGATCCCACGAAGGTTGGCACGCGACTGTGGTGTTACGAGAATTCCATAACAATCATTATCTCTTGATCGGATACATCTGAGGTATCCGTTTTGTAATTGTTATTTATACACCGACGTGAGACTGCTAGATTCCATAGACTTTTGATAGATTAATCGGTGTGCTACTTTCGCTTCCAAGCTGTTACTGTATATAGTAAAGATCCTCTTGAAATATATACCAAATTGAATTTAGACGATGCATTGGTTCATTGTATGTTAACACTACTAATACAAATTAACTACAATATTTGTGTTTTTTTAATATTTTCATAATTTTAAAAAACATGTATAAATATTATTAAGATGTTCTCGTAGTTTTCTCTCATTATATAGTTAGTATTCGTACAGCGGTCGGAAGTCGACCATAGTCGTTGTAAATTTAAAAAAATATATGAATTTACGAACATCGAGCCACTATTTTTACCTGCTGTTATTTCAATATTTTTATTATTGATATCACTAAATTTCGCCAGTAGAAAATCTGAACACTAAACTAATTACTAGCGAATAATATTATATAATATAAATAAAAATTGATGCACATGCAGAATAAATAGACTTTCAACCAGAAAAATTTTTTTTAGAATTGGTTCATTACTTCCACTTACAAATAAACAAAATTTGTCTCCATATAATCGTAGTATAGATATATACAGTCGAGACTATTCGCAAGTAATTGTTAAATTAATATTAAAGCTCATTACAAAGGCTATGTTACCGTTTTGAATCTATGATGTAAGTCATTAGGATTGTTCATTAATTACGTTAATCGTCGTTTAAATTACGTAAGGTGCTTTCGCCAATAAAATAATGTAGCTATTGTCAGGGATCTGTGAATGAAACTTTGTTCACGATGTAACCTGTAATAAATTGTATCTAAACTCCCATTGTCTCTTGCTATTCGCTTGTTGCGTAATGAGTAATTGATATCTAATTATTTTTATCTGACTTTTTTATCGGTTTTCGATAACCTCTTTATATTATCCATTTTTATGTTTATCTATGATAACATTGAAACTCACAGAATTTGAACCGGATTTAACGAACAAGTCTTACTTGTTCCGACCGTTAAGTATACCATTTAAGTGAATTTGGTTTTTTTAAATTATTTTAGGAAATCAACGAGGAAATAGGTTACCGGATAGTAAATAGTCACCGTCGCTAATTGATAAGAGCTCTGCGAGAAGAACAAATCATTTTACAGTGTTCTTCAAACATAGCAATATAAAGGATTGATATTTAGCGGTAAAATAAATGATGCTTTCCAGGCGCGTCTAAGCAAAGAACTAATGTTAACGTTTCTAAATTAAATATCAATGTTCGTTGCTAATAATATTCATAGAATCACTTGTATTTTAATTATAAAATTAAATAATATTCACGTCCAAGTAGAAAAGGAGATTTTATCCTGTGGCATTACGTGAGAAATTTGAAAGATTTCAATGATAGATAAAATAACTCCATATGAACAAAAATCACATTTAATATTAATAATGTTTGGATAAAAAATTATAGATGATTTCTCATGGTGTAGGCACGTTCTTCACGCATGTACCTAACATCATAATTTAACGAATAATTTTGAACTTTGTCACTAATCCAACAGGTTTTTTATTTATTTTCGACATGGTGACCTAATGTGGTCAAATATTCTTTAAAGATAAAATGATGTCATGATTGTGTTTAATGAATTGTGAACAATTTATGGTAATTTACTTTTGCAGACTAACACAAACTGCAGAACGAAGGTATTCGTTTTTTATCTGTATTTCACGGTGTATATAACAGCATTTTGGCGATCGATGGAACTGTTGATGGAACGGAGGTTGATGTGCAGATCCATCAAGTGGCGTTACAACAAGATGAATGTTAAAGTAAATATCAAAGAGATATATCGAAATCTATTTTTATTTAATTATATCGATATTAAACCAAGCGGTCAAGGGACTTTTTGATTGCATGTCGTCGTGTGAATTTTTGAATACAAATTAAATAGGGATTATTTTTTACAAAATTTACAACTTAAAATAAAATAGCAAAAAATAATACGGCTACAATTTAATCAAGATCTTTATATTATAATTATACGTCATTTTATTGTGATTAATATGTCTGTGTATTACATCACGTAGATATTATATTATATTACTTTAACATTCATCTTATTTACAACAAGAAAATAAATTACCGAAATGTTTTTCTCCGTCTATTCATTGTTTATTTGTATGTTAAAATTAATTTCATACAATAAAATAAATTCATTAAACCATATATACATATATTACTAGTTACATAACCTCTAACTATTCCCGTGCTGTTTTTATTATATTATACAAAATGCTTTGCTTCTTCTTACAACTGTCGAAATACTGATGTCAGACAGAGATAATCGCTCTGTAACTATTGACCCGCTGTACAACATCTATTAGTAAAACCGTTAACCGTTAATGAGCCATCATGGCCTAGTGCTTAGAACCCGTGAATCTTGACGAAAGATTGTGGGTTTAAACCCGGGAACCACTGAGTGCTTGCTGGTAAAGGAAAACCTACTCAAACCCCTAACATTGGGCGGTAGGGCTGAATATATTTATATTGAATAATATAACTTCTTTTTTATGATTACCAACATATAAAATTCATAATTTGTCTCAAATTCAATAAACATCTTCACGTAAAAAGTAGAATAATAACCTTAAAAATATAATATGAATGTATTCATGGTTTCTACCTCTTGCTTTTCAACAGAGATGAAGCGATTAATGTAAATGTTAATTAATTGATCAACGATTACTAGTTTCAACTTATTTAATAAGATTATACCATATTTTGTCAATGACATTCACACTGCTTAAAAATCTATACAGGTTTAATAAAAGTATAAATTAATTAGTAAAAATCTTGTGCTAAAGCGCCTGTTATTTTAAAATAGCAAATCTACTATCCGGCATTTTGCAGGCGTAAGTCTCTCAGCAAGTAATGTAATCTCAGCATTGAACTACAAATACATGAATCGTTAAATAAAAAACAATTCCTAAACTCGTTAAACGTAGTAATAAAACTAATATTAATTTGCAAGGTCAAAAAAATGTCATTCATATACCTAGCTACAACAGCTTTAATAAACAATTGATATAGAAATATCTCGTAAACTTTGACGTCATGACTTTGTTGTATCCTTATACTGGGAAATTGTAATCAGTTGATGAATTATGATCTATGGCATTGGCTAAATGTGCCCAGTGAAGCATGGCGACCCGCCGACGCCAGAACGCCTCGCCGTCCGTATCGACATGCGCCCCTCGCGCAAGCGTGCTGAAACAAAAACGCAGAGTACTCACGCATGCGCCCTGTTCCGATATTGTGCTTGAGCCCGAGTCTTGCGACACACGACTCCTCTTTACGCTGTGTCGCATAATTGATTGTCCAGTCGATACTGACATTGAACGGCTGGTGCGCGACGGTCGCCTGCCTCATTACGATTATTTATATTCGAAAGCGATAACACACCCAACGTAGTTTCCGAAACTATTCCATGATATGGCCTTATTCTGTGATATAATGCATCGTAAGTTGTGATCTGAGTGATGTGTAGTGTCTAGTGCGTAAATATGGATGTGGCAAAGGACAAGACGACCTTCCATGACGATTTTGGGGATGACGACTTCAATTCGAGGCGATGTATGCTTGATGGTCAGTACTTATGATTTAATTGAACGGATAATATTTTTAACATTTAATGAATAACATTTGTTTATTTTAAGATATTTTATGTTCGTCAATCATTAAAATTAACTATTGATTATCTATGCGATTGACATTGGAGACGTTGGAATCGTATTTACATTTAAAAGCGAATACCGCTAGCCATTGTTAAGACACCTTTCGTTATGATTCACTGCAAAAAAATGTTTACTTTCCGTTAATAGTTATAGAATATAACAGAATTAATAGTATAATATAATATATATAATATAATATAATATACCCGTGTATAATAATCTCATAACTAAAGCAACGAAAACTTAATTTAAATTATATTCATATGTATTCACTAGTCACATATTCTAACCTAGATTACATGTTTGTTATTGATCAAGTTAAAGTTATATCGAGACGGACGTATGAGTCACAAATTCGCCAACGAAAAGCGTGAGTAAAATCGGTCGATAGGGCCCGTACAGACAGATGCGATCCCGTTTTGGCAAACGAACCTTGGCTCAGAGAACCTTGCAGCGTGCCGCCGCGTGCGTTAACCCTACTCCCCTCGGAAACTTTTATAGGGTTTTAAAATCGATACCGAGCCCCTATACAACTATAAGCTTATTTTAAAGCAGTGTTTTTATAACGCTTCCTAATCACCTCTCGTATCGCTGAAGGAAATCGATTGAATTGCATCATACATTAATTTGCAATCTCGTTTATTTATTCCCAATGTCACATGAGTTGATGGACAGTTTGACCGTGTCATAGTACAGATATGTAATTCGTAATGGAGCTAATGGTTCGGCTTAGACGAAAACCTTGATTATTTTTTAATTGAGTATATTAGACTAATCATTATAACTAAAATATATGTATGGTGGTAAGAAATTATTGAATAATATTTCAGTAAAAGTCCATTTGCTACCATAATTGTTAATTGATAACAGTTGCTAAGTTGTCCCGTCGGATACGTATTTTGATTCATTGTTAAAAGTTTTTCAAGACTTATTTATTTACATCAGATAAGTATAACGGCCACTTACAATATCTAGTTGATTATTAATAAACTACATGATTATATATATAAACATCTAATTATTTCTGGCCTTTAACAGGCCATTAAATGATAACAATAAACTTAAGTCACACAATCTTACTAGAAGATTATTTAAAAACCTATATTTAAGTACCTAACGTGAGAATGACGATATAAAATAAATTAAATTTTAATTCAGAGAAATGTAATTGATATATTGAATACTTATTTATATATTTATCATATGTAGGTAGAGCTGAGATGAGTCGGTGATTAGAAAACGTTAGTCAGAACTGATGACTACTGGTTGAAACCTCCACTGAATTTCCATGTGCTTAATTTGTGTTTATAATTCATCTCGTGGTCGACAGTCCAAGAAAACATCGTGAGGAAACCTGCATATGTATATCTAATGTCAATTTAGTTCGGCCACAAGTGTATCCACACTATGTTTATTACAAATTGTAACAACGTGGTGGCATAAGCTTAATACCATCTCCTCAAAAAAGAGAGGATGACTGATATTGCTGGTGGCAGAGACATATACAATTATACAGACTGGTACTTCGTATAGGTACTAATTTGATAAAACTTGTGATCTCTTATGGATTTATCGATGTATTGTACAACACTAGAATGGTCCTTTGAATACGTAATCTGGATTTGCAATTAAAATTCACAATGTGTTTTTATTATAATGTTATTTTATTTTGCCTTATTTTATTACCAACGGCTTAGTAAGCTAGAATTATATAAATTCTAATAAAAATCTTTATGTATTAGCAGAGGGACCACACGGTCATCTTGGTCATCACAATTTACTGGAATATTATAACAATATTTCAGATAAAGCACTATTCTATTCACGACTGCAAATAAATCCTTATGACCGGCTAAGATTATGTTTATTATATATTTGTGTCTCACGTACAGAATACGATAAAAATTCTGCATAATTAATTCTCATAATAGAACGACATCGTGTTACACGGAATGTCATAATCTTTCAATTTTAAAAGCGTGTGAATTTCCACTTATTATTCGACTTCTGCAAAACGTATTCCGAAATTATTTGCGCACTGCGCACTACATATATGCATGTGTGCAAGGTGTGTCCAGAGAAAAATAAAATATAATTAAATCTTATTAATACACATGTCGTGACTACATAATCGTCCCCGTTATATATCATATTCCAAAAACTTACGTATCGAAAATATCATATTTCATTAAAATTCATAAGGTCAATATATGGATCCATGAAAATAATGTACATTATCACGGCACTAACACTAAATAAAAGGACATCATCAAATGCTATTCCACTAAGCGGTAAGCACAACGTGCGCAATATTATATGAAGTTAACCCAATTAGTATACCAAATAACTTCACCAAAATATTTAAAAAAAAACAACCAACAAACTATTAAAGTACAAGGTAATAAAATTAACAGAATAATAATAGTCAAAATGCGTATCTAAGTAACATAAGGTACGTCAAAGACTTCACATTTTTTTGTACGATGAACCACACCCAAATCATCTATAATCCTAACTATAGTCTATTCCATTCCATAAACAAACCTAAGATTACGTATTTCATGCGCTATTACCTCACCTATATTGTGCACTTCTAAGAGTTTATGATTAATATATCTTTAATTATAAAACAATACACATATTATTTTTTTATATTACACTTAACTACTTATATCCACTTTTGTTTTACTTTCAAAATTCCGATAACAGTTTCAGAAAATCATAGATTAATCAAACTCTCGACCAATGATATCGCGTCAATTTTCTGTCAAATATTGTTAATTTAGCTTTTCTCCTCCTATGAATATAGTTGTATGCATAAAACAGTCTCGGGATAGGTTTTAATTAAACATAACATCTGCTCGACTCAGTCGCTTAATGAACATCTGCCTCCAATGGCAGTGAAACCCTTTTATTAATTCATCTTTTAAATCGACTTCAAAAAAAGATGCAGGTTATATTGTTACATTTGACGTGAATTTTTGTTCTGTTCTTCGGTTACTAGAATACAGCTAGATCATTTAAGCTTTGTTCACTGACTACAAGTAAACTATAGTAAACTACTAAGTTGACTACAATTACTTTTGTCAATATTAGTTTGATCATCATCATTCAATTAATTGATGTTATAAGCAAACCTACTTGATTGTCGATTTTTATCTCTTTCCGGTTACGCGAGTCAATATTTTTTTTAGATATTAATTTTACTTTTAACTATATACTTAATGATATATTCATAGACACCAAACGATGGCAAAACATAGTCATGCCTTAACTCCGAAGAAAATTGGATTTCTTATTAAACTTACGATTTGCTCTATTTTTGACTACATTCCAACGAGTCAACTTTTGAATGGCATTCAAAAATAGTTACAAAATTATTAACCATAAGGTTCATGATGCTATGAAGCTTCAAGAGCTTAAAGTACTAAACGAAGCGATAGTGCATAGCGAATTGCGTGTGGAAGGTGTAATTTATAACTCATTGTGCTTTGGAGTTACGACGCTGATCGAGGATACCGTGACACCTCACATATTTTGTACTACTTACTCTGTCTTATCAGTTGAACTTGTAGATGTATTTGTAATATGTACTTGCGATAAAAATAATCACTTGAATTGAATTTAAGTCATTATCAAAATAACATTAGAATAGGACCCCAAAGATTGCGGAAAGTTAAGTGTCGAAGTAATCTTACTAGTATTATAAGTGCGAAAGTTTGGTTGGTTGGATTTATTTTAATATTTTTTTTTTTATGTTATCGGTAGGCGGACTAGCAAATGGGCCACCTGATGGTAAGTGGTCACCACCGCCCATAGACAATAGCGCTGTAAGAAATATTAACCATTCCTTACATCACCAATGTGCCACCAACCTTGGGAACTAAGATGTTATGTCCCTTGTGCCTGTAGTTACACTGGCTCACTCACCCTTCAAACCGGCACACAACAATGCTGAGTACCGTTATTTGGCGGTAGAATATCTGATGAGTGGGTGGTACCTACCCAGACGGGCATGCACAAAGCCCTACCACCAAGTGTGGATGTGTGTTACTCAACAACACACAACGACTGAATGAAAATGGTTACCGTACAGATTTGGTTTTGATTTTCACAGATCGACATGATTTTGTGCATAGTGGCAGTTTGTGTGAAATTATTATAAATACGAAAGTTTGTTTGTTACGCTTTCACGTCTAACATATCCATTCAACATATCATTCAACATCAAAATTTTACTTACACGTTGTCAGGGGTAAAAATATATGGGGACATAGGGTACCCTACACCTGCACTTCCTTTATATAGAATTGAATATCTAAAATGTATAATTCAGTCAATTAGTTGTATCGTATCCTAATATCAAACCTTTAAATGAAATGGTTGGATTAATTTAAAAATATAAACTATACCATGTCGCATTTTAATAAATTTTAGTACCTAAATATTTTAACGACTTCCATTCAGTTTAAAAATCGTACCGAGCATTTAAAGTGGAGACACTCGTGAGCCATGTAACGTATGTAGAGCACACTTCATATTTTTTGCGTTTAAATTTTGTAATAAAAAAGATAGCTTAAGCTTAACAATATCTAGATTATTTTAAAATAAGTATTAGATTTAAAACCTTCTTTAATAAACAGTTAAAAAATTAATAAACAATCTAATAAAAATGGGACTATAGTTATTCCTTAAATAGGTGCGTTCAACTATATAAATTCCGCTCTATGATATTTCAAAATTACTTTCATAATTTATAATTCAATTAATTTTATTAAGCTTAAAAACAATTACAATTAAGAAACTAGAAGATCAATAAAATTTTACTATTCAAAAATAAATCCAATTAATTTCGAGAAATATAATTCGAAATGTTTATAACAACAGACAATCATTAAAGTTTAATCGAATGGATTGGTTGATCGACACTTAAGCTGGTTAAATAATAACTGAGAAAGTAGAAATAAGTAAAATACAATAAAATATCTATCTATAACTAAAACTTAACTCGAATTTGCCAGTTACAAACAGTATTACATTTTTATATATTTTTAGTCAAGAAATATTTTAGACAATTGAATTTTAATTAATTTATATTAATAATATAACAACAAAATATACAAATACAATAGAGTATTAATTATGAAGTAACCAGACGTTGTCTAAACTATGTATTATGAATGCATTGAATATAATGGACTTCGTTCTCTATAGACGTCGAGAGCTCAACTTATGGCGAATAATTAAGAGGTTTTAATAAATAATGACTACACGTTCATGTACAGTAAAACCGGTACACCTGCCCTTGAACTGAGAGAATATCGACATCCGGTTTTTTTTATATTTCTTTTGATTGTAAACTTGTTGATTTTTTGAAGAAAATCAATTTACAATACAAATGTACAATATTTAAACAAATCTATATAATTACTTAACTGTCTCGCTGTTTTGGTGACTAGTGTATAAGGTTGAAGGTCCTAGATTCAAATTCCTGGTCGGGACAATACATTTAATTGGAATTTCAAAGTAAGGGAGGTTTCAGAATAACACTTGTCAAAGAGAAAGCTCTTTAAAACCTATAGACCGGCGGCCTAACAGGACGTGTCTATAGATTACTAGCTCAGGTTTAGGTTAATGAATTGCAGTTTGTATTCCAATCGAAGCAGGAGTGAAGATGAACAAACCTTATAATTACTTATTCCATGCGACTCGTTAATAGCTCTGCCATGTTATGCACTACAAACAGTCCTTGATTTTTTTTTTAAATATACTATTCCACTAAATTAATTCGTCCACTTTAATTTTACTATCAAAGTTTACAATATAAACGTATTTTTTTCGTGAACCCATTATTAATATCATTGATTATTTCAGATCTCGATCAGTTGTTTATTGGTCTTTACTCCTCTTGTAGTTGAAAAACTATATGTAAATATATATATTTGTATTTGTGTGTGTATGTCGGTCTCTCTCCAGTCGTAGGATTGTCATCTCATCTGACTACGAGAATGACGGAATAGAGTGCATTTATGTTTGCACTCACTCACACTTGCTCGGAATATCTTTCTATTAGCCTTTCAGAATGATCGCCGTGATTTAAATACGGTCAGAAGGACTCGACATTTTAAATCCAGTTATTTATCTATAAATTGATATAAATAATTAAACTATTACTTAGAATTCGAATGTCTAAATAAGAAATATATTTTAATCTTATTCCAACTCGCTGCTTCACTGTGGATTTTTTCCGTTGATGCAGATTTAGTGACGATGTCTTCCTTAGATAAATTATAAACTTAAGCAATTGGAAACTTGTGTTTTATTCAATTTGAACCTGTAATCGTCCTTTAACATCCACGTATTCATCTTTTCATATCTATTTACTAGGCTAGCTCGACTCTTAGCTTTCTCTTCGTACTTTTATCTTATTGGGGTGAGTGTTTGCCCAGCAGTGTAACATTTAAGTGACGTTACATTACTTTAAAAAAAAAAACGAGTAAGTGGACTTCCTTTTACAAAAAGATTAATAATAATTTATTATTACATGAGCCGCTATACTGGTCGTTCGCTTTAACGTACACATGAAAAAAAAATTATCAGTCTCGAGAAATTGTTTAATTGCTTACGATAAAAAGTCTATTTTCAATACTTCCCTATTACAATTATACAATATTATATAATTGCTACAATTATTTATAGAAATAAAAGAAAATTATAATGAACTTTTAAAATTAATTTATCTACAATAATTATTATTTATGTATCAATTGTCTTATAAAGGTATATTCCGATTTTTTTAATAATAAGATGCAACTGCAGCATGCTCATACAACTACCGCCTTATTTAACATTGTACTGACAATAATATTCTTCATACATAAATCATAATAATTTTCATTCCATCATTAATAAAAATATTTTATATTAACAAGAATAATTTAAATTTATGCCACAATCGGAACCCAACTAATGACTGAACTTTCCGTCACTAATGAACGATCTTGCTTCGTTTTAAAAAATGAACTACGTTTTGAAATTGGAATGAATAAACTCGAAGACCATTAAAATTTTACTTTTCAAAAGTAAACTCCAATTAAATTCCAGAAAACGAAATTTAGCGACGTCATTAATAAACTTTTTTTTATCGGGAGTTCAGTGAAACACTCGCTTGTGTCTCTCTGTCATCCTAAATTTGATATTCGAAATAAGAAGACAGAGCATCGTTTATCTAGTCATCCCCTAAACAAAATACATTATAGGTAAAGCTAAAAGTTATATAATAATTAAAGTGAAATTGAAGATACTGTATTATGTAAAATCTAAGTGAATGTTTTTTACTAAACACTTATCTGTAATATGTACGGCATATAAAAATGTACATTCATAGATATAATATGTATTTAAGTATCTGGATCTAAGTAAGTGTATGAAATTTTGTAGGATCATTATTTGGTCTTGTTAATTCAATTCTAATATTCAGTATTTATTTTTAAAAAATACCTTAATAAATTTTAAAATAATTGAATTACTACGCACAGCGTTCACAGCTAGTTCTAGCAAAAAAAAATGGATCCATTTATAACGTAAGAAAAAATATTGTTGGGAATTCATCCCGTAAATAGGAACGACAGTTTGTATAGTTCGTCAGTTTTGAATTTAAAAATTTTGAATTCCGTCTTTAGGTTAAGAGTTAAATAAAGCTGTCTATGTAAAATTCAACTACTATGCGTGAAATTTAAATTGGAAAGTCTGTATGGCAAATCTTTACTTTTGAAAGCTAGAAAGAATTGTTTAAGGAAATATTGAATTTATTAATTCGGAACGTAAATGTTAAATCCATATCACTAATTTCTACATTTATTGAAATCTCTCTCTGAAAATATATGTCATATAAAGTAACGCCGGTAGCAATCAACGCAATTGATAACTAAAATCCGTAATATAAAATATTAATCGTCCGTACAACGATAACAATGATTCTGTCGGTCCTGAATATAAAACGTATCGTACTGATATTATTACATTTCTGAATTTATTATATTTAGTCACGATAAATTCTTTGCAGATTAAAGTAATAAATATTATAATCCTAAATAAAAATATTTCAATCCATGTCATAATCAACGACAAAATTCTTCGATAAATAAACAATTGATTATTAATAAAGATAAAAAATCCGTATTAATTCAAGCTTTTGTTTAATCAATGTACTACAAAAAGCCTTTACAATAGTTGAGTGGAACTGACTTAGAGTTCAGTTGTAAATTTTGACCTACAAATACTTAGGGTGAAATTTTACTTTGTTTACGTTATAGTTGCTGAATTTTTTATGAAACTATGAAAACTAAAACTTTCCTCAAATAATTTATCAAATCTAGTAGACAGGTCGACAGATTAGCGCGTTAAAACATGCAAATTCACCGGCTCTATAAGGCTAAAGCCCTACATACGTATACATTATTACTTATAATATTCAAATTACTTATATATTTTTTTCTACTACAGTGCAATTTAATTTATAATTACAATTTTGGCCCTAGCCGATGAGCCTTTCGGCAATAGTTGCCTACATAGCACTTTTTAATAAAAGAAAATACTTGCTTACAATACGTAATCCAAAATGCTTCTCGACGCGGGTGGGCGGAAAACTTATCTATAAATTTCTTTATATAGATACAAACAGATTTCCTTATGATGTTTCACTTTCCTGTCGAGTGCCAAGTGAAGTGTGTCATTTATATAGTTAGAAGATTAAAATTTTCCAATTCTCATCTAATCTAATCATACAAAAGCAGGAAGCAATGTCAGCTCATCGCGTTTGCGCACGCGCAAGGGAGCAGCGCAATTTGTTGAAAGTCGAATCAATTTGTTTTAGAAAGTAGATTGTTCTATGGCCTCGCCTTTTGTTCACTCATTTTGCAAAAATGCTCTTGTTTAAAGTAAAAATACGTGCTCTATTAAGATTTACAATGTCGTCATAATGTGTTGCTGTACTAGGTTAAGGAGAAGTTAAATAAATAACTTATTACTTTAATATATATATGTCTGTGTATGTGTGTGTAATTGCGTTGTAACAATAAATTAATAAGCAATACTTAGTATTAGTGTTCCGCGTTGAAGGGTGAGTGAGCCAGTATAGCTACAGGCACAAGGGACATAACACATTAGTTTCCAAAGTGGACGGCGTATCCATTTCATACATCGCCCTAATACATTTATAGAGCCAATATCTATGGGCGATAGTGTGACCACTTGATTGACCGTCATATGGCCAGTTTTCTTAGGCTTAGGCTTAACATTAGATATTTATTTCATAGACAATAGAATGTTTTTTTTCGTAACCGTTACTTGGCTCGTGCAATAAATAGATTATTATATATTGTAGTTGGCTTTCTGAGATCAGGACAAGGTCGTCAGCGAACCTCAAGCGATTGGAATAATTGATATTTATACCATGTGCTTTCCAATCTAGTTAACTTGTTAATGAAGAGTTTGCCGCAATTTTTGCTTTGTCTTTGAATAAATAAAATTGAATCGAAACAAAATTAAAAAAAAAACTTCTTTTAATGTCAAAAACGTACACAGATAAACAAGTTTTCAAAAATGTCCTCTCTATAATATGATTAAGCATTGCATCATAATATAGCCTTTTATAATATATTTCATAAAAATTAATGTTTTTAATATTTTTTTAATACGTACCTTTATAACAAAGACAACACAATTTTATTATATATATAGTTCTTACTATGAATATTTCGAAAACATTTTTTTTTTTAATATTTTTGAAGCGTGACCCGTTTTTATACTCGTCTTTACTTTCGAGCAAAAAATCTTAGAATTAATTTAATTAATTCCTTTTTTTTTGTTTACACATTACAAATTTTAATGTTTCGTTCTCAATACAAAAACAAAATGATGTGATCTTAAACAAAGTATAACGTAATCTCGAAATTGTCTTGCGTGCACGCAGACACGACAACCAATAACATTTAAGTAAACAAAACCCACGAAACATGTAACCGAAACGAATTGACGTAACATGTGATTATTTAAATCGTAAACTTTTTTCACCTGAACCAGATTATATTATCCACGATATTGCATATGTCGTAAAGACATTAATTTGAATATTGGCAATATCTTAAAAAATTGTTGCCCACGGTTTCGCTTATATAGTAGTATGTTGGGGTTGGTTGTCAAATGTTAGACATAAAATAGTAGCCTACGTCCTTCCTTAGAACTCAAGCTTGCTTCATACTAAATTTTATAAAATTCGATTAAATGGTTGGATTTCGAAAGACCAACAGACCGACAGAGAGACTTGTAGTGTAGTGTGTCATCATTACAGAATATAAACAATGTGTTTTATCTAAATTCCTTGAAAGAATAATATTAAAATTTTCACCAACCCGATTAAAGACGTGCTAGCTATGGGATTCTTTTGAGTAAGTTAGTCCACGAGTACCTCTGAGCATAAATGTTAGTCCTTAAAAATAATTACAAGTGTTTTAACTTCACCTGTTCGTATTCTGGGTCAAGTCTTGGAACTCGATTTAAAGAGATTTTCTACTCCAATTGATGAATCAATATTTCAGATATTGCAAACACTAGTATACCAAATATCATAAATAGTTTAAAAAACAATGTTTTTATATTAAGTTTCTTATAATATATATAAATTGTTAAAATATTAATTATAATAATAATACTTCATAATCTTCTCAATTTATTAAATATCTGATTAAAATCAAATTACTCTGTATTGTTTTGTTGTATCATGCCGTACAAATTGTACACTTCTAATATTTCGAAGTCTGTAAATCTTAGATATACCAAAACATATTTTTAAGCAATAAAATCTACTATTAAATCACGAGCGCTACTATTTTGATCATTTACATAAACATAATTCTAGTTACATTCATTAGATCGTCCGTTTACTAAGAAAAGTAATACGTGCCTATATAAGTATTACCAGAACAGTGAATGAGCAACAGTTACAATGAATGTCTATAACTATGACAAACTGCAGGTAAAACCGTGAATTATAACTAGCTATTAATATTATGGAATGTAAAGTTTGCTCAAAATACGAAGAGTCGTAAGTCCGTCTCACGATCCAACATAATAGAGCATATTTATTTTAACAAGGCAAGACAATGCGCCAATTTCATAATTCAAGCGATTATAATACATCATACTGATACCAGTATTAAGCAAAGCAAAACATTTTGAAATTGACTTATATAATGTCAGTTCGCAGAACTATGTGACCCTGATGGGCTTTTATACTAAGCCACATGTTTCATTATATTTACTATGGCCGTTAACACGCTTATTATTACGGCACTTCTCTTGGCATAGTGTATTTGCAGAGGATATTTTATGATTATTTGCGTCGTACAAATATGGCAAATAACGCAAATACGTATTTCCGCATACTTGACAATTGTACATTATGCCACAATATCAAAGAAATTGTGTTGGACAAATTTTTGCGTTGCCCGTCATTATTTTGTTCGCTTAATAGCATTGCAATTGTTGTGTTATTGTGTCATATTTGAGCATTTGTGTGAATTACGTATTTACAATATTACGAAGACTTAAAATATTGTATAAAACCGAAGTAATATCACTGCGGATAAAGTTAAGTGAAATATTGCATTTAGTTTTTTCGATTTTCCTCTTAGATCCAGCCGGTTCCGCACTGCGTGTAATAAAAACTGGATTTAACCGGTAACATAAAGACATTCATTATTAATCTGCAAAAAAGATGAACCAGTACCTCAAAGTATAATCACACGATGATTCACACGTGTACATATAATATTATGTGCACGTGTGAATCCGATATTGCAGATGATGATTGCTTGTGAAGGAATAACTCCGCTTTGGGATCTCTGATGAATCAAGGTGTTTAGTTTATTAAAATCCTCACAATGGATACAATAGGTTATTGATCAGATGAAAAGGAAAAATATAAATTATTGAACACTATAGAATTTGTTATTGAAAATCGTAAAATAAAAAACACTTTTCATATTACAGTCAATATAAATATTAGGTTGATTATAATAAAAAAAAAATGGGTACGAGCAAATACATGATGGGAAATGGTCACTACATCAGCCACAGACATTGACGCTGGTAGAAATATTAATTGTTACTTGCACTTTCAATGGGAAGTGGTACATGCCATTTGAACTAATATATCATTTCTCCACCGTCCGTATTAATTAGTCTAATAAGAAGTTATTGGGCTCCCGGAGCAGCCCGAATTCTAGAAATTCAAATTCTAGAAACACTGCGCGTTTACATTCTCGCGCCTCGGAAAACACATAAAAGTTTCAGGCGCAGGACCAAGGAAATCGATCGTAAAAACTGACACGAAAGCTATAAAAATGAGCACACATTTGTGCACTATATGTTCTATATGCATAATGTCCTGCTCAAATGACTAGCATCCCTTGAAAATGAGTTATCACTAAAATCGTTAAGGATACTGGCTTACCCACCCTTCAAATGTTTAATGGTAGTTACACCTCTGTGATCGGTTCCACCCAGACGAACAAGGAGGAATATATAAACATCATTTAACAACAATAATAAGTAGTATAAAAAAGGAAACAATTGCACACACAATATTCGTAAGTAAAATTACCTACTTGTTATTTTTTATAATAACAATTTTAGTTTTAATATTTATTTATTTTTATAAACTAGACGTCATACCTACATCCATTTCCTTAATTAAATTTTAATGACTATATATAAAAAGACTGACCGAATTTTTCGATCGGTGGTAGTCAATTTGCATCAGGTTACCCTCCTGACTTCCTGGTCAGCTCGTTTGCCATCTATCGCATAAAAAAAAATTAAAAAGTTAAATTACATTTTATATTAAATATATATTCGTATACAGATATGACAAGATTATAACTAATGAAAGTGTCACTTTTGACATGGAAAATGTAAAAGGAAAACGTCATGAAACAAGCGTGCGTTCTTGTTTTGAACAAGAAAACAATTCTATATGGATTGAATAGTTTATGTGAATCACGTGTCACCGTTCTCTGAAGTTCTAAGACCATTTGCGTTGATGTAACAAAAATAATTACTTGAGCACTACTTGAGCAATGTTACACAGACATAATAGAAATTGGACTTGAACAGACTGTTAATGGCTATTGTAGGTTTCAATTTTAGTGATTAAGTATTTCCTTTTGTTATGAGTTTAAGTTGACAACTTTAGATAAGGAAAAAGCATTTAATTCTAATGATGCTTTTTGTGTATTTTAAAATATTTTTTGCACGTAACTCTTAATTTTTTTTATTATAATAGATACACTAAATATATTATTCGTATTATACATAATATATTACATGCTTAACATATCAACAAAACAATAATGTAATCAAAAGTTCAAAGGTCTTTTCCATAAATAGTTATTTATTCATACAACGAATCAACATGTAATCAAAAGAACATGTAAATCAGTAAATATATTCCCAAATAAAGGCATTATGTTCACATAAAATCCTCGTTGACTTTTTGACAGTGATAGGTATACTATTTCCGTGCATATTTCTTTAATATATTATCAGAGTTACTTTACTCAATGTCACATAACATTAATTATACCATCATGTCCTATGTCACGTTACGAATTTTAAATGTTTTTAAAAAAGAACTCCACCAAAACTAGATCTTAGTCTTATTTGGGGAGGAAAAAAGGAATACCTAATACTCAATACTCATGCGTATGCATGAGTATAATATATAAACAAATCTCGACTTTATCGAACACAAATAACGGCAAGGTTTAGCAAAAATGTTATTTATATCTTTGTATACATTTTTATTCAGTCGACGTTGAGCATCACTGACCTTGAAGTAAATATTTACGTTATTTTATAGGTACTTATTCAAAACATAAAACGGATAGCTAATTACAAAAAGTTTACATGTGGTCAATATTTAATGGCTAGAAACAAAGAGTAATTTAAAAAAATATATATAGAAGTTGACAAAATCATTATTATAAGACAAAATAATGCATGCGAAAGCATTATGAGTGGTACCGCCTGGTACCATTATAAGACCCACAGACTTATTCCATTTGAATTTAGAATCTTATCAAAATTAATAAAACGTTTGTATTTTTTTCTAAACAAAATAGTAAATGAAATTTTATGAAATAATTATAGATAACACATAATAATGATACGTGCCTCATGGACATGATAAACATTTTTAATAAGTATCACAAGCTGATAAAGTTCTACGACCTAAAAACCTTGTCCATATTCGTGACTTGGTCGACCACTTTCAAACGAATTGACTTTTTCCATATACGTATACACACGGATAATTAAATCGAGGGCTACTAAGATCACTACAATGGTAGGGATAATTATTTTATTTTTTGTAATCATCACGACTTTTGACTGACTTCCTTGTTGCTTACTTATATTGTTGCAGATTCCGAGATGCCGGGTTAATGTACGAGTAATAGTTATCGGGTTTTCTATCAAAAAATCTCATTAAAATGTAAAACTGAGTCCTGCGTCTTTGCTCATGTGGGATTGCTGTCTCCCATCCGAGAGTGCATCTGTGTACGTGCGTAGGTGCACACGTATACAAGTGCACTCCCTTGCATTTCCCTTGCATAATTTGGATAGCCTTTGAGGTTGTTTACCGTGGCTGACATTCTGTCTGGGCGAGATTATTTCTTATTCTATTTGCATTTTAATTTCTTTATTAATATTTATTTGCTGAAATATATTCCGTAACTAATTTTATATCCAATCGGATAACTAGTTTTAAAGTTCAGAAACATTAAATCTTAACATCTTTATAATATTAATAAGTTAAAATTTAGTCAGAAACAAAGTTATATCTTACATTTGTGGTTATAATGAAAGTCTAAGTATAGGTACTTTTGTCGTAGGTACCTAAAGTCATCATACCGTTTTCATTTTCTTTACAAGTTTAATATGTGTGAGTCAGGTGTTGCAATTGAATTTAACCGCTTCGACTACTGGTTCTCTTTATTGACAACTGACATTATTTTATAGTCTTATATTATAGACAGCCTTAGTATCAAATCAACTACCAAACTAAACTGAGCTGAATGACAATATTACAGTCTAATAAACTAAATGTTATTCATTAATAAACGTGTGTATTTTTAAACATGATATTTTATTTAATTTACGCTTATATTAACAATTATATTAATATTTATATAATATTAAT
The DNA here is from genome assembly GCF_037043105.1 of Vanessa tameamea. Taxonomy (NCBI): domain Eukaryota; kingdom Metazoa; phylum Arthropoda; class Insecta; order Lepidoptera; family Nymphalidae; genus Vanessa; species Vanessa tameamea. The sequence continues at coordinate 10,072,645 of NC_087316.1, read as the reverse complement.
ATAATTAGATAGTTGAAGTTTTCGTATTCGTATTCTTGCGTTGATGGCGTAATGAAGTCTGGAACTTCATACGGTCAGTGACCTTTATGATTGTACTTTTTAAATGAATGTGCAACTTGAATGTATGTACGTATGTAACATTTTGAATTTTATGATTGTAGTAACCTTCAAAATACTAGACTTATCATATACTACGAATTGAAAGGTATCAATTCGACATATTTGTTCTTTTATTGTTTACAGTAGTATTAACAATATTGGAATAATATTAATGATGTTTTTGCAAACATATTCATCATATATATGATCAGAAAACAAATATTTCATTATTACAACTGTCAATGTGTACATTCAAATACATAATAAAAAAAATTAGGACGTGTTGTTTCCGTGTTGTTTACAATAATATCAGGTTGAAGTAAGACTTGAATATGAATAAATCATCATTAAACATTTCAGATATCTCATAGTATGATATTCGATAATTTAAATATAAAAACTATGTAACATCCTATAAGTGAATGTTGAGAACGTACACTTTACATTACATTTCCTTAATTAAATACAGATAATTAATCTAAAAAGGAGCTTAATTCATTTTAAGGGGAAGTAAATGAATTTGTGCTGTGAGTAATATTTAATTGAAATCTTACAACTTAGGTCAAGGACCTTTTGAATATTTGTGAAATATCTAAGAAGAATGTATTGTACAATTTGTAGTGATCATTACATATTTTTATTCCATATGTTTAATTCAATAACTATTACTTCCATAAAGTTAACCAACATTTTTTTTTTAGATGTAAATATACAAAATATAAGAATAATTTCAAATTAGACATAATATGTATATTGCATTAAAATAAATCTTATTGAATGTTTTATGTTGCTTTAACGCTTTGTTAAATAATCTCGATTTGTCGTAACTAAGATACATAATTGTAATAGAATTCTGGCAATAGAATATTCAGTACATTTCATAACTACAAACTTTCGTGATTCTAAATTTAAATTATATTCAATTAAATACCTTCTATTATAAAATAAATAATACCGACATTATGTTGATTTTTTGTTTCATAACAAATATTGAAACGGCTCACTCACAAACCGCTCGAAGGAAAATAACTACTCAAATCATTATTATGCATTTTAATGTAACAAAATTTACAAACTTATTTACAAAATTACATTCTAACAAATTCATATTGAAGACTGTATGAACTAAAAATACTCTCGAGAAAGTCAAATATATTTGATAGGTATAATATTTCCATAATGAAGCTACTTACATAAGAAATAATTATAAACGCCTCTTGGTCTCTTATTTAAAATACCATCCAAAATAGATTTAATATCGGATAGTCGTAATTCATGAAGCGTGAGAAAGCAATTGCAACGATTAAGATCGAATACTTTCTTTGCGATCTTGTAGGTATAATTTTGACATGGCGTATTACCATACCAAATGTCTTGATCGATTACTTAGGCACTTTCACCGTTGATAAGTCACATTTGATTCTTTTGCTCCAATGTCGCTTACATGAAAGGTAAAGTTTGATAAATTTCTTTTGCTATCTAAGATATCGGCTATTAACGAATGAAATGAGATTGGGGAGGACAGGCGATGGCGCGTCGAACTTAATTGCAGTGGTATTCGCTCGCGCCGTCGCTCAGTCAGTTCTGCGGCGCCACGCTGTTCACGTTACTGTTGACCGTTGACGCGCAAACATCACCGAATGCAGTAAAAAATATGGCAAGCGCGGGCACGTAGCTAAAAAAATATCACTCTGTGGTTAGTGACCTTCAAAATTTAAGTGCCCGGTGGAATAATGACCGAAGAACACGAGCAATGTGATTCCTTCAATTCGTGGGAATTGAACGGACTGAACTCTTTAGATCTTTGGGATTACACCGTCGAACTGGAATGCCTGCAAGGAACCGAAGGTTAGTGTTACGTAAAAGAGAGGGGCGTTGCGGTAGCCGTCGCGCTCACTGGACAATTCGCAATGCACAGAACATTGACATGGCACCTTAAAATTGAACCATGGAATCTGACGTCGGCCGCCACGCTAATGTTTCGACTCGCAACGCTTTCAGTTATATATTTAAAATTAATTTGTTAATACGTCACAAAGCTTTCAAAATTTTACCATAAATAATTTTTAATTCATAAACTCCTACATCATATGATTAAGAAAAACAATTAAATTTTCCTACGTGGGTTATTAAGAACAAGATAAGATTTTTCAAACGTATTCGCCTTGTCGAGTTGTTGAGTTATCTCCTATATTTATCGATAATTAAGCCATTGTTTGAATGATTATATATTTTCACTCTTAACACTTATCTTCACGCAATATACTTTTTTATATAAGAAGCAGTATATAACTCAACAACACTTTACAGCGATGGCGTTTAACCTTCTCTTATTTCCTTACGTTTTCTTACACAATCTTACGAGCTTACACAAAGGCGTTTAAAATAAAAAATGATTATTAAATTACGAATAAGCGCCATTAAATTTCTGTATTACTCCACAGTTACTTTAAATTAAAATGAAACTAAAAATGGACAAATTAAAACACGACCGACCAATGAGTATATATTTTCTTTGTTTTTACGGATTTGAAAATGTTATATTATCGTTAACATTGTATTGATAAAGCATAAATGTTTTTCTTTACAAATACCATATGTAAATAAAGATCACGACCTTTAAACTAACAGCCTCACTACACAACGGTGAATAGGAACACCGATTTCTCTCTTTCTATTATCAGCAAATTGCTGTTTGAAAGAAGAAGACAAAGAATCATGTAACTAAAACGCAATCAGTACCTATAAAATGCTTATTGGTATAATGGGGGTTAGTACTTCAGTAAATATAAATTATTAACTTAGGTTACGTTTACGTTTCTACTTGAGCTGCAACGGAAAATACAGTAATTTAATATTATCTAAGTGTATACAATTATATAAAAAAAGTTGTTTTATGTTACCGTTCAACTCAAAATGTTATACCTAACACTTAATTGAATGTTAAATAAGTTTTAGCTAGTTTACTTAAATGTCTGTTAAAGTGAATAAATTGTGGAAACTTTACAAATAAATCATTTAAGACGGGAAAAATATCTTAAGATTCGTTTGATGCAAGGTTAATATGAAAACAATAAAAAGTAAAGAAACATCGCAAGTATGTGCGTTGTGTTATTTGTGCATTCTATATATTCTTAATCTCATAAAATCCGATGGAACGGCTAATCATCCACGTACGAAAAGGAATTGGGGATCTACGGCCATATATCTAGCCATTAGCCCACAATTGGTATCAAATGAGAAATGATTAATAGGAAAACATGTTTTGTTTGAAAAAATGCTTATTCATAAGTAATTAACAAATTTGTTTTTTTTTTTGACGTTTACAATGACTTAACGTTTATCTTCTTTGTTAATATCATTAACGTTTTTGCGTTATTAAAAAGTGTATTGTCACACCCGTTCTGTTACAAAGGTTCCTAATTTGAATTTACTTTATTATGAAACTTAACAATTACTAAAACTAATACGTGGTATAAATAATTTTTTGACTATTTAATTTGGTAGGGTTTTTTCAGGCATCACTCGTTTCGATAATGCACAAACGATTTCTGAGAACCGAATAAAAAATATATTCGCTACTCACGTTTCTCGTTAATAATAATATTTTAAATCAAATGAATAACCAATGTTACATCCACTCTACTACAAGGAAATTAAAAATACTTCATTCTGACTATTTCTCTTAAAATTTTATCATATTTCGTTTACTTTTATTACGGTTAATATTTATTTAATTATCGTACTAATTATTGATCGTGCAAGAATTGCTATCGAATGAAATGACGCAAACATTAATGATTATCGACTTTTGATTTGTATAAATGATACGACGTTGAAAAGTATTACACACATTTCATAATATATATATGTATATATACGATACCAGAATATACTCTTTTTATTTACTCAGACTATGTCTCTAACGAATAATCTAAATCTTGAAAAATATGTACACGAAAAAACTTCGAATTTTGTTTTTACGTGACATCGTTTTTGAACAATTTATTTTTACGATTTGAATACAGATAGAATAAAATTGAATATAGAAAAGCTAAAAAGAAATTGTGAATAATTAAATAGACTAGTAGTGGGCTAAAAAAATACGTATATGTACTTGGTAAGACTAAATTAGCGTCAATGTGAATAACCTTTATACAGATGCACTTAAAAAAGTTTTTACAGTTATTTATAATTTAATACCTATCAATCAAATACTTCTTTTATCTTCAAATAAATTTACTAAACTTGTGTCAGTGTATACTCGGTTCTTTTACATAAAAGGCATATTTCTTTTTTCGTCTCGTTTTCCTGCTGTCTGTGGGATTGATTTCGTGAAAAGGGACGGAAGTGTGTAACGGGAAGCCGGGGAGCACGCGCTTGATTTGACTAATTATAGCGGGCTGTACTGGAGTTGGCTGTCAGATGTTTTTTCCGATAGGATATCATGTTAATGTTGTTTAATACCAAGGATTGCATTGCATTGCATCAGAGATGTCAATATTACACATTATATGCGACTACTATTATTTTCCCGGTTATTATTTATTTATGATAATTCAATTATATGTTTGTTTTAAAAGTAATACACAGATCAAATTAGGTAGGATAAAATAAAATTTAAGCATATTTATGTTTTAAAGATATATCCAATGACGAAAACGTATTCGTAGTTATACTTAAAAAAACATCATATGCCAAAGAAAGGACCTCATATTTATTATTTAAAAATATATGAATCTACCAGATCGTCCAACTAGATTATCTATGAATACGTGTATCTATATACAAGTAAATATTTGAGCTATTTTCATTGTACTGTAGCAATTTTATTAATGAATGACCCAATTAAGGTTTATTAACAGGAACGTAGCGGATCGTATAGCTGAATCACAAATATAACAATAAATAAGTACTTACGCTATAAAATATATTTTCTCTAAACTAAATTATTATCCTTATAAATATGAGATTGTATGAACAAGTAAACGTATATAATAAAGGTCATTGTCTTTTCGGTCAAGTCGGACTCATTCGATAAAGCTTTAATGTCAATTTGTTAATGACATATTTATATCACTTTCACTGTCCGTTGAATGTAACGATTATTATTTATCTATCGACATATAAGTCAACACGGAATACACATATATAGGTACCTAGTCTTTTAGGACATGAAACGCCATGACTAGAAAAATAGAATCAGTAATTAAATCCTAAAACGTAAATACTTGGTGGTAGGCCTTAATGCAAGCCCGTCTGGGTAGGTACCACCCACTCATCATGTACCACTAAACAGCAATACTTAGTATTGTTAAGTTTCGATATGAAGGTTGGATCAGCCAGTGTAGCGATAAGGAACATCGCCTCTTAATTCCCAATGTTGGTGGTGCATTGGTGACATATGAGAAGTGGTTAATATTTCTTACTGTACCAATACCTATTGGCAGTGGTGACCATTTACCATCTGGTTGCCAATTTGCCGCCAGTGGCGTAACTATCGTAGGGCCAGGTGGTGCAGTGTGCACCAGGGCCCCGGAGCTCAAGGAAAGGTGGAAAGCAGGTGGAAAGCTTTTTCTATGCACCGGGGCCCTTGCTCACCTAGCTACGCGACTGTTTGTCGCTCTTTTACGATATCGTTACGGTAATATTGATTACTTACATTAAAAACTCTTCACGGTAAAACTATAAAACGTTATTTCATTACGTACCTTATATGTTTTGCTACCCATATTATAAAGCCAGAACGCCAGTTACAATAAAACTGCATTCCGTATTGTTTTTTAAATATGCAATGCAATAGGTAATACGTTATTCATCCTAATATGACATTCATTTTACTCTGCTATTTCTTAAAATTTGATTACATTACACAAATTACATAAAAATCTATTTAAAATACTCGTACATTCTTATTCCATATTAGATTAACTTTTAGTATTATTGTTAGGAAATTACAATAGTGCTTTATAAATGTCAACATTTAAATTAATTTTGTTATAATATAGTTTATTGTGCCTATTGGTGTTCTCTTTTAATAATGTTAGGTACAATGTACTAGAAAGTTTTTGCGTACAATAGTTTATTGAGAAAAGAAATCCAAACTGAATAAAATTGCTGCACTTATTTCAAATTTCATTGTTACACCGATTTATATCAACCAAAAAATTATTTTTATATTTATATGCCTTAAACTTATGTTATACCTAACCACAACATGACGGCAGAGTATTTTTCGACCAGAGAAAAATTCTATGAAATTTATAAAATGTTGTCTATAGTTAAGTTATTTAAAAAATCAGACCTGTCATTTGAACCCGTAACCCCGATATCAAATTTCGGCTTTTGAAACTTACCACTGACCCAGCGAGAGTTTTTTTGTACGAGGGCAATCATATATGACTTGTTATGATTGTTCTAAAATTGGAAGCCTTTTATTGTATTTAATGAAATATATATAAACCAATTAGTTTATTACAAAACACTATTTTAAATTAGCTTCTTTCATATTAAGGCTAAGAAGTAATCGTTTATATATTTACGTAATTAGATAATTATTATGTATTCATGTGTTAATAATGCGTGACTGAAGAATGTCGGCATTTTAATAATGCAAGTTAACGGCTGGTTATCTCATTACGTATCAAAATGTGTTTTTGAGAAAAAAAGAATCATTAATGGCCAATATTTAGAGCGTAAGAAAATTACAGATATAATATAGACTTCATATTACTTCCATGAGTTTACCATAATATAACAATTATTACGTATGACCAAAAGCTTGAGAATTTTAACCACCATTGTAATACCTGCGGTCCTATTTAGTTTTAAACGGGTTTAAACGACTTTATGATATTTCCTGTTTAAAAAAAAGGTCGCAATAAGTACGTATTAGAAGTGCAAAATAAAAAATTATACCACAAAAACATAGTTTAGATTTTAAATAAAAATTTATTAACCAAATAACTTGAAATGGCACAGAAATCTTGCTTAGCCTTCAATGTGAATATAAACATTTTTTATTCATTAGTCTTTACATAGAACGTATATTACAAGTAGGTAGTTGTAAAAACGTAACTTATAATTTGCCTTGCATATTATACTACGTCATCATCACGTGACTGTATATAGCGCTAATTAACATAAATGGATATCGTATTAATCTCAGTTTAAAAGAAGTTCATATAATATTATCTTCAACTCTGTTTCTCTCTTCCATTCATTTGGATTTTACATTTATAGCCGGTAAACCAATTTTAGTTGTAACAATATAATTGGACATTGCGATCAAATAAATTAAGAAAGTAAACGCTCGATACGTTGACCTAATTTTAGCTTGAACTTGACGTATTAATTTTTAATTCTATAGCTAGGCACTTAGCTTGTTCTCCTTTCACGATACCGAGATTTTAACCAGTGACAAAGTAAACCAAGTGTAGTACCACCGATAGTAATTTACAGTGAACTAGTAGAACGTGACTCGGCGAGTTTCGTTAGACCAACTAATAATGATTATCCACTTTTTCATCTTAAATCTACTGGTTCAAATACTAAAATAAAATGGAATATCATTTTAATCTGTAACAACTTCAATTATCTCATCGCTTCACCGCCCGCGACGCTACACTTACAACGCGATGATATCGTCCGATGAAATAATTGCAGCTTCAATTTTATCCATCGTATCATCCGCATTTCTGTCATCACATTTGCTTAGGACTTTCACAGAATTTATGTTGGTATTTTTGTTACAGATTTGCAGTTAGCGGCTGAACTTGGAAAGACACTTTTGGAACGAAACAAGGAATTAGAAACTGCGTTACGTCAACACCAAAATGTCATCGAAGATCAAACACAAGAAATCGAAGTATTTATCTATTCTAATCTTAATAAATTAAATTTTATAAATATGAATTTAATAAACAATATAAATATCAATTTCAGTACCTTACGAAGCAGACTGTCGCATTGCGCGAAGTAAACGACTCAAGACTGAGAATATACGAACAACTGGAAGTGAGCATTCAAGATTTGGAGCGCGCAAACCACAGGCTAGCCGTCGACCATTCCGCCGACAAGAAGCATATTAAAACGTGAGATTATTACCGTTACAATTAACTAGTCATCATTCGAATTTTTCTGTAGCCATCAAAGCTATTTGATTTATTATTGTTATCACAATGAATTATTTTTACTTCTAAAATAAAACTTTTTAAACAAGAAAATTACGTTAGTTAAATATAATTGATACATAACTAACGTAATTTTTTTCATTACAATTATAAGTTGAAAGTCTTTCAATAATAGGCAATAAGAATAGTTTAGTATTATTAATAAATTTATTTCTTTTATTAGCTTATGCAGCAATATCGAAGGCTTAGAAAACAAGTGCGAAGAGTTGCAAAAAACTGTGGACGATTTGAATGCCCAATTGGAAATCGTCCGGCGGCGCTCAGAACGGAAACCTGAAAATGAGAAGCCCAAAGAAAAAGAACAGAAACCGGCGGAGTTAGCAATAACCAACAACAAGAACGTTAACATCACCCCTCAAAAGTCAATAGCACCTCTTCCTGAGCTAACAAGAGAAGATGAAGACTTATTAAGGCTAAGTGATGAGTTGAGGGAAAATAAAGTTGCATTCGCTCAAGAGCAGAGGAGGGTAACCGAGCTCGAAGAACAACTGGCGTCGGTGATACAAGAGAATAATAGACTGCAAGAACAGCTTCGAAATTGGCATCAGAGAGATGACGAGCCTAAATCTATGCACGAAGAATTCTCAATCCTTGAAGAAGTCAGGTAAGAATGAAATTTATCTAATAAAAATATATAATTATATTGGTAAGTTAGATCACCTGTAGAATGCAATTAAATTTTAAATGAAACCAACCAAATCGAGATAGAAAAACATAAATTTAAAACATTTAATATAATTTAGACCGATACCTAGAAAAATGCTGTAACGAGAAAACTTTGATGTTGGACTATGCTTATAAAAGTGTTACAAATATTTCAGACAAGGACAGCTTTGCGTCAGATGTCTCAGAGGAATGGAGCGGGATGATATGTCTTCGATACTTGATGGAGACGATGATGACAGAAGTGCCATCAGTTCTCTCATTCTCACGCCTGGTCAGCAAAGTCCAAGAGACGACCATGTCACCAATAAACTTGTCAAATTCGACGTGAGTACTAAATATTCGCTTGCATGTTTCATTAGTTCTTATATGTTAAGCTATGTAACATTATTTCTCAAGCTTTCTCCTCTATTACATATTTTTATTTCTAACCCGAACTCTATTCTTTGTAGTTTCTATTGTTAAATTATTTCTAACTAAACTGTATTAACTCACAACTCGCAATTATGTGCAATAATAACCGTACTAATAATAATCAAAAATACTTATGAAATCTCAACCTTTCCCATTTTCACGTAAAAAAACAAACATCAATCATAGATATTTAAAGCTTTTCGTCTTTGAAAGTGCAACCTACCACTAGAGTAGCCGTCGAGGTTGGTATATCCCCTCTGAAATCTCATGCGAATGTTTGGATCGTTTCTAGGCGACAAAACTATTCCAACTGCCCCTGATGTTGTTGATCACGCTTTGCATATGCATTATGAAGCGCATTTGCAGTAGTTTTCTTTGGATATATCGCATGTAGTCGAAGGTACGTCCATTACTGACACGTTATTATACTAAGAGAATGCACAGTAACGTCATTGGTGAAGGTAGTCCATCCATTCCATAATATCAGGGTGGCTGTTATTCTTCGGAATTTCATCATTTATTTCCAATCGAATCACATTTAACATTTAACGATTTACTAATAATTCATTGTGATTGTACTAATTACTAATCTGGCCATTACAGTGATTGTGTGCATATCTCATTAACGTGCGCTTTATCAGCTACATTGATTATTAACTATAAGTCCAAAATGGTGGAGTAATGGGTGTATTTTTGACTAATTTGTTTTTATCAAGATAATAACATATAATTAATTTAATTCGGTAATACGTTAAGTTTTATTAATACTTCCATGAACTCAGTAACTCGAATACATTGTACCTATTTACATAATTTTCTTTTATCTTTATTTTATTAAAAAAAAAAAAAAAGTATTTTATTCTGATTTATAATAACAATTCTTATCACACTTCTTTAACTTCCATCGCAATTTTCATTACAGCGTTAAATCATCATTTGTAATTCCATCGTGTATGTTAAATTCAATATTAACTCGCAATAACTGTTTGTAAATATTTGTAAGTATATTTTTAACATTTAAAATTTATTTACAGAATGCTAAGGAAAAACTACTCCAAGGCATATGGGCTAACAAAGAAGATGGTCACGATAACCCTTACAGAGAACTGGTGCAGAAGTACGAAGCTCTGCTTGAGGTTCAACTGTCACAGGTGAAAAACATTAGGAAGAATAAGCCAAACTCGTTGCCTAACGCACAAATTCAATCTGGACCTATCTCGCTTCAAGATGAATTGCAAACATCTGGAGATTACAGCCAATTTAGTGTCAAAGACACAGACGAAGAGAGTGGGCATGGAGAAGACGCTCAGAAAGATAATTGTCAGAAGAAAGTTGAGCCAACATGTCGCAAGAAGATCATCCAAACTCCAGACTTTTCTGAAGCCGAAACTTCAAGTTCTGGCTTTTCAGATGAAACTAGCAATAAAGCCACTCAAACAGAACGTGAGAGACCTGGTTCCTTCTTATGTACAATCGCAGATGGTGAAGACTATCGCTTCAGTATTTACGATGATGTCAGCCCAATGGACAGTCGTTTCCGCAACAGGCCTGAATATCGAGAACTATTTAAGGAAATATTCACAATATTGAAAAAGGCTGCCGAAAATAAAGACGACGGAGAACAACTTCCATTACTTGATGATACAACAACAGGAAAAGTACCACCAGTGACCCCAGCCACGGAAGAACCTCCTGGCAACTTAACTGATGATACACAGAGCGTATTGTCGTCTGTTATGTCTGAACAATCGATTCCAGTATCTGATATTACTGCGCCAGAAACACCTACGCTGAAAGAGAAGGAACAACCGATTCCTGAAACTGTGAAAAAACAAGAAATAAAACAAAATAAAGTGGAAAATAACAAAGAAAATAAACCAGTAGTTGAGAGCATCAGCGAGACCCCAAAGGAATCCGAAAGAGATAAAGAGAGAGAAAAAGAAGAGGAGAAAGAACGAGTATTGACACCGCTGGTGCGTCAACCACTAGAGTACATTGCAGCTACTAGAAAGAAGTCCAGACATCGCAACCGCAAACACAGCCAAGATCGTCAAGGCGCTGACTCTCCTGTATTCCCATCGCCACCGAAAATAATTTATCAGAAGTCTTCCAACAAGAAAAGGAGAGACTATAGACCTATCGAAGTAAGCCCGCTCGTAAAAACATCTGAAACTGAATGGAACGGATCCACCCTTCAGTTCTACAACAGAAACTTGAATTCCCCGACACCCTGCGTTAGTGGTAGGACGGGTAAGATCTACCAAGGCTGGAACTCGGAAACTGATTCTTGGGACATGAAACAAAGTACTGCATCTCAGGAGATCCACAAATTGAGGAAGCTTGAGCTTTCTTACGCTGAAGTACTAAGAAACGCCGATAAAACAAAAACTAGGCGCAAGAAACATCAATAAACATGTTTTTATCCATCGACCCCCTCTCGCTAACACGCGAGAGTCGAGTGATCAACCGCCATTTGTCTTTGCCAACTGGACATAATTTAGTTATAAAGGTTTTGTGATCTGCTAGCGTTACTTTTTAATTTTTACCATGAACCAATATTGGTTGCCATATACGTTCTGATATAGTTCATTCTATAGTGTATTTATCGTATATAAACTACAGTATCCCATCAAAAATAGTCCGAGATAATAATTTATTGATGTATTGTAACAAACATATTCTCTCCCTCCGATGAAACAAAATAGAGTAACGTTCTTCTTCATAAAATAATTATGCATTTATATAAAGACGAAAGTATATAATGGCTTCATTTGCAAATTATCATTATGTAATTGTATAGTTGCATTCGAATTTTATACTTGAAAATTTAAATTGAATGAGTTCTATCGTTTAACTTTATTCCGTTAATACTTCAGTCACTATTTTAATTGTATTATATTATGTATTTCAATTATGAACTTTAATTTGTAAATATTTCTTTAAGTTAATTTTATACTTTAATTTGCCATGGTATCTGCGAGTACATCAATTCATTATGGAATTGTATGCTGAAATTTATTTAATGAGGATGGAGAGAGGTCGAAGGTATGAAATAAAAATTTGCATTAAATATTATCAGTTTTTCATTCGTCCTTTACTCGACGGCTATAAACGAATTAATTTAAATAATGACAACACGACGCATATAATACATAATTTAGTGGTACTTTATACATTAGCAGTCACAGATTGTGGAATTCATCTATTTGTTCTGTGCTTCGAGTTCCCTCTCGACGATCTTGCGGTACTCGTCGAAGCCGCCCTCGATGCTGGCCACGGAGCCGCCCCCGCACACCCAGAGCTCCTTGCAGACCATTCGTATTAACCTCTCGTCGTGAGATACGAGAATCACTCCACCCTGTAGAAAAAAAATCACATTATTATATATTATGATATTCTTACACGACACGAGTGTTTTACCTGAAAAGGACTTAAACAAAATAATTACATGAAACATTTTTACTAAACTGCTCTTTAACAACCAGTTAAAGTCACACTGCTTCTATTCATTCAACTCAAATATCCTACAAATGTTTTCTAAGACCGAGCACAATATGAGTTATAACTTCAAATTAAGCATATAAAACTCAGTGTCTAGATATAGATATAGATATAAAAGCAAAGATATAAGCGCAATAATTAAAGCACAAAACACAGCATATGATGTGCAACTTTCGGTTAAGAACGTTATTAATACGTGGTACGTTCTATTCATTACGCCATCTTAGATTTAAGGTAACCTAAATAAATGCCTATTAATATTCGGCATGTAAATGCATCATGAATAACATTACGTGTATATCTACCTTCACGCACAATTCCTTCCACAGATATAATAATTGGGGGAACTGTTATCAAAATTAAAACATAATTATTCATGCAGATAAAAAGATTATTTTATAGGCTAAATTTAATATAGAGCTACTTCAGTGGTAACAGGTTTTTTCGTAACGTAGATAGCAGAAGCGGCAAGAAACAGACTATTCGCTGCTTTCCATCAATCAAAACATATACATTTAATAATAAACTAATATATTTATGTATATAATATCAATAAAAATAATAATCAACCAATACTAAGTCGAATTATTTTAGGATCTCTATAAAAACCTATAACATGCCTTTTAAATACACTTTCCTAAAATTATGTCTCACCAACTATTATGAGTTGATTTTACAATATAAAATTAAACGTCATAGCTTGAGTCAAAGAATCGAAGTATCTCTCGGTATACTCACAGTATATTTATTGATCGCCTTTCCCAAAGCTTCTATCGTCTCTATATCCAAGTGATTAGTCGGCTCGTCCAATACCAGGAAGTTGGGGTTGCCCATACACATCGTTGCAAATGCTACCCTCGACTTCTGACCTCCAGACAGGCTGGCGATGGTCTGTAGTGCGAGATCGCCGCTAACACCGAAACTACCCAACTGTCTTCTGTACTCTTCTATGGTTTTCCCTGTATTCAATAAAGAATTTTAGAAAATTATAATAGTAAATAAATGCCTTATTAACTGTATATAATTTGAGTGTCTAAATTCGATTTGCGGAAAATACTCCGAAAACAATTCACCGAATCGGTGTTTTCGGAGAATTCATCCAACGTGTAAGTTACATTCAAATACATTATGTACTATCAATACAGAATTATATATCATGTACATAATTGTTCTGTCAAGTACATAAATATAGTCAGGCCTCTTCTTTCAAGGATAGATTACTTCATTTCGTTGTCCATTAACAATCGCGCATATATTATTGACTTGGATCATAATTCGTCTTAAACAATAATCTAACAATGTTTTCTATTATACAAGTTGAGAATATAAAAATAAATCAACTTGTGTTTTTGTCTAATTAAAAAAAAATGCTTAAAAAAAGGTTATTAGTTACTGGATGGGCCATTATAGTTCCACTGTACATTTGTATCGTAAAACTAGGTACTTTATTAATTTAATAATAAATAAATTGCCAATTTTTAATTATCATTTTTATATTAATATTATAAAGAGGTTGGGTTATTATAAGTTGTGGGAGAACACTCAATGATAAATGAATATAGTAAATTCTAGTACAAAGAACTTCAAGCATTTGAAAATATAAATATTGTAAAGTTTTGAATTATCGTATATTTAGATAAGTTGAAGTTTTATTGGTATTATTGTACTGAAGGCTTTTATCACATAGTCATAACAATCACTCATGATAAAGTTATTATATATATAAAAACCGATTACAATTTTCTCAAGATTTTAATATTCTAAACAAACAAAAAACACAGTGCGTACTATTATATTTTATGTCAACTGCATAGCGGCAAACTGCACTCCTCACTAAATCAAAAATCGATTAGCAAGACTTTCAGTACTTAAAAATGACAGTGTTGGAAATAAAAGGCCTAATAAATTACCTGGATAGCTCCTCTGTAGCAACTCAACGGAGTTAACATTCATTTCCAGCTGGTCGACGTGATGCTGGGAGAAGTATCCGAACTTCAGCCCGCGATGCACGCTGCGGATGCCGTTAGTGGGCGACAGTATACCCATTATGATCTTCAACAATGTCGTTTTACCGGCGCCGTTGTCACCGACCTGTTGAAAAATATTGCTATTAAGTAAAAGTAAATTGACAGAATCTCGATGTCCCCATTGCTTGATAAAGGCCGCCTCTCCTGTTACGGACAAGGTTAGGATCTTATTCCACTGCACTGATCCAATACGCGTTTATGGATACGCGTGTTATAACATTTTATCCAATACAGGCAAGGTCGAGATTAATTACAAACAATAAAACAATTTGACACAACTCTTTGTTGATTGCATGTTTATACCCGCAATCTTAACCGTATTCGTACTTTGAACAAGTCGTACATTGAATGGCAATCTTCTATTCCTAGAAGTTTTTCTGCACCTTCATATACTACAAAAAAGTTGTTTTTGAGCGAAATTAGATCATATCCTTTACTTTTAGAAATTATTTTACTTATTCACTTGTAGTCGACCCGACTATCTAATAATTTTCATCACCAGTCGTTCAGGTAGCCCTGACAGTACTGAGAACAAGTCCGACAATTTATTTATTTTTTAAACTATGAAAAGAATACTCACAATACATATCCGAGACTCCAGGGTAGCTCCAAGATTGACATTTGAGAATATGACTCTGTCCTTGGAATAGTAGAATCCAACTTCATTCAGTTGTAATATCGGGGGAGAGAGCGGTTCAGTCTCAGGAAACCGTAGCACGACGTCTATTTCTTTCTCTACTGGTTTCAACTCTGGCCTAAAAGAATATTATAAACATATTTTAATGCTTAATTTGTTGGCGAAACCTAGTACGTTAATATTTAATTTTCAAGTTCATAAAAGTCGATACAAAAATTATGACCTCCTCACTTGTTTGCAAGAAATATAGTGTTTTAAAATTACTGAATATTACAATTATTTTGAAGTACCATGGAACAACCTAGTAAAGCGCAGGATTTTCACGAACAGCTTTTATAACAAATCTACATTAGCAACAATTTTGGATACAGTTGATTCCTATTCGAATAAAGTTTCTTACATTTTGTTTATGGGTAAAGACAATTCATGGTTCTCTGTAGCCGGGTATTTTCAGCAAAGAAGATCTACTAAATACGACAACCTTTGGATGTCGTACGAGCAACAAGGGGTGGTTATTACTTTTGTAATGCAATTCAATTAACCTCCAGTCAAGCTCTTCGACTACCCCAATAGGGATAGCAGTGTTGGTGCAGTACTTACAGTTTCTCGAGCATCTTGATCTTGCTCTGCACGGAGGAGGCGCGGTTGGCGTTGTAGCGGAAGCGGTCGATGAACTCCTGCGTGTGCGCGCGGTGCTGCTGCTGCGCCTCGTACTCGCGCTGCTGGTTCTTATGCTTCTCTGTCTTCGTCTTGTGGAACTGGTCATAGTTTCCCCTGGAAAACATAATTTCATTACGTAAAGTGTCTTTGTCGGAAGCGTTTCCGGTGATATATACAGATATCTATAGACGGGTAAAACTTTAAAAAACTGTGTTAATACTTTCGGTATCTATTCCAAGCGAAATCATGGTACGTGTTTAAGAAAGCAAATCAGGCAAGATCTGCTCGTGCGCATAATATAAGGCAACAATAGTAATGTATTTAGATTAATAAACTGGAATCAATATATTACGCGTCACTAGTTGTATTTACTTTCGCCTTTGCCATTAATTATGCTAAAAAGTAAGAATTGCTCCCGGATTGACGCAAAAGCTACTGATCCTATGGAAAAATTAATTCATATCTTTCTCTGAACTGCCTCATTCGTCTAGTCGCAAGTTTATAATACTCCTGTTCTCGAAGTCAGACTAATTACAATTAAGCAAGTTGACGCATTTCTGTGCCAGGCAAATCACATGAATCCAAAGTGGGTCCAGCGCTTGTATTTCTTCTGTTGGAATTACTGTCGTCGCCAGTTTGTACAAAAAAAAAAATTATAGTAACTTTAAAAAAAAACTTAACTATGACTAGACATGTTACATTACTTTGAAAATAGGAATGCAGATATGTAAATGCCACATAGACACTGGTACTGTAATAAATATATATGTAATTTCTACATTTCTGAACAGTCAATGCAAGAACTGCAAGCAACCTACCACAATATCTATAATGTCCCTTATATTTGTAATCACACTAATTTATTCACCATTTAAATCGTAACTCAACAACAAAAAAAATTACTTTTAGGTCTATCAATAAGTGGGCTTTAAGTACTTCATTACCTATATGTGTCAATCCTTTGTGTATGTAAATGCATTATGTCTGTAGGTACAGTATCCAAAAAGTTCCTGTCGTGAGAAACGACAAGTAAAGTCGTCGGCCAGTTTTGCAGATAATTTTCTAACCAGATGATCGCTTTTATATCCAACATGTTAGTGGGCTCGTCGAGTAACAGAAGGTCAGGTCTGAAAGAAGAGAAATATAACACTTGAATAAACATTTTTTTATAACAAATATAAATTATTATTAAATCAGAAAAAAATATATAACACATGAAAAATTAAAAAAGACAAGTTATTATTTGTGTGTGGTTATTTTACTCACTTGGAAAACAAAGCTCTCGCCAAAGCTAATCTCATTCTCCAACCTCCAGAAAATGTTTTTGTGGCACGGCTCTGCATTTCTGGAGTGAATCCTAAACCACTGAGAATTATCGAAGCCCGCGCCGGAGCTTTATCTGCTTCTATATTTTCTAATTGCGCATATACTTCACTTAACTCTGTTGAAAGGTATGTGTCAGTTGATCTGATGAAAAAGGCATTAATTATTTTTCGTTTCTTTAACAAATTTTCAACTTATTCTATAGATGACTAGATATAAAAATTTGTACATAGATTAATTTAAATTATAAACATTATAGTATCTCACCCATTATTAATAGCAGCTGTGATCTCTTTCTCTCTCCTCAACAAATTCTCTCTAACAGTATCACATTCTAGTACACTCTGCAGAGCTATAGTTTCATCACCAACAACTTCTTGTTCTACATGCAGTATGGAAATGTGTGAAGGTATTTTTAATTGCTTGCTGGATATCATGCGAAGTAATGTAGTTTTGCCTAAACCGTTACGCCCAACTAAGCCATAACGTCTTCCGAATGCAAGAACCAGATCTGCTCCTTGTAATAACACTCTGAAACAAAATAAATAAACATAAATTAACAGGATCACTAAATTTCACTGCAGCACATCAATATCTATATGGTTATACTATGGGTTATTTTCAATGTAGCAATTATATATAATTCCCTATAGAGCAATTACTTAGCATGGTGCCGGATCCATTGTGTGGCAGAGAGAAACTCCAAACAGTTACCAATGTAGTTTTAATGGGGGGTGGCCTGTGCAATATGCATCATCACTCACCTTCATTGCTTGTGTTGCCTAGCCAATATGGTAGGATTCTATTATGTTTGGCTCAACTTTGGATGTTCATTATAATATAGAACTTTCTGTAGTTCTCAAGGCTCTTTAAAACACTATAGAGATTTTGTTGGCACAATTTTACAAATAAACGGTAGGATCGTCTGTCTTAGTTAGCTTGTATATAAGTATATACTAGCATAATATATACCAGCAAAGGCAATGAACTGTTACTACCGGCCAAAGTTCTCCTTCTTAGGAGATTTTGATCTTATTCTACCATTCTCCTCCAATTTTAGTCTAGGCATCGCAGGTCTACTGACTTAGCTATTTATTTATATGGCACAACATTATTAATTTTAGATTTAATCAACAACAGATCATTAACATATTATCAATTTACTTGTTCTGCTGCATACAAAATCAAGGCAAACTAGCATAGCACAATGCAACAAAGTTAGCCTTACCTGTCGCCATATGCAATATCAAAGTTTTCTATCCTTATATCCTGAGTTCTGTTAGTGCCTTTAGCTTCAAGTTTACTGTCTTTCTTTGACGTAACTTGTGATGCTGTTGCAGTTTGTAGCACTGGTGCTGCAATGGGAAGTTTAGAGTCCTTCTGCTTTTGTTGTTTTTGTTGCAATTTTGCTTCAGCTTTCTCCAATTTTTTAGCATCAACTTTCTACAATGAAGATGACATTGTAAAAAATAATAAAAATGAAAAATTGATTCAAGAATAGAAACATTATTTTCTACATTTCTTAATATGAAGGTAGCCAGCAATTTAATTATACAATTTTGAATTAAACTAATAATTAAAACACACACTTAATAATTGATATTGAAAAAGTCGGCAAACATGTCTGCCTATTTTTTGAAAATTAAAAATTTGAGGTTTTTAATGATAATAAAATATCTAATTTAATAAACACTTCTTACAACCTCTATAGGAGTTTACTGCCCCAAATAAAATTGTGATTTTTTTTATACACAGCAACAAACAACAACAGTCAACTTACCAAGGCTTCATCCCTTGTTGGTAACCAAATACTTTTCACATCATCTGTTTCTGTCACATTAGTTGTCATTGATGCCATGTGAATGGGCTGATTTAATATTTTCCTTGGTCCATTAGCATTATTTGTCTTTTCAGGTTGAAGCATACCCAATAGTTGCTCACATATTTCTCTGCACCAAAAATATTTCAATTAAATTCATTAAATACCTATTACATTTGCATACTTCTTTATGAACAAGTGCATAAATCATTACCTGACATCTTCTTCTGATTTTTCTGAAATTCCTTGTAAAACTTCTCCTACTGCTTCATAAACTTCTTCCGTATCCTCAAATTCACCAGCACTATTGTCCAATATGTCTGTATAATATAATAAATACGAAAAATATATTATTAATATGAAAATGTAAATGATAAAATATTAGTTTAATATCGAATATTTCATTATGTACTGAAAAATAAAATTTGTTAAATCAATACATTTCATCGCTAGCTCGTATAAAGGTTGTCGAGCAATAAAAAATAACATTACACGGATTTATAACCTTTCAATCCATACCTTCAACATATTTTTTCAACTCTTCATCCATCAATGGAAACTGACTTTTAATAAAATCACCACAGTTAGCCATTATTACCGGAACTTACTTGGTTATAACCAAGAGAAAACAATTATATTTATCATTTATTTATAAAAAATAATTGTAAAGCCGATAGCACGTCAACCAACGTCAATGAAAAGGCTAAAGACTAGTGATGCGAAATTCTGATCAGTACTTATTATTAATAATAAAAATAAACTGCGCTAAACCACTTTAGGTTTGGCGCATTCAAATAAATGTTATGAAACTTCTTGTAATTTTTACTAAAATGATATTATATTTGCATTTGCATCAATTATTTCCCAGTCCTGAAAATCAATTATTTCTATGAACATGAACCCTTACATCACAACACCACACTAATCCAGGTTTCTACTTTATGGTATTGATTATTGACAATTGAGATTTGACAATGACATAATATTGTTTTTGTCAAAACTCAAAATCATAAAATATGTATGTTATTTTATTTCTATTTGGGCTTTCAAGTTGGAAAAATCAAATGAACCTTTAATAATGGAAATTGGACACTAAAACAATGTTTTCGTGTAAATTGTATATAAATGGTGCCTGTTGTTTTACATTTTGAATATGCAAGAACTGTTGATAGAGAGTAAAAACTCCGTAATTTTAATACATATATGATTGATGATAATTATAAAAAATGGATGAAAATATAGACAACAATGTAGCCGTTTTGGCTATTTTAGATAATCAATGTAAGTGACTATTGTATCACATTATAATAATAATTGCATGTCGTGTTTGGATCATTTGATGAAATGTTTTATTTGAAATTTGTTTTTTTCTTTAGCTTCACCATACAAACAAAATATCAGTTTGACCAGCTATAATCTCAATGGTCATCAAGTCAATCAAGAGGAAATAGAAACAAATGAAACCAGTAAACAAAGTATGTAACCATTGATTTATATTAATATTGGTAAAAATATTAAATAAAAACATCTACATAAAATATTAATTGATCATTTTAGATATTATTTGGACAAAGAATGCCACACTAATGCTTTTAAATTTATATGAAACTAAACTGAATATGTTGGATAATCCTAAAAAGAAATCAAAGATGTGGACTTCAATGGCAGAAGAACTAAAATCTTTCCACATAGAGGTTTGTATATTAATTTAAAATTTCATTAGGCAATAATGCTAGTATCTCTGCTATATTATCACTACAAACAGTCTTTCCTAATGAGGATATTTATAATACAACTACACTAAATAACTTAAATCTATTTTAATTTTACTTCCATAGTAGATTACTTGTCAAAATAATAACATATTTTTTTCTGAATCCATATTGAATATTGTCTATTACTCAAGGTCAAAGTTGATTATTTATCTTTACTCATAATTTTTAGGTCACACCAGATCAGGTGAGATGGAAAATTAATGCACTTACAAAAAAATACAAAGATTGTATTGATAATGGTCAAGGATCTATGGCATTCAAATATTTTAATGAAATGCATCAAATTCTTGGAAGATACAGTGAAGACAATGGGACATACAGGCTAGCATCCGGTGTTATGCAAGGTCAAGAAAGTGACAAAGATCACAGAGTTATAAATAGGAAGATGTCTTTTAAAAACTCAACACCTTTTAGGAAACTGCGAGCAGAAAGACGAGCCAAAGTAGAACTAGATAAACAATGGATAGAATATATAAGGCGGCAAGAGGAACAAAAGCTAATAAGAGATGAAAGGTATGAAAAAAGTTTAAGATTAAAAGAAGAGGAACTTCAATTGAAAAAAAAAGAATTAGAAATTAAACAGTCAATAGCTTTAAGAAAGTTACAATTAAAAGAAAAGAAACAAGAGGAATACTTGAAAATTGAAAGAGAAAAATGTGCATTGTTACGAAAATTATTAGCAGACCAATGATTCATTTAAATAAAATATAAATTTATATGTGCGATATGAATTAATGTACAGTGCTTATTATAATGCATAGTTTATTTTGGCTGGGCCAAATATAGATTTAAGTAATTACAATTAAGTCATTTTAGTTAATTATATCAATTTCTTTGTGCTTTATTCATTATCTTCTAAATGATCATTTTCTTTAAGGCAATAATTATGTAATATACAAGCAGCTACAATTGTATCTGTAATGAAGGCTATATTTCTATAAACTGTAAATAGTTTTACTCTTCTAAATCTATTCTTTAAGATGGTGAAAGCTTTATCACTCAATTTTCGAGTAGCTGCATGAAGTGAATTAAACTCCCTTTGTTCAATTGTTAATCTTTTGTTTTCTCTAAATGGAGGTACCAACCATGGCAAAGATGGGTATCCAGAGTGCCCGACTAGAAATGTATTATGAGGAAAAAGTGCATTCCTGTTTTGAGTTGCTGTATGATATAAAGGAGACTTCTTTAAAACTCTTGTACAGTTTGATGATCCTGGTTCTCCACAGTAAATATTTGTAAAGCATAAATTAGAATCAATTGTAACTTGCAAAATTATTGAAAAATATCCTTTTGGATTACAATACTCTCTTGCGTTTTTTGGTTTCTCAATTCTTACATGGGTACAGTCAATTACTCCTAACATGTTTGATATACCCGTTTTTCCTTGAAAATTATCACATATTGTTCTGATGTCATTATAGTCTTGTGGCCATTTTATAGCCTCATTTAATTTAGTTAAAACCCATGCCACAACCCTTCTTATTACTCGAAATGTTGAAGATATTGATATATCAAATCTTGATGCTATAGGAGTAAGGGGCTCTGTGTTGGCTATGAAAGACAAAAATATATAAAAACATAGTTTAGGTTCCAAAGGTTTTAATCCAAATTTATGTTGTGCTATATATCCTGATTTCTCCAAATCATCTGTAATAAATTACTGTGTTTTTAAAATAGTAAATATATATAAAAAAATGTTAACGAGGTAAATAGTTGTAATAAGTGAAAATGTAAATAAAATGCTATATTTTGTTCAATCGATATTTAATTCAATTTACCTCGATAATATAATTTTTATTTACCAATAAGACGATAAGCTGTTTTTCTTGATATCCTCAAACGATTTTTAAATTCAGTATCTGTCCAGGAATCTACTATATGCAAGTAGTCATCAACGCGATTTCTTCTTAACCTGACTAAATATTGCATAAGTGGAAAAAATAATCTGTCTTCTTCATCTTCATCTTCCGAAAATTCTGATCCCACGCCGCATATATCACTCCAGCTACTAGAATCACTATCATTACTGCTATCAGGCAAGGTTTCACTCAGAAATAGTATAAGATTTTTATTAGCCATTCCTTAGAAGGTTATTAAGTTACCACTTATGGCTTAATAAATTATTTGTATCCATTGAAATAACTTGTAACTTTGTAAATAATAAAATATTTTAATTGGTAAATATAAATATTTTTATATTCCATCTGACATTTTGCACTGTGTTACCAATATATCTAACTAATAAAATGTTGGGGACATTTTATCGTTATTTATATTGCGATTGATTTTTATTTATGACTTTAATAATTGAATTATCCAATTATTCCCTTGATTCAATAACTATGTTACTCTGATGAAACAAACTTTTGATAAAGAGTTAAATTTGTCATAAAGATAGTATGCGATCTATATTAGTCCTTCAAATGAAGGGATACATGAAAAATTGTTTAATCTAAATAAAGCCAAGTCCTGTTATTGTTTTTTATAATTAATTCGAAATTAATTGACATCCAAAAAGCTCGGTGTGCTCAGCATTTCAAAACGGTACTTCATCGCATAAAACTATACAATGCGAATTCGGCCTCACATTCACTACTGCTCTCACCTCTGGACGGGAGCTTCCTAGTGACAGCTTCTTTCATTTGGCCGTATTCAAAACAGAGCGGCTTTATCATGTTCTTTCCGAACTACTTGATCGTTGGCTTTGCGTAGAGATGTTGGATCTCTGTTGATGCTGGGTGGACTCTGCATCATCTAATGCATTTTTTACGGGGACTGCTCCAAGGCATTGCTTGGATGAATGCCGCCCGCAATATTTACCTTCGGACATCGCGTCAGAATTCCAAGTTTCATCCGCACCATCTGATTGTCCGAAAATCCAAAATCGCGATTTTTTTTAAGGCATTTTCTGCCTCGCACAACCGCTCTGTGGAACCAGCTATCACTTTCAATTTTTCCGAACCGATACGACTCGGGAACCTTCAAAAAAAGAACGTACATTTTTCCTAAAAGTCGGCAACACACCTGCAAACACCCTGGTGTTGCAGATGTCCACGGGCGGTGGTAGTCACTAGTCAGTAGGCATAATAAAATAGATACAGCATCTGCATTGAGTTATCTTTGAAGATATGGCTAATCAGACATAAGTACACCGTTGTAAAAAACATAATATGTCGGTATGTCTTATTCTTATGTCTATACAGTCGTAAAAGTGTATTATATTTGAGGTATACAATAATGTACAATGTACATACTTACATACTTCTAATACTTATTTTAATTAAAATGTAATATATTTGTCAGAAGTTACTGTCCATAAAATATATTTAATGGAAAACCTTTAGTAATGAAGACGTTTCTGATTTTTATTAGAAATATACTTTAATTTTATTTTTTACCATATAATTCTATAAAGTATGTACAAAATTTTGGTAATTTGGTTAGTAAAAGCTGGCAGCCCTCGTCTAAATTTCAACACTTAGAAGTTGGAACTTGAACACCTGTGTTTGTATTTATCATGTTCGTTGTACAGTATTTATTTTTATTTATTGAAATTAATTGACAGTGTTTAAAAGTTGATGTTCGGACTTTCTACAATTAATGAAAAATATTAAAATGAATGAAAGCGATTCATATGTAAATAACATCTTACAAGATGGTAAGATTTATCTAAAAATAAAGTATTTAAAATTAATGATATTCTAACATAATCTGACTTTTTACAGTTGATCAAATTTCTACGGATACAATATGTATTGCGGCTATGAATTGCAATCACGAAAAATCTGATAATGTGGAAAAAGCAAGTATGTTGGGCATCTAGTGATCGTGATTTCTCTTTATTATTTTTTTAGTTTCATAGTCTATATCGACATTTGTTTACGTTTATTGTCAATTTTATTTTAGGCGCAGTATGGACATACAGTGCTACTTTAAAACTTCTTAAATTATATGAAAATAAGTTGGAAATGTTGGAAACACCCAAAAAGAAAACCAGAATTTGGAATGCCATATCTGAAAGTTTAAAAGATTACAACATTGAGGTACTATAAAAACTAATAACTAAAATTAAAATTTTGTAAATATATTACATATTTAAGCAACTTCTAAGAAGTTGTTTGTATATTTTACTACCGAACAGCAATACTTAGTGTTGTATTTTTATATTTACACTTCACAAAGTCAGCTTTATATTTTTGTTAGTTATTGTAATTACATTGGCTTACTCATACAACTGAAACAATATAATAACTGTAATTTTCGAAAAGAAACTGGGTCTATAAAAATAATATGTTCTAGATGACTTCAGATCAAGTAAGATGGAAGATAAATGCGCTAACAAAGAAATATAAGCAATGTGTTGATACAGGCCATCATATGAAATTTAAATATTTTAAGGAAATGGATAATATTTATGCACAATATAATGTGGATTGTGATACATTTACAATTGGGGATTTTATACACAAAAAAAAAGATGGTAAGCAACCATACATAAAAGAGTCATCAATAAAAATCAATGTAGAAAGTAAAGCAATGATTGAACTTAGAAAAATACGACTGGCAAATAGGATTGAGTCTGAGAGGACCCAAAGTAAAATTAATTTGGAGAAGCAATGGCTTGAATACTTAAAACGACAGGAACACAATAAGTTACTACAAGATGCTTTATTTGAACGGAACTTAAAGATAAAAGAAGAAGATTTGCAATTACGTAGGCAAGAAATAGAAATGAAAGAATCTATAGAGATAAGAAAGTTACAATTAAAAGAACAAGAACAAGATGGTTTGTTATTAATAGAAAGAGAAAAATGTGAAATGCTTAAACAAATCTTTGCAGATAGAATTATATCATAAAATATTATTTCATGATTCCTATGGGAAACCGTTTATTAACTATATTAAAAATATTATTATTGTGTCAATAATATTGAGTTTATAAAAAGTATATTAGAAAATATTTCTCTTAGTTTTATGTATGATGTGTAGATAAGGGTCTCTTAAAGGTCTTCACAAAAAAAGTTTCTACTAAAATGTTTGAAATAAAGGTTCCATATAATGTTTGGTCTTCCTCATGCGTTACTTTACTTTACTTTACTACCTGAAATTTGCGCATTTCTTCAAATTTAATGTAAAGCTATAATTATTTATTAATTAAATATCCAGCAGTGCCATCTCAATTTCATACATTTTAAGGTCCTCTTTTTACTCAAAAAGATACTCCTCCTTATTATACACTTCATAGTTCCTTAATTATCAATTACATATCCTATCCTATTCTAGTATGTATGAGTTACAAGCAAAACACGTACGCGCAAAGTATATACAATCACTGCGTATGTGTACAATAGTCAATATTGAGGTGGAATAAATACTCGCGATCTGAGTTTGCCGGTCACAAATAATATTACTTACAAATTTTTGAATATAAATTTGAAATGGCAATGTATTTACTAGTAAATCATCAACATCATTTAATTACAGTATAAAATATAGTAATATTATACTTACAGTATGTAATGAAACAAAAAAGAAATAATTTCATCACAAATATGTATTAAATTAGTTTTACTTGTATATTTTATAAATAGTTGGTTTTTATTTAATTATTTGATAAAAATGCTTGTTTACTTATTATTTTGTATTTATTTTTGATAAAACTTGAGATATTGGTATATCAATTTTATGAATCTATTGTCAATGTCATTTAATTATCTGTGATGTACAAAAACAGTGCGTACCAACTTTATATCCCGCCGCAACGCAAAATTATATATAAAAGTGGAAATATCACAATCAAAATAAATGAGAGAGGCGTTAAATTATAATTATGGCGGAGTTATACGGTTATAAAAGATATGAAAAATCATTAGGATTACTCACAACCCGTTTTGTCTCGCTATTACAAAAAGCAAATAATGGAGTTTTGGATTTAAAAATCGTAAGTACTTACTACTTTTTGTTAAAATTGATTGCTGTCAGTTTGCGCTCGAAAATAAACTATTTGAATAATATGTCTTTTTTTGCGTAATATTTCATTTCAGGCTACTGATTTATTAGCAGTACGTCAAAAGAGAAGGATATACGACATAACAAATGTATTAGAAGGCATAGGTTTAATTGAAAAACGAAGTAAAAATAGTATACAGTGGAAGTGAGTGGAAATATTTGTTTATTTACTTTGTGTGTATATATTTCTTAGTAAAGTTTTTGCTAATATTAAAGATATTTAACAGGGGTGCTGGTCCCGATGGTAATACAACTGAAGTTGGCAAGAAAGTAAATGTGTTAAGAAAACAAATAAATCTTTTGGAGCAGCATGAAGAATTGTTAGATAAGTATGTCTAATTTATTTTTATTATATATCTTTATAATTTTAGTACATAGTGAAAAATAATTATAATGAAAACTTAATTCATACTATTTTAACAACAAATCTAACAGGATGTTTTTTTTTAGGCAAATGCATTGGATAGAACAAAGTATTAAAAATGTGTTAGATGATCCAGACAATGAAGCTATGACCTATGTAACTGAAAATGACATTAAAAAGTGTTTTGATGATAATCAAATTTTTGTTTTGGAAGCACCGTTAGGTGCAGATTTATCAGTGGGACGTATTCCTCATAAAGTAAGTAAAGTAATTTATAGGGCTTATATGATTTTTACAAAATTTAGCTTCGTATGCATGTAGCTACTGGCTTTGCATGTGTAAAATGAGTCTATATAATACATCTACCATGTGCTTACAATTCATTCAGTGCTCGTCAATGAAATATAATATTGTATTTAAACCTAAAATTACAAGTCCTATACAAGCAAAACTGATATAAGAGAAATGTGTAGAAACACAGTTTTTAATGTCAATGTATTAATCATTAATGAATCAATCAACAATTTCAATGTATAATACCTTTTTATTGTCAACATAGTACGGCTATATATAGATTATTATTTTCGTTTTACAGGAAAAAGAACAAAAGTTTTTCCTACATGTGAAATCAAGTGAGGCTGTAGGAGTTATATTATTGTGTGATGTAGAAAAGGAAGAGGTAAGAATGTGGCTCCAACTTTATGTTCCCCTCGGGATACTTTTAACTAATCAAGAATAAATTGAAAGAAGACATTTTCCAGATCTGTTAGGAACATATTTGTCATTTGGAAAGTAGACATGATAAATGGTGTTTGTGTATCATAATCTTGCGGTTGACGGTAACCTCTCCAGCAGATATACCACTTACCATTGGTTTATCCATATGCATGTCTGACTTCTTGTACATATAAGAGAAGGAATACTTATGTCATTACAATATACTTACAATAATTATTATAACTTAAGATAATGCTACAGAGTGACTAGCATTGCATATAAATGAATAGTATTGATTATTATGGACTAAGATTTTCAGGACTGTAATTGTTAATAAAGAATAACTTTTGATACAACTTTATGATACATATTTATATTGTTACAGATGTTAGATGAAGATAGTATGGATGTAGAAGTTGAGAACTACACAGACCAAGGAGAGAGTATATTGCAAGATTGTAGTAAGTTTACTATATATATTTACAAACATAATATTTTTCAACCTCAGATGTCCAAAGAGATGACTTGCGAGTCATTTAGAGGATAAGTTTTTTTTTTTAAGTTTCCTCTGTAGCTGTAATGAAACTTACGTTTCTATAAGCACTTTTGCAACATCATGAAAGACTAAATTTTAAGCAATCATCTATTTGGAATTATTAATATTTTACTATGAAGAACCGGAAAAACTCAGTAGTTACTCTTTTTAACTGACTTCAAATGTAACATTGATATTCTTAATTGATGTTACTGAGCTTAGCCACAATAAATGAGAATATGCACAAGTACTTGAATAGCACAAGTAGACTATTAATTTTAATATGGTGTTGTCCTACAACCCGGACTGGGATCGCCAGGATAACAAAATAAAAAACAAGAACTGCTATATATTACAGGTTGCCTACATCGGTAAATGTTATCCTTTTTGATACTTTACAGTATTATAATACCATATAACATTAAAAATATTTATGTAATCGTCATACTTAAAATAGAAAGAAATATATTTATTAACAAAAATAGAAAAGAACCAAAAACAGAACCTTGTGGAACACCCATTCTAATAACAGATCCATAAGACTTTTATTCTAATAATGGATGCTTGTTGCATTTTTTGACTATAGTATTAATCAAATATAATGTTTAATATATTTTAATAACTTCATTCTCTACATAATTAAAAGCTGTTCATAAAATATTGCAGTCGTATTTTACTTTTTACAATGTATCGTATGTATATTGCAAGAAAAACTAGCACTTCTTAGAAGTATATCTAAGATGTGCTATTCTAGCATTCATTGACAAGCAATTTTTAGTATAACTAAATTGACATGATTAAGTAGATGCACCACTATACTCTATAGGTCATTAATGTTAAGATGTGTAAAACATTTTTAATATCCATTGTAATCCAATTGTAACTTGTTCAAATGAAAATTCAACAGTACAGTTGGAAAATTATTCATTCAACATCTAATTTTGGTATTTCAGTTAACTTCAGATGTGTTTAGATGATCTCACACTCTCTCTAAATTGATAGAAGCAACAATAATGCTATCTCTTCTAGAATATGGGATTGAAATTATTATAAGCTTAAGGATTAATATTTTATAAATGCATTCATATTTTTAATTCTAGCACCTATTTTTGATATTATATTATTAATAGAATAATGTGTATTACTTATAAGCTTAAATTTTGTTTCAGATTATCTTTTGAGATTAAGCCCACCAGTAACAAAGCAAGACTTCTCTTTTTCTTTACACGGTACAGAAGGCTTATGTGACTTATTTGATATTCCATGTTAGACATATCGATTTTTTTCTTTATTTGACATTTTATTGAAAGATTGAAAGACAATTTTACATTACTTTATATGATCATGTATTAAATGAAATCTTAAGTTGAGACTGTATATAAATCATGTAAATAACAATCAAAGTTTATACAGTGTAACAAAAGTTTATTATAAAATAAAAAGTTTTTCTATTGAAGATATTTATTTCTTAAGTTTTGGTTGAGGTACAAATCTATCAAGTACTCCAAATGATTGTTTTGGTCCATTGTCTTTTTGTGGCATATCAAGGATTTTGTTAGCTTCTATGGATTGGTTGATGAATTCCTGCAAAAAAGGAAATAAAAATTTAGACATTTCAGTAAAAAAAAAATATTCCTGCCTTCGCCGTATATTTTTTTACCATAAATTCTTCTAGGGTCTTACATCAAATCATTATTATAATAATCATATGACCCTTCCATTAGTCGAATAATATAAAAATTGTTAATGAGTATTTTAAATTTTACCTTCCTAGCCACTTCCTTTATAATTTTCTTTCTTGCAATATTTGTTTTGCCTTTTTTCTTTTTTCTCGGTGTGAAATCTACCTTTTTAGGTTTCAAATACTGAAAATTCAGGAATTTTATATTATAGAAATTTTGAAATTATTATTAAGATATATAAAATTAGCATATTTAATAACTTAAAGTTATAAACATAATAAGATGCTTACCAATAGACTCTTTCTTGTTTCTATTTTATCTTTCAAAGACGGCACATCAATTTCCATAACCTCATATGGATTAAGAGTAATAAGTTCTGCAGGTATCTTTTCAAGGAGTGCTTTAACCTCAGCCTCTTTTCGTTGTTTTTTAGTTTGGAATGGATTGCTTTCCAGTGCATCAAAGTTAGGTTCGCCGCTGCCTATAAATAATAATGTTTTTAAAGGCTTACAAAAATTATAAACTTTTTTAATATAATAATATAACAAAGATATTGTGGAGGTAAAAATAGACTAATATTTTTTGTTGTTATTAAGTGAAGTTAATAGTTATATATTATAGATTCAATCCTAATGAAAATATTTACCTGGAACAATAACACTTGTAAAACCATTGCTAGTACCGATTCCTAATATATCTTCATAGGGGCAGAATTTAAAGTTTTTAATAGTTTTTCCCATTTTGTGTCTTAGATATGGTTTTTCTGCAGTTTGTGAACAACAGTTACTGGAAATACAAGGTATCATAGACAAACATATATAAACTTATAAAAAAAGAAATTACTATACAAGCTTATAATAGTAATAAGAAAATAAATAACAAAATATAAATTTAACTGTTCTGTTTAATATAGTTATTTTATAATTATCTATAATTTATAAAAAGTGGAAGAATATAAAAAAATACCTATAAACTTCAACCACATTTCCGAGGCCCACAGCTAACATGTCTTTTTGAGAAAATTCTAAATGGTTTGGAGCACTACGTAATTTGTAATGCTGTATTGGTCCATCAAGGTTTCGAATATCCCATATTTTCATACTTCTATCAACCCCTGATGTTGCCATGTACCTTAAATTTAACAATAATGTATCTATATAACTATAAGCTAAAAAATTTCTTATTTGTAAACATCATTTTCACAAAATACTTCGAAAACTTAAAATTAACATACATGCCATTATTATCTACAGCAATCGCTGTCAATGGTGTTTTATGGCATAATATTTTCGCTAATGGTTTTTTAACATTTGGAGACCACAATGAGACCACTCCCTTGGAATTTCCTAAACACAGAGTAGCATTGTATGGGTTTTGTGTCATAACTGGTGTCCTTCCCATATTATTGTTGTAGTGACCGACAATTTCTCCTATTGAAATATCAAGCCATGTCATGAATCCAAATTCGTTCTGTAACAATTAATGATTATCACTTAACTTATTAGTGTCATAGAGTAGTGCAGGATTTTAAAAAGTACTGTTTTCTAATTTAAATTAAAGTTAATTTAATGCAAAATAGTGAAACGAATAAATGATGACAATATTTATATCTTAAATTTATTCATAAATGTTTTCTTTCAGCCATCAAGTCTTTAGTTAATTTCAAATTAAATATAATGGAAGTAATTTTAAACAAGATATCAAAATTACATACAACAGCAGCAAGTAAGAAATGGTATGGCAAAAACTCCATTTTTAATATTTTGTCCATTCTTTTGATACAGTGTATCTCAATTCCAGTATTGTCATAAATATACAACCACTCTTTTTGAGCAGCTGCTATCATTGTTTCAACATGTAACCAGCTAAAAGAAAATAAAAAGAATTGTATAAAAAAATATTGTAGTGAAACATAAAAGTTTTCAATTATCTCAATTTCCACAAGTGTTAAATATATTGTGATTAATAATGGAAATTGTAATGTTAAATAGTTTATAACTAAAGAAATACATGTTTACCTCACATCATGTATTGATTCCATAACATTGATCTCAAAGTGTAGTTTTTTAGTAACCCAGTCAAAAGCAGCTAAGTGGCCTTTATTGCTTCCCAATAGCAAATGTCTCCCATTGCGTGAGTACTTCGCTTGATACGGTCCAAAATCTAAATTTAGCTCAAAGGATTTTGTGGCTGCAGTGATATCGACATTGTCAACTATTACTTGTTGGGTAATCCCCGTAGTTCTATTATCTTCATCAACTTCTAAGAAACTGTCAAAATAATATTTTGTTTGAAAAAAATTATGCATTAAATATTTTATCAATGTTTTCCAGACAATTACAATTTCAAAGTTACAATTTTGTACAATAATTATATTAAATACTTACCCCTGGTCTTCTGTTAAGAGTATATCTGCTCTTGCAGCTTGTTCCTGAGCATATTTGAGTTTGTTTTCTTTCTTTTTCAATTTCAATGCATACAGAGGATGTCTTACACCTTTTCCTTCAAATCCCTCGCCTCTTGAATGATGTTGTAACTTTTCAGGATTTATGGGAGCCTTACCAGCAAATTTCTTTTCTTTTATAATATTTTCTTCGTTTTTAATAATCTTATGTTTCTAAAATAGAGGTTAGGCATATAAGAGTTTTAAAACTAAAATAATTCAAAATCAACATTTAACTATAATATCAATACTACCTTATATTTTTGGATTTTTAATAACCTGCCAGTTGGTTTAATTTTATAAACTTTTACATCTTGACTTGTTTCTTTTGTTACTTCATCTTTATTATCTTCAGTATTGAAATAGCGAACCTTAAAAAAAAATTTTCGATTGAATTATGAAGTAACAGTCATATGTACTACATATTGAACAATTATTGGTGACATACCATTTTCTTATCCTTCATTTTTATAAATTTAAATACGTTATTCACAATTCATTTACAAATATGAATTATACATGCAAAATGCACATCGCACATGCTTAACAACACCGCATGACAATATTTCAGTTTTGACAATGACAGATGGCAATTGACAAATGAAAGAGACGACATGCTTATGACATTGACGCTTGATAATTGTTACAGATTAAATTGTACTGCCCTCTCACAAACAAAAACCAAACCAAAAAAAAAAATACATTTACATATTAATAGTGTAAATGTCGAACGTGCAAGCTCATAATAATTAACTTATAATACTACACTTTGATTTAAAAGCATAATTAAAATATAGCTGCAGTCTCAGTCGTTAAACAGCTAATGTTTGGCTACAGTTTTCGGGGTCCATGGTTTTATTTTAAAGTTGGGCTTATTTGGATCCGATTTTTTAATTTTTTTTTAATTTCATTTAAGACATCCACGGGCTCACAGTTGCTCGTGCCTTTGTTACATTTTACATTTATAAATATTGGCGTGATTTTATATTTTTACTGCCACATCAGCAGATTTGCGCTGGACATTGAGCTTTTCGTCTTCTTGGAAGACGTGGCTCACACAAATTTTTAATTTTTTATTTTAAAATAATATATAAATAATCCATAATAAATAATATATGATAATATATAAAAATACTGTATGTAGTCGTTTTTTTTTTATCCTATTTACTGCAATCCAGTGGGCCCTGCTCCGTGCTCGATCAGAGAGAGTACAGCCTCGGCGACTCTGATGTCGCGTTTATGTATAGATGTCTTGAGGCTGTGCTCTAGGATGGCCTTGTACCCGATTTAATAATATCCAAAGTAATTTAGCAGCAAACAGGTGTCAAAATAAAATGATGTAATTGTATATAAAAAAAATAATTTATATAGGAAAGTCCGGTTCACATATTATAAATACTTATTGTACTTTATTAATCGTTTTGAGTTAAGAGCAGTTAAAGTCGTACGTATAAGTTATACATGCCACATATACATACATACATGTCACTTTCATTATTACGGAACCTCTTTATCGGTGCATTTTAATTACGCCTTGAAGTTAATTGTACTATGTGTAAGCATAAGGAATCGTTTCTTGAATAAAGTGTCCTAGTACTAAATTGTTCTAAATTTAATATTTTATTATTTATATACTCACTTAAAGCCTTTGTATAATCTTCCTTTGATTTGTTTACAAAAACTTAAAACTACTAAACAAGCCAAATGCTCGATCTAGACATTGGAATTTATTTCCAAGCTTGGGCGGGCATTGTCGAGGAAGCACTGCCGTATTTTGAAATAAAAATATAAGCGTGTATTTCAGTATTTATTTTTATTCTCTTTAACAACACATACTCAATATTTTACAGAAACGTATATGACAATCAGAGTAGTAACATAGTAATAGGTTTAATATTTAAATGCGAATATAATTATTGATCTGTGTACCAATGTGATTTAAAGAGAAATTGTCGATGAATTTATAAAATATTTAACAAAACATCCTGCGTTGCTTATCTACAGTTAAAACAATAATTGCACTGAGTGAAGCGCTACAAATAATATATTGCAAAATAACGCTAACCCGTCTCGATTTGAGCTATCACATCCTTAAAGGTAACAATAAATAAGTAACACGTAACATAATCACAGCGAGTGAACATTGGCTAACAAAGAAATTATTAATTTACACCTAATTTGGTTATCAATTAATGACTGAATTATTTAACTTACGTGATCTAATGAGATCGTTTTATTTCCTAATATAAATAAGAACGTCATTAAGACGTGGCAACTATGTATTCACAATTTATTTACAAACTGACTAGAGTCTTCTAAATGTTTATTAATTTTCGTTTCATCATTTCTATACCAATAATAGTCTTAATATGTCAGCGATCAGGTGCTCCTGCGGAAGCGTTTGGCACATTCCCAGTATGAACACAAACATAGAGTTATATTCTTATTTTCTATATATTACGTTTCTTTGCTTGACAAAGTGATTTTATTTTCTCTATACACCGTCCACTTCGACAGTAGCCTGGCAATTCTAACATAATGTCTAATTAATGAAATACGTACATATTTACACTTTGCATCCCGGTCGGTGAATTGGTGGGGCTAAAATAGCTTACATGCTATTGTATAAACTTCACCTAACATAAAACTTATATTAAGCATATACGAGTAACAGTGTTTAAAATTCATTTTAATTTAAATTTAAGTCCATCTTAAACATTAATAATCGAATTTTTCGAGTGTTAACGTGATGTCTTAAAGAAGTCACACATCGTATACAACGGTTTATAAAATAGACATCATTATCTAAATAGACCACATAATGTCCGTAGGACCTTTTCACGTTTTCGACACTGTACACAGCTATATTAATTATTCACTGCATTCGATTTGACATAAACGTCGACAGTCTTAAAAGATACACCTTTGGTAAATAGCTCTAATATTAGAAAGTTTTCATCGTACACAACGGAAGTAAACCGTCTGTTAAAATTCTAATTAAGCTCCGCCGATGGCAATCGTAATAGCTAACAATATCAATGTCGCTCTTCGTCGGCGGCGCTGGGTGAGCCTTAAATAGGCGTCGGAAGAACTGTGAAGTCCTGAAGTGCATTTTTCACTGTTTCGTAAATTGGTCGGTTTTCGTCGGGACAATAGCCGTCGGGCGAGCAGAGTGTCTGAAGTTTGGTCAAATATGAGTCGAAGTTATCGTGGGCGGGCTTGACGCCCGGGACGGGTGGTGGGGGCGCACCGGGCGCGGGAGCCGTGCTTGCCGTTCCACCTCCCGGGATTTTCACGTGTTCCAATAACGTTATCACGTTGTTGCGGAGACTCTCATAATATTCATTAATGTTGCTGGTCCGTTGCATTATCATCTGACTGTCCTGTAAAGATGGTCATAGTTTAATCCTTTATTCTACGTATTCTGCTTCGTTACAAAACGTTTGGGATACTGGCTCATCTTTGGAGTGGCTACCGTATCATAGAAAGTAAGTAGTACTCACAAACTCATGTGATGTTAGTAGCACTCAAAGTTGGATGTTTGGAGCCATGACTGTACCATCTACGTTATCAGACAAAGATATGATAAATTTTGGTTTCTTAAAAACTTTGAATTGAACCAATGAGAGTTTAAAGAAAAGAAATGTTTTTTACTGATCATTTAATTTCTACTTACTCTTTCGCCCTGGCTGAGATGCGATTCCATAGCATTAATATCTGACTTTAGACGAATCATTTGCGACTCTACTTTTGCGTTTTCACGTTGCAATTCAGTTATCTCTTGTTCTAGCGTCATGAGATCCTCTCCTCCGCCTGTTTGCATGTTAATATCCATACCTGTGACAAATACATATATAGAAAATTAATAAATATATTTAATCTATCACGAGTAATAATATCGTAATAAAACTTTTTTTCAAATACAAAATATACCAACCTGAATAGGGTTTTGGGTAAAGCGGCGTGATGTCATCTGGATATTTCGGTTTCTTTGGCTGCGGTGTTGGCGTGGTAGCTCCGGCAACCGGACAACCGGACAGTGAACGGTGAGTTAGAAAGGACCCGTTTATATGTCCGGATCCGTCACACCCGGGCGTTGGGCAATTTACGCCGTCGAATTTAATTGCGGACGCCGCTGCCGCTACAGCTGCTTTGTGCTGTTCCACGCTTCCTCCGCTCTCTAGTACTCGCATTTTGTTCCGATTTGCAATTGGGCACCCAGAAGCGCTATGGAAAATGTTAAATGGAACTCTTTACATGCGTAATTATACACTTTAATTTCCTCTACTAACGTAAATTACATTCCAAAATGTTTTTAAGTCAATAGTTTGATTATATATATCGTGATTGACTGAATGTTTTTCAACAAATAATGTTTTTTAAATCTACACTATAAACGCCTAAAACGTGAGTTTAATTTGTTTCACTGTGTGTTAGATGTTTGATTTCAAAGCTTTCTACTTTTCTTCTATTCTTACCTTCTGTGCGATAAGAATTTCCCTGTAGCATGTCCAGATCCGTCACAGCCCGGTATAGGGCATCTAAGCAGCGTGCAAATACCAACAAACTTATTGTAAAGACGTTACCAAAAATCTTGGGGTTATTTATGATTTGAAATATCGGGTGTTTAAAAAAGTTTATCTAGGTATGAATTAGATTTATTTAAATATTTAACTTTCAAAGTCATGTTTTAAAATTTGACCATTGTTGACCATCGTTCGTTACGTAACGAGTTCCACGATTGCTATCATATTATCAGATCAGAAATGGCGCAAACTCAACTTGTATATACTAGTGGCTATAACTCTATGGCGATAGACTATAAATAAGGCTAATCGTTTTCGAAAATATGTCTAAAGTAACACATAAAGATATATATATTATCGTCAGGCACATCAAATTATTTTTCTCGTCTCACCTAAGGGGCTCGGAATCCTGTCCGTCTCTTGGCTTGCTTTTTGGCTTGTTAGCTCTGGGACAACCGGAGAGCGACCGGTGTGATGAATAGTTGCCGGTCACGTGACCGGAGCCGTCGCAGCCGGGAGTGGGACATTTCAGTTCTTGGGAGTGCGGTTGGAGCTGCGAACGGTCGGCGCGCGGACACCCCGACAGGCTGCACATATACAAACTGCTTACAATGGCGTGCCGTTGTAACGTATGGCAACTTACTATAACATACATCTCAATGTAATGTCTTGATAATGTAGTGCATAAAACATATTACAATGATTCATAGTGAACTGTCAATAGACCGTTTACACTGTTTGGCTTAGACTGATCTACAGTTGAAGTGTTAGTTGAATTGGTTGTACTAGTTCATTAGCATTACTTATGACATTCATAATTTTGTTTATTTTAAAATTCAAAAATAATAATAAAACTTGCTTTTAATTCTTTGTTTTCTTCTACATATATAAACTGTTAAATAACATCAAGGTTATAACACAAAAGAGGTTAGAGCATGCGATCGTTTGCAAACTGAAATTTTGTTTTAATTCGTAAACATCATAGTATTTTTTAAATATATTCACATTTAGATAGACGACAATTTAATATATTAAGTAAATTGCAATGTAATGATTTTTACGAGCAGAATTTATACTTTTGGTTTGTAAATTAAATGTGCGCCGGACTTTATAATGTATTCCAATTACATATGAAAGATTTTCCCAGCATTATTTTAGTTTGGAAGTAGGTTTTCCTCAATGCGATAAACATATTAGAGTCACTTATTTATATTTTAAAAAAAAACGTTTAATATTTATCGAATTTAATTCCGCTTAAGAGAATGTGAATGCATAACCACTTTACAGTGATAAAAATAATCGGAAGTGTGAAACATCTGTGGAGTTTTATGAGCGAACTTGCGTCTGTATACTGATACTATAATTAGCGTTACGTTTATGCACTTTAATCCCGTCTTTATATTTTACACATGAGCATACATTATTTTTATGTAACTTACAAATATATTATAATAATGAAAAATTCATAAATTATTGGTAAAAGTAAAACACGTCGGTTGATAACGTTCGTACATCAAATCAGCTTCTGCCATGCGGTTAGTTTACAGCGAAACCTCGAGCACAGTTAATTGACTACGGAAATGCGCAAAGTGGGAACAGAGCACAAATTGTCACACTTATATTGCGGTTGGCGTATATTGCATTGCACTAGTATTGCATTGAATTGCTTATATTGCGTTTCTGTTTTATAGATACGCTAACATCGCCGCTTGCCTGCGGTGCGTTGCGAAGTTGCCTGAAATGTGACCGGACCCATCGCAGCACTCCACGGGACACTGGATTAGCTCTCTCGACTCCCGTATCCGGTAACACGACTTTCCGTAAAAGTCGTCGCGGTGATAACTATTGCAAATAAATAATACTATAATTAAGCAATAGATAGCAGAATTTCAATCGTTTAACAATAGTCGTCACCTACGATCGTTGTACATTTATATTTGGCATTTTTTATAAATGCTTGTCTAATTTTAATAGAAACCCGCCTACGCTACGGCATTTTCTTGTTTATAATTTAGTTGTATATAAGAGCGATGTCATTAAGTCGTTAACCTACTGTTAAACGGTAGCAAAAAAATATCGTAAACAAAATGCCTTTTACACGGTCACTGTTTACGTAAACGTTGTAAATGTTTACAAATGTATTATTGCACGCGTATTACAACTATTGGAAAATATAAAAATATATTATTATAATTAGTTAAAAGTTTATTGAAACTGTTTATATCCGGTATCTCACCTGTTTCGTCGCATAGTTGATTTTGTGGTACGTTTGTTGTATCTTATCTCTATTTATGTAGAGCGTCGTCCGACGCACGGCGTGCGCGCGCGCTGCCGCCGGTATATTTAGACTGAACCATCGAGTGTGACTTCGCTATGAGAGATACGTTCGAAATCTCACACTATGAAACAATTGTGTGATATTGTAATGCTCATGCGTTTGTATATAAAATATAAACTGTACTTCATTTATTTTTATGATGATTTTAGTACAATAATTAATTTAAAAAATAAAATTTGTATTCATACTTTTAATTTAAATTGTTCTTTAAATTTATATACCATTATTCTTGGTTTTTATGTGAATAATTTAAATTACGAACATAAAATAGAGTTAAATTGCTCGTTTCTTGGTAGAGTATAGTGGCAACACTACGTAGTAGACACTATACTATGTTTAATAGTAACTTCAACCCGTTTAAAAATGTAACTATCCTATTATATTTATTTAATTTGTGTTTTAATAATATTTTTATAAATAAGGATAAATAACTCAATATTATATCAGCTTTAATTTAATATGACTCGTCATACAGATTTTAAAGTTTTATTAAGTACCTACCTACTATAAACGTGAAAAAATATTATAATAACTTTTTTGTCGGGGTTCAAATGGTCAAAGATTAAATCATGACCATGAATGTATTGAATATATTCTATATATTCATACAATATGTACGAGTTTATTACGAAATTTAATTATTTTTTTTTGTGTTCAATATTTCTTTTTAATTTTAAAGAATGTAGACAAAGTATTGTGTCAAAAAATAATTATTTTAACACTGCGGTAAGGAACTACGTCGATAAGAGTAGATTATTTTTTGTAATGTAATATTTTTTTGCATTTTTAACTTCGGTTTACTGATAACAATATAGAATCGCGTTTATTTAAAAGTATTCTTATGCGTAATTAATTCAATTAAATACTTACAATATAGAGCAATGATTTTATAAATATATTTATTTTTATATGTTTTACTAAGATATAAGTTGCTTGATTTGAAAAAAAAGATAGCAGTATAACCCGCCGGCATGATCTATTTTCAATTTCCCAAGAAATTATTTTCACATCAGCATTTGTCGGGGTGGGAGGGGAAAGGGTCGCCGAACACAGCCGACCGTGGAGAGGAAGGATGCACTAAATATGGAAAACTCCACATAATATATATAATTTTCAAAGTCGATACTACAAGAGGCGGGACGGTGAGTGAGTGACAGGCAGGGCTAGTGGTAGGTTCGCTGCATTTATAACGGTACCTGCGACACTATAGTTAATTTGATCCCATTTACCTTTGTTTTTCTTTTGTCAGCTGCAGTATCTGGTGGAGTGGCGAGCGACTTGTAGTAATTTCTAAGATTAAACCAGATAGCTCCACCTAAGTACTGATATCACAGTTCTGATATAATATTCACCTGCTATCCTTCGGCTTGTCATGAGGTGTGTGGGGCGGTGGCATGTAGCAGGGCGGAGAGTACGGTGGTGCGTGCGGTGGGTACGCGGGCGGAGGTGGGTACGCGCCGCACTGGTACTGGTAGCCACCGTAGCCGGCGGCGGCAGCTGCTGCAGCGTAATCCGGCTGAGCGAGGCCGTAACCAGCTACAGGGTGAGGACTTACACCGCCGTAACCTAATAAACAATGTAGATATCTGTTGGTTTGCGTTGATATTCGATGTTAGGTATCGAGAAGAGTATAATTTATAATTAACAATTGTTTCTTAATAATCTTGTCTCCCTCATCGAATTTAAGCGTCAGCGGATCAATTTTGGAATCGTAGGCTATTAACTAACTATTACAGCAGGTAAACATTATAGACGACGATTGTGAGCGAATAATACAGGTTCATATTTTACTCCGTCACTTTCATAATGAGGTTATCCACCACAAACAGACGTAATATATCGATTAGTTTTTACGTGCGATCTGTAATTCCTTGTACCAGGCTGCTATTGAGAATTCCTAGACAGAAACTCCCAATAATGGATTATTGGCTCAAACATAGATCCACAATATTGACAGCCTTATAAGC
This sequence comes from Vanessa tameamea, assembly GCF_037043105.1. Lineage (NCBI taxonomy): Eukaryota > Metazoa > Arthropoda > Insecta > Lepidoptera > Nymphalidae > Vanessa > Vanessa tameamea. Next base: position 10,030,954 of record NC_087316.1, on the reverse strand, counting down.
TAATCACTAAAGAGAGTTATTAGCCATAGTGAAATTAAAGATATGAGATAAGAAACTTCAATATAACCATTGTTTATCTAAAAACAAAATGAAATGCGTAAATTCATAAAATATTAATAAAACCAGGCGTAATCTGTAAAAGTCCCAAGTATACATTTTAATTAACGCGAATGTACGAGACATTCCACGCGAACACACGTAACCGCATCAAGGTCATCAACACGCCTGCCGAGCAGGATTAGCAATGTACTCGGAGCGAGTGTGTGGCGTGCAATACTTGCGGGAGTTATTAGCGTGGTAGCTTTTAATTTGTATCGCATGTTTTGTGGCTCTCGTGGGGTATGCCTACATTGCTCTATACTTGTTGTTATTCGGTAGTCGTTCTAGTTTTTTGGGAGCACCAGTTATTAACACGCTTAACAAAAAATGTTATTCCTTTTAATAATAAACTAACTTACCCGCAGTATCTCGGTGGTATGCTTCAAGGTATGGATGGCTTCCTCCGCTGTCTGGTGTTGATTCTCGGCTGTATGAGACGCTACCGGGAAAACTTCGACTATTTAAAATAAAAAAAAAAAATGATTAGGAAAAATAATTAAGTGAGTTAATTTCCTACATAAACTTTTTAATTATACGTCATAAATTGCCTCACCTATGTGGTAAACGGGACACACTAAGGTCGAGAGTCTGGCCTTGTGGACTGGGAACTTGGGGACTGGCTGTAAGCTGAGGCGAAGCGCCCGGCTGCGGGCTGCCTCGGGCTCCGCCCCCACCTCCACCACCGGCACTCGTGTACACCGGTGATGCATATGGACCCTGTTGCATAAATGGGCGTCATCATACAATGTTATTTACGAAAAAAGCAAGGCTCATTTTAATTAATGTGTTTGGAGCAAGACACTGCAACTAATTCTCACCTGTGGACTACCACTAGACGTGGAAAGATCTATAGCTGGACGTGGATCACGAGGATCTCTAGGCGTGGGACTGCGTGGTCGCTGCGCCTGTGCAGCGGCTATCTTCACCGAGAGATTGATCGCGGAGAAACCGGGGGGTACGCCTGGACCCATCGCGCTGACGCCCGCCACACCCCCTACTCCACCGGCTTCATAATGGTACATTGGTCTGGACGGACAAGTCGCAACGACTAATCAGAGAAGGATTCTTTTTGGGCCAATTATGAAGTTTTATTCGCGATTGTTATGAATTTATTTTAAACAATTATTGAGATGGAAATATCTTATATAAAGTCCCGTTTACCACATAAAGGCTGTACTTAATAATAACTAAATAAATGTGAAGTGAAAATAGAAGGCAATCCACATACCTAGGATATATGGGGCCAGAATTAGTCTCTTGTTCTGACTGGTCTGTTTTCATAGGTGTTGGTAGATGAGGGTCGTGATAACGTTCATCTTCCCATCCGTAGGGCCGCTGGGGACATTGTGCGGGATCATAGCGCTCGAAAGCTGGTGCTCCTTCGTAGCAACGAGTCTCATAGCCATATCGAGCCTCGTTCATTTGACTAGGAGAATATTATTGAGTTTACCTTAGAGCTCTTTTTAACATATTTATTTAAATATTAATATATATTTATCAAATGAAGCTAGAAATGACTGAAGTGATCACTTGTCTCTATTGTACCTGTCAATTGTTTTTTATTTACAAATCTCGGTTACCTGTAAGACCGTACGTGGTCATCTGGGGGTCGCTCGTATGGTGATCGCTGATCAGGCGGCGCGCCGTAGCCGGCGTGGCGCGTCTCCATGCCGGGGGAGTCGCGCTCGGGCTCGGCCGCCTCTCGCTTCGGTACAAGCAGTTCGGGAGCCTCGCGTTTCACGGGTGGACTCCGCGGCGACGCCGCTTGAAGTCTTTCGCGTTCTCGGGCCGCGGTTAATGTTTCAGTTGACGTACTAACAGGCGCAGCTGGCGCCAATGGCGGGAGTTGTGATGGTAATAGCACTAAAGAAACATTTTTAATTGAATTTATGTATGTCGTAATTTGTCGCAATAACATTTCAGGAAATTCTATTACTTAGAAAAAAGCAAGTTCGTTTTCGTTAACATATTTCAGTTTTATTTAACAAATATATTTGTAGATCTGGGTTTATATGTTTTAAAAATATGTTTGTCTAAAGTTTTTATCACAATGTTTTGTAGGGCAGTAGGTTATACCTGGAGGTCGTCCTCTTTGCGAGCGAGCGGCTGCTTTGCGTGCAGCGGCTGTCGGGCACCCGGAGAGAGACCGGTGCGTGCTGCGGTTTGAGCTGACGTGACCCCGACCGTTGCAGCCAGGAGTAGGACACTTTAGGATTGTCTCGTGCAACGCCAATACTGTTATTAAACGACTATTTTACCAGAGAATTATTTGAAACCTACAGCTGATATTTTAAAATATTTATAAAAATACTTTAAATAGGTTCCATTAGATGATTAGTTATATAAATTTTACTCTTTCAAGGATTATTAATTTCATTTGGATGCGTTCCGTTATTGCATAGTTATGATTAAGATGTACGCAATTAAAAGTTTGCTAAGATATATTGACTTTGTTTATACTAATTTAAATAACAATAATATTTGAGATACTATATAATATGATATATCAAGAATAATTTCTAAATAATAATTGGGGGTTTTTAATAAACGGAACACTATTATAGTATTAAGGTCTAATATACATTATCATTTTTTTTAATTATAAATGTAAAAAGCAATCAAAATAAGTAACATATTAATTGCGATATTATTGAAATAACTAATAAAAGTAACTGCATAATAACATACATATAGAGCTAAATAAAACATTTAAAAAAAACTATATAATAAACTAATTCGAAAATAAATAATATGACAACCGAAATTTTAATTCTCATATAGAATTGACTAGTGTACTCTACTTACTTTCAGGGGTAACTTTATCCTTTCTTGGGCATCCTGACAGACTGATGAAAAAACAATAATATATCAATCCTATGTATATAATGCATGAACCAATCGTTAGTTTAATAATTCATGTTCGGTCTAACTAGCGATCGCAGACTGCGTTATGTTATTTTTGTATGTAATTAAGTATCTCGTTTATGTCGCATTATGTTGAAAATTATAGTTCAATATCGTGACGTCATCGTGGCTCTGAAATACATGGTAATCATCAAGCTCACCTTCGGTGGTGCGTATAGAGGCCAGTAACGTGGCCCTGCCCATTGCAACCAGGAGTTGGACACTTGTTGCCTTCTGCGGACAATTCGATGAACAAATTAGTATTTTGTTAATCATCGAGTGGGGGCGTGGGAGCGCGATCGATACCGACAGGCGTGCCGCGGGGCGTACCTGCGCAGCACCGCCCACCACTCCGGCCCCACCCTCTTCGCAACTTAAAAGAAAAAATAAAGAACGCCTGGCGGCTGCGCGGTCCGACTGACAATTTTTCTTTTAAGAGTAACGGGGCGGCACGACTTCACCCCGCCCAATCCCCTGACCCGTTTTTATTGCATGACGTAAACCCAAAATACGAGGAAAATCTCTACATACATTATATACTGTATTGACGTAGGTGGAGCTTAAGCGTACTCTATATGTCGCCGATTGAATTATGAGAGACGCCTTAGAAATGTACGATTATTTATTATAAAGCTTTGGTACATATTACAATAACATTTTACGGTTGAAGAGTTGGAAAATATTTATTCAGATAGAATCATAAGTTACTCACGAGATATATGTTTTAATAATATATTTTGTATAATCATTCTGAATTTTAGGTTTCTATAATGTACGTTTATGTTATGTTAAATAAATGGGACTCGGAATATGACGCTCTTGTTATAAATAGAGAAAAACCTTGACACAAACTCTGACTCGTGCATAGCATGGAATTGCCTGTAATAGTGTCGTTAATAATGTTTGATTATGTTTGTCAGAGTTGAGTTATACCTCTGGCGACTGGTGGAGAAAGTGCAGTAAGAGGTCGTGAATCTCGGGCTGGCTGAGCTGAGGGTACGGTCCGTGCCTCCTGTAAAGCTGTTGCAGCTCGAGACCCAGCACCGGCTGGCTGCAATACGGTATAGTGCTTTGATCCTTTGTGAAACGAACTCTTCTCGTGATCGTGCGAGTACCCTCCGAATGGCTCACTGGGAAACGAAGAACCTTGGATCTTATGCTTAACTTCGGCTGGGGGTTTGAATGCTGATTGAGTTGAATATGGTAATGAGGCTGTTGCGGCCTTATACGCGTTGTACAAAGATTGTTTATTGACAGCTGCTATTTCCCCTTTTCTTCTTTTAGCTTCTCTGTCATCCTCGTACTTGTCATCGATCCGATCCGACATATCAATTTCTAGTTCGTTGGATGATGAATCTACAAGTTCGTCGAAATTTGGCGTCTCATAATGATTAGGGCTTTTATCTACCTTGTCATAATGATCTATACTATTTTCTTGCTCCATTTTTAATGTCCTTTGAGAGTTATCGTCGTGATCAATGTTGTCGTATGTATTTGTTTGATGATCGTTGTTTTGATTATGCATCGAAAAACTTTTGTGTGAATGTTCCGCGGTATCGGAAGATTGAGATGGGGAAGATGGCAACATTTTATCCGAACGTTTATCATTGAAAAGATTGTCAAAATCATTTGCATCTTCGTTATCATCAGCCGGTATAGAAGTTTGTTCTCGAGACCAATTTGTAAGAGTTCTCAATGCATTTTGAGTTTTTTGGAGGAGTGCTTCCTCATCTTCGTCATGATGACGGAGAATATTGGGACGATGTGACGTAAAGTTGAGATGGTAAGGATCGGTTTCATCTCTTCGGTCATCGTCGAGCAGTCGGCGGCGTCGTTTCCCCACTATGTCCTCCTCCATTGACGATTCGCTTTCTATGCGATCTTGTCGTCTATCGTTGACTCTAAATGTTTCTATGTCTACTCCAAACTCCAGTCGTCTTTTAGTTATCTGTGACAACGTCGTGTGAGTATTCAGCGGCGCCGTCCTGGAACAAATAGTTCCATCAAACTCATTTCCCACGTAAAATATAAAGGAAAATATTAATTTAAAGAAAGTAGTGTACTTGCGATTCGATTTTCCATCCACAAACAAAATATTTTTACGCGGAAATGATTCTCGGCGATTCCACTCGACGTTATCACATTTTAAGCACTTTATATTGTTTTTTAATGCACAAAAATCGTTCCCACGTAAAAACCATTTCACTCAAGAGCTTTCAGACCAAATATTATTTTAAAAAGCCAAATATGTATATAGAAGGAGACAACAATTTAATTTTAAAATCTATTTTATATTTCTACAAATGATAAAGTTAAGAAACATTCTTCACGCCGCTGCTCGTATTTCGTTGTTAAATTATTAAATTTTGATACAAATTTGCAAGAGATTTATTTATAACGCACCACGCAATAGATATTTGTAATTATTTTTTAAATGTTTAATTATATTCTTTTGTTGCGCCATATTTTAATAACGGATTATTTGTTATAAATAATAAACTTTTAAAAAAGTTTTTAAAATAAGTTTTTCATAAATGACATTTTACGTAATGCAATGACAGCCTAATCAAAGAGGTTATATATAGTATTTTATTTCCAACATCATCATTAAGTTAGTAGTTCATGTGGCGTACGATTAATATTGTGTTGTACAGTAATTTGTATGGAAACAATGTCAATACTAATTCATTATTTTTATTTGCCAGCAATAATTATATTTTTATTACGTAGTGGTCTCCCAGTGGTTCAAATTCTATCACAATAATAGGGAAAACATAATATGATTTTGTTTTCGACTTTTATTTTCAAAATTGTTTTACTGATAATACTTAAGATCACAAACAAACAAAAAGAAAATCGCATAACAGAAAAGAAAAAGGGAAAGGAAAACTGAACTGTTTTGTTTGCCTCAATGGGCAATCATTATTAAGATGATAATAGAAAAAAATATAAATGAATGAAGGAAATGGAAATATATAATATATATAAATGAAACTCAAACATATATATAAATAACAAAAATAAATAAAAACACCATGTACTTAAATTTTCATTACTAAAGTATTGAATTAATTCTAAAGAATTTTTAATCGAATTAAGAATAACTATTTGATAAAATATTATATTTGTGATTATGTTATTCATAAAAATCAAGTATTACAAAATCGCATCGCTATACGGCAACAGTATACTCGATTTTATTGTTTTGTTATATTCCTCTGAACTTGTGTAATAACAATCTGGTAGCGCTTTAAAGATAGTTGATAGCCCTTGACTGAGATATCGAGGAGCTTACCGGAAGACCGAAATACCAATACGTAGACGCCGGCAAACATTTAAGTACGTGACACACCCTGAGTCGAAACGAAAGATAGCTGAGATTAAACCCGTAACGCGGACCGGCTTCGAACGGACCGAGAGAGTCCTAACGCTCGAATCTACGTTTGTGAAAACGTGTGTGTTCGTGTAGGGTAATTAGATAAACCCTGAGGGCGGTAGACGCTTAACCAGTTTAAACTAGTGCAAGTAGAGCCCTTTATCAGCGGGTGGCGAGTGGCGGGTTATCTCGGGCCGCGTTAATTGTAATGCTGCGAGATTAGGGCGCGATATAAGGATAGGCTCTCGCTTATATTGCGAAGCGGGATTACGTAGACTCTTAGACGGCGAGGTCTTTGCTACATTTCAACTTTAGCATTTCATATTCTCAGCGGAAAAGTAAAGTAAACATGTTTTATTAATTTTAATATAATAAGTGCATTTCATAAAATGTTTATTAGTATAATTTACTAAAAAAAATTACTACGTTATACTGTAATGCCATTAGTGACTTACTTTAAATTTCTGGCAAATATTACAATATTAACAAGAATTCCATAAGCTGTCGTAATTTCTTGAAACTCTATTATAATTCCTCAGAAAATGAAAGGTAAGTCTTGGGACCTGCGACCCTTTCTCGCCCCGTGGCAATAACAAACAGGCTTCGGCTCCCCGCGGCCCCCACATCGCGGCTCAAATTCAAATTGCACCTTAGAATTCTTAATTATTGAAATCATAAATCAAAACGTGCCGTCTGGGCGCGCGACCATAAAATTGGAGGGAGAAAATTCGAGTGTGGTAGGATTAAGACATTATCACTTTTCTTTCAAGCAGTCGCGCCCTCGTTGGCTCGGCTCGGCTGTAAATCAGCAGCTAAATCCCGTGGATTAGATTCATAGAGTTGGCGCGGCCTGAGGATCGCGCGTTCGCGATAATGGCTTCGTGTGCTCGCGTGATTCTACTTTTAAATCGACTCCCTGGCGAAGATAAATACTCTCCCAATTTGATCTGAGCCCCGAATTGAGTTTCCCGTTTAATGGACTTAGCGAAATCTTTAATTTTATATCTCATAACAACTGATGGGTTTCGATAAACTGGACATGAATTTAACGTTAAGAATAAAATCTTGACAATGACGTTTATAGTATTGAATGATATCTATTGAACAAAATACGGCACAAATTTATTTTATTTTAGTAGAAGCTTCTTTCGGTTTTTTTTTCTAATTATACAAACCAAAGTTTTGATTAAACTTTGACTTATACGTAAATTAAAAACCAACACTCGAATACGAGATCTACATCTAAGATACCACAAACATCTTGAAAAGAAATAGGATATATAGGATTTGTTCATTATATTTCGTTGCAAAAATAGTACTTAATAAAACTTCAAATGTCGTCATCTTATTTTCGAGTGTGTTCCTTATTGAATACTAATTTGATATAGTTAGATTGATAATTACTAGTTTATTTATTATTTTATTAATATTATTGTTAATGAAATATATTTAACATATAAGCCCGTCAATTATTTTATATTAAGGTCATGATTAAACTTCTATTATTTGATAAAATAGATTCAATTTACAACATGTTACCATTTTTTATACTTTATTATTATAGTTTTAGGATTATTAATAATCTAATAATCCTTTTAAGCAAAGAACCTCTTCTGAGACTGCTATGTGATTTAACATCCTTATAACATTTTTCTTTGTATGAAGCCATTTACGATAAGATTGGAAACAATTTCTATAAATCGAAGCTGCAGTGCTCTTTTGTAAGAACTCACATTGAATCACACTCGTGAAATGTTGAAAACCGAAACATGGTGATACTTTATTTTAATTCATGTATTTTTTAACTGTTCAATAATATAGTCATCTAAATCTTGATCTGTGGCAAGTTTCTTCTCACAGAATAACGTCTTAGTTTATAATAATAAAGTTTGTAATAAAATTAGAAGATATTCATTATTTTTAAATGATGAAATATATATTAATATAATAAGTACGGCGTTATTCGAGAAAATATTGTAGATATCTTTAGAATGAAAATAAAAAAATATGGGACGATATTTTTAAGGGCTTGTATTTTATTTATAGTGTAATTTTTGTATTATTTTTGTTTTTTTTTGTTAAAATTTTGTACAATTCATATACTTGGTTAAAGAAGTTGCGTAATGCTTTTGATCCCGGAAAAGTCGTGTGAAAAATATTTTTATGTAACTTTAACTGATAGTTAGACAAACGTGTCTAACGAGATCGAGAACGAGATTGAGTATCGTGAATGAGTTGATTTACGAGTTTAACTTAAAGTAGTTGAAATATTTGTCGACAGTTTGTACTTTGCAAAGTATGTAATTGCATCTTTCGGAGACAATACTTACGGAACATATTTTACATTATTATTTCTAAATATAACTGGCATAGGGAAATTAGAAGTGCATGTTACATAACACTAATGTAACTGAAAGAATAATATGTTTGTCAAAATCCTAAGCGTATTGATCATGTACGGAATGTGCATTCCTATTAGAAACAAAATGAATCAATTTCTCAACAAAATAAAAAAGGGTAGCCAGGTAAAAAAACGCTTCTTCCTTAATTTCTTAATTTTAGCAAAATAACGTAAGAAAGGGTAATAAAAGAATATAATCGTGTAGAAATGAAAATATTTGAATTGTGTGAAGCAATAAAGTTATGTTTTATGAGCGGTGCGTTGTTTATGTATAAACATTCCTTCACAAATTAACGAGGTTGCCAGTATAGTAAAAAACAAATGTAGGCCCAATAAAGTAAAAATTTGTTGTTAAAAACTAAATTAAAACGACATGTGAATGTAAAAATCAATACTCGGACTAAGTTTAAATAAGTGGGGTAATAGTACTATGAGCGGTGCATTGTGAACTAGCGAGGTACCCTAACCCCTCAATGAAATAAAATAGGGTTGCCAGTAGGTCAGTTTTCATTTCGCATTGAATTATTTGAAATTAATGTATGCCGTAAATTGACATATTTCTTGAAAAAAAAAACGTGTTTGAAAAATAGTTAAATACTGACTGCTTTTAAAAATGAAATGAAAAAAACATTTGAAATCGACGTAAACCTAAATGGAGTTTTTAGTAGATTTCGTTTAATTTCATCTGTTAGCTTATGCGGTACGAATCTTGCAACTGAATTTTAAGCCAGTTCTACTAGTCCAATTCAAATGTTTTGTAAAATCTCTTAATGCTGGCGATAAAACGCGCATAAACTAAATATCGTAGTACATGTTGGTATACTTTTCATAACTTTCCGCTTTAAAAATTTGATATTTAAGCCTGTTTGGCAATAATAATATATTTTTTTATTTTTTAGGATATAATTTAAGGGAAAAATAATCAGTTTATAATTATTAGTTAAAAATGAAGACATAAGATAGACTACAACAATTCGTTTTGTTTGCAAACGCAGCCCTGTTTGGAGGGAGCTCTTGTAGCGAGGGTTATCGTGTTATGTGCATCGATACGATCGGGCCTTGTATCCCTTATACTTTAGAACGATGTTGTTGCTTTTTATTGAACAAAATGTAGATATTAAATACACAATACTGAAATAATAATGTATTTATTTACTCTATGTTCATTATATAGTATTATATTATATTTGCTATCTATTCATTTTATGTATAATTGAGGTATTTCCCTGCTTTTATAGTGTATACTCAAATAAAGTGATAAAAATAATGTTTTTTTTAATTATTTCAATTCACTGGTAGAATACTGCATTATTCTTGCTCCCTATAGCAGGAATCATGTGGTAAGAGCTATATTTATGTCATATCTTTCTTTATTAATGAATGGCACCCGTGCAAAGTCGGGGCGGGTCGCTAGTAAATACAATTTAAAACGGAGTAAGTATTTTGTAATATCGTAAATAAAAAGAAGAAAAACATATTAAAATAGATATCTGAACTTATATCTGGTTAATGTTATTCATTATTTCTTACTTCTATAACATTTACGATATTTTAATGTAGATATTCGTCAAATATACTATTTATTGTTTTTCACTCGGATTATGATTCGACAGGATTTTGATAATCAGAATAGATTTTAAGTCGTTTAACGTAAATAAAAGTCTTTCATTAAACGTTATAATATCGTAATAATTGTAAGCACAGATAGATTATTATAAATTAAGCGAGTATTCGAGCGTTATCGAAAAAAAAAATGAGAACAGGATTTAGTTTACGATTGCATTTCGATCGTTTATAATATTTTAGGTTAGGTTGCTTTGTGTTATTATACCTTATATACCTTAACTTTGTGTTATTGTGAATTGATTGCGATCTTTAGAATTTTATTATTTTCACGCTAGAGATACAATATCCTGCGGATGCGATGAGATGCTTACGATAATTCGTTAACATACATAGACAGTCGCTGGTTGTGACGTGACACTTTAACAGATATGACATCACTAATCGCCTTGGTATAAATATCGACATTGTTTAAAAGTAACATTATTTCGAAGAATATTTTATATAAAATTTGTATCTAATTTAGTATATCTCTATAGTTTATATTATCTAGATTAGTTTTTAAATGAAGGATGGTTATAAGATGTATGTTTTATAAAATATGTCAATTTAAATTTAGTCACAAACTATACGCGAGACATTCATAACGAGATGTATGAAACTTTAATATTGATACATATTACAAGATATTTATGCAGATAAATTAAAGTACATAATATCAGGTAGTCTTTTTTAATGATAATAAAAAATATTATTGTACGAATTCTAAGAGATAATTACAAAAATACGTGTAAAAATTGTATCAAACGTATGTAATTTCGTATAACATATAATTGCCAAGAGAATACGACGAAATATTTTCTTTATATTTAAAATTTTCGTATAATTTCAAGTAATAAGAACTTAGGCCATAAAAACATCGCAAATTTTACAATTAAACTTTTTTTCATTGTAATTGTATTCATTCATGTGCTGAAAAAACTTTTTAATTCATTATATTTATTGCAAATTGTGTTAACAAAATACACACAACTTATTAAGAGAAACATTGTTAAACGTAAAATGTACTCGACAGAGTAAATACAAGGACAGACATTTGTGTGTAAAATAAACCACAATTAAATGTCCGGGACGCTGTCCCATCAGATAGCTTCAACGGCTTCAGTGGAAACAATTTGAACGCTTATCAAGATCGGCACACGTGAAATCCGTTTAGTGGCAACCCTACCTGTGGTAAACGTTTACGTATGAGTTAAATCAACAGCGGTTTTACGGAAAATTTGAATTTGGAACTTATTATACACGTTTAGTAATTTGAATTCTAACAAAAAATATTTTTAACGATATTATTTTGTAGTGATATTTAAAGTAATTTCATGTTGAATCTTAAAAGTAACGAACGAAAATGTTTGTTACATTTTGGTAAGTACAAAAATTGAGGCATGAATTTTATCGTTAAATCGAAACTCGATGTATTTAACATTTATTATATATATTTTAATTATAACGATGTTGATTAAAAAGGTTTATCAATATAGCGTTGCTTTAAATCAGCTATTTTGGGTACTTTTAATTTTATTTAAAATTTACGTACGTGTAATGTAAAATTTTATTATATGAAAAAAAAAATGGTACTGTTTGTGAGAGATCTTATGATAAAAAATAAGACTATATTATTGTCAAGATTAGATGACGTTTAGTATTTTTTTATAAGTTTTCTTTTATTGTTTTATGAAAATGATAAAATATTTTTGCGATAAATGAAATTCAATCCTAATATTCGTATAAAAACGCGGCGCATTGTTAACCCTATCTCATAACATGATACGTCGACGAGTAAATCTTTGGTGAACCACAATACGCGTAAGCATTTTTGATTTTATAGATCGCTATGAAATCGCAACTTTAGTTCTTAACAAAGGAATTTAAACTTTCAATTTCAAATGATTATTTTAGTTAATTAAATATATGTATTATTTGTTATTTTTGTTAGGTTTCGAAAATATTATAAAACCTTTTTTTCATTCGATATGTTGGACGAAATATGTTTGAAAAACAAAGAATTTTTTTATAATATGTGATGTAATATTTTATTGACTAGGGTAGACTTATCCGGTATCGTCTAAAGCGCGGTCCCTTTTTGCCTTTTTTGATTTCATGAGTGATCCCGATCGAGCTTGGCTTGTTACGCTTATTTTTGTTGGCTGTATAAAGATTGGCAGTACTAGTATATTCGGATTGTCGATTAAAAAAATTATTTAAATTAAATTAATACAAAATATATTCCAATCTATTTATTTTAAATATTTTATTTATTTTAAATACTAACATAGAAGATATTTCGTAAAAAATCCAAGTCAATTCTTTTTTATTTAAAAGAACTATGACAAAGAACTTATCTAGAGAAATTAAATTTACTAATTTGTAAATAGAAATTAGATCTAGTTTATTACTGTTTCACTCAAATATTTCATTTTAAAATTCAAAATGGGTATTAGTTTTACTTTTGCAATTTAATGTATTTTTTTTTTCACAGCGTATGTTTCGTTTTAATTTCGACTTCAGACTTCGGAAATCTGATATGTTTCAACATATCACTCTGACATTTGACATTTTCGTTATATAAATAAAATAGTGGTTTATATTATTATTCTTTTTAATTATTGTTTACACAATAATTCCGTTAACAGATGTTATAAAAAATGACATAGAATCTAATCAAGTTAAACAATATAATTCAATTATGTATGTAAATTGATTGTTCAAATAATGTTCGTGTGGTTAAGTAAAGGTTTACTGAAGCATTTATCGTCGCGCGATTACGTATTCCCTCAGCAACCTAATGACGTCGCGGTCGTTTGACAATTCGCGCTTAACCTCTGATTTGATTACAGCAGATATGCTAACCGACTTGAAATAATCAACACACTAAACATACAGTAATTATTCATATCAATAATATTAGCATTATTATAATAATTCGTTTACATTTCCTACTTTGAAAGCATTTCGTGAAATGGTTTTATAAGCGTGGGATTTGTGCGTGAACGTTTTTTAAATTTATATCTTGAACACTTCTTGAATATTTCACTGCTGAAATAAAACCGACATGTTTCGAATTTCGGACACACACCAAGAAAATTGTGTCGGACACGACGTTTTATATTAAAAGAAAAATATTCGCGTTAGTAAATTCTCGAAAAAAGTTATAGGACTTACCAAACTTGTCGGACAAGAGCCGACATCGCTATAAAAGTGAGGGGCGATCCCTCATCACGCACAAAAGTTTTTAACACGAGTTCACTAAATTAGAAATTAATATATTATTTTATATTTACACTGCACAAAATTTACGCCAATTCATTTAAAAAATAAAACGTATTGGTAAGTAAGTTTATGAAAGTTCGTAGCACTGCGTAGCGTAGCTACGGTAAAAAAGTTCGTAGGATGGCCAAGGCAGCGGAGAGTGGCGAAGAGTTACGGAGCGAGTACCGCGGCGCGGGTTCCTCGCGGGGCGCGATTCGCGGACTATGCGGAGGCCGAGTGCAGACCGCGCGGGAGGAGCGCCGCGGCTGCGCGCGCACGCCGCGCCCACGCCGCCCCGCCCCACACACCCGCAACCTATTTATTTCTAGTTACGTAAAATTTACGCGCAATACCCAATATATACCTGCATTTCAACTCAATATACTACATAAAGAAACGGTTTCCAGTAATTGTACTTCCCCTATGTAAGCCCGTATAAAGCAAAGCATTATCTAATCACTTCTAGATAATAACAAAGAAACATACGCTCTCGTAGGTATGAAATAGGCAGGTATAAATTCTCGAAACAAGTGCGAAAACACTCAATTCAAAAGCCAATCAGTGTTTTGACGCGACGACACTTTGCCGGTCCATGGCAGGTGAGGCGTAAACTGAAAAAAGAAGGCGCCGCCGGTCGCCGGGGGTGCCGTCAAATTTGGCAGACGATTTTTTTTGATCGCAGTCGCACTATCAGTGTCACTTAAACAAATTGAATAAATGGATCAGAGGGTGCAGGCAGCCATCCTTTTTAGAAAAAAGTTATATATCGTCATCGCCAATTAACTTTACGTCTAAGTACCAGTACAGGTATTTTATACAGGTTTTCATTGTAACAATGTTTGATTTCCATTGAACCAAGTGCAACAACGCTTTATGTATTCCGCAGCTATTATTCTACAATGTATTGTAGTCAAATTTATCCAAAAGTTCGATAAACTGTGTCGTCACAATCAGCTGTTCCAGCCGCGAGCGCAACAGACAATGCGATTAAGATCTACGCAGGACAACTTTCGCCGCGCGCCGAGCGGCAGTTAGTTGTTATGAAAGAGAGAAATTTGTAAATTGTTGGCGCCCGAGTTCACGAACTCCGTCGAACCGGAGTTTGTTTTAAGAGTCCAACCTTGAAACAAGAAGAAAAGTAGTCCTGTAAAACAAAGTTTTGCGGCCGCCGTCGCCGGCGCAAGCGGTTCAAGGATTGTGCCCGAACTGTCTGTCTGTACAACTTTGCCGATTAAAAGCTCAAAAGCTTCCAAAGTCATTTTAAAAGTTTATCTGTACTCGGCCCTGGCGGGGGGAGGGGCGGAGCGTAGGCGCCGCTTCGTTATCATCCTCAGCAATACTTTGTTAAACCTAGTTTAACTTATTTATAAAACGGCCGCGGTCGTCGGTCGCGCCCGTGCTTTCCGAATTAAATTGTCAAAGTTGCAAAGCGACGACGCGCCGCGACGCCTCCGTCGCGCCTTCGGAGGACATGTGTTCGCTGTTCGGGCCCCGAATAGTTGCCAACGTACACACTAAGTTCCTAGACCCTTCGCTACTTTGTTTTACAGCTGTTCCACTTAGCGAACTATGCCTAGAGTTGGGCGCGAGTTCTTGCATGTGTATCGGCGGCACACGCCCGCATCTGAATAGTTTCATAAACATAACCCAACTTAGTTTTGGACGACTTTTCAAAGTCAATGCATACTAACTTTCGATGTCTGGAAGCGCGATATTACGATTGGATCAGTTTGCACATCGGGGCGACTTTAATGCATTCGTTTGTTCGGAACTTTGTTTTATTGGATCAAACTTCCCAACAAGGTTAAGTATCTTAATTTACTTTGTTTGAATGTTAAAGCCTAACTAACTTTTCGGATTACTGTGTTAATAAATTCTACATTGGAGGTCCTTGACCTTTGGAATAGTTTGTGTGTCATATATTTTAATTATTGTTCAGTTTCCTATAACAATTAGGACTGATATGCAAAAATAATATTATTTATAGTAAAATATTGTTTTCGTCATATTATTATTGCAATCTATATTTTATATTGTGTATTGTCAAATAGTGTGCAATATTAGAAATTTAGAAATAGAATTAGAAAAAAGGAGAAAATACGTCAAAATAATCAAATGAGAAATTGTTTTTTTTTAATTGAATATTAATAATGCCTAAGAAATTCTATTTTTGTTGTAGCTTCATTAAGGTATGAGTTTATCCTAATCAAAATATATACGACTGCAGTTACAGTCAAAGTCAGTTATTAAAATATGGGTATCTATATATATTTTTTTCATTTTGCGTCAATCCTGCGAAAACTCCTGAACATATGTATATGAGACTTTTGGTTTTACGCAATTAATTATTTGATTTTTAATCTTGATATGATTAGTTAGTTAATAAAGAAGTAAGATTAAGATTTTTTAATGAAGTGTAAAGAGGAATATAAATAAATTAAATTTTACTTTAAATATCTACTCAGAATTCTAGGAAAATACCTAAAATTGTATGAAAAAAATTATATAATACCATATATATTTATGATATATGTCGGTGTACGGGACAATGGACCACCTAATGGTATATAGTCACCGCCCATAGTCATTTCTTACGTCGCCCATGCGCCACCAACCTGTAGTTACACAGACTCGCGCACTCTTTCAAACCGGAACACAATAATACTAAGTATTTCTGCTTGGTGGTAGAATATCTGTAGTGTACTGTTAGTGGTTTGTACCTACCCAGGCGGGCTTGCACAAAGCCCTATCATTATGTGAAATACAGCGCAATTTCAAAAAGGTTACATGTGCATAATTGTGTTTATAGTTCTTATGTTGTACAGTAAAATAAATTATTGCTGGTTAATCTGCATGATTGAAATTTAGCCACATCGTACAATAGAGCAGTATGGTGTAATAAAAGCAATATCAAAATATAGTTTATTCAAGTAGGCTTTTACAAGCATTTTTGAATCGTCATTTAACGAACTATATTAAGTGAAGCTACCACCGGTTCGGAATGTAGATTCTATCGAGAAGAACCGGCAAGAAACACTATTAGAAGTTTAAATATTATTAAATTTAAAAATACAGTCATGTTAGTTAAATTCAATTGTATGTACATATATGCATGTTATATATCCTGCCTGGAAGTCAACAAGTATTGCTTATAGCTTGACACTGTGTGTACGGTATAGAATATTGAAAATTAAATTGATTTATTCTTCTGACACAATAACTTCCATTGGAATAGTCAAGATATAATTTAATATTTATATTTTGGCATGTTTTCTTAAAACATTTTCCGCAAGCGACATTCATGCCAAAAGCTTTTACATAGATTTGATATTCGAAATCCGCATTAATATATCACATCGAATGTTTTTATATTTATCTGATAACGGGAGTACTAGTGAAGCACGATCGCTCTTATAATAATCATTGTAATTACTGAGATCACGATTTGGGAGACGATTAAGCAGGCGATAAAACCTCAGCCCTCGAGGCGAATGACGTCACTACCATTATATTAAGATCTTTTTTGTGAGTCGCTTTGAGTAACGTGTGTATTTTTCATATGAAAGTTTACTAGTTGAGATTTATGAATTGAATAAATGCATGTATTACAGAAATTAAACTTTACACTAAAACGTTACAAATTGATTCGCATTCATCATCGAATTTGAAATTACTTCTATATCCTTAAATAAAATAAACAATTAAAGTAAAACGAATGATATTATTTTAGATATTGAGTTTATATTATAATATTATATTTCGAAGAAGTGTGTTTCAGTGTTACAGAAAGGCATAGCGACTGAGCTTAGTGTCTATTTCTTAATGCCGCAGGATAAACTTTTAGACAGACATATTTTTCTAAGTTTATTTTTGTTCATTTCATTTATTTATTTTTATTATAACTGTGTTAAATAAAAATAATTATACTATATCATCGTTAAATGTACTTCAACTATATTTTAAATAATAGTTGAATTACGATCAGATTAAAGAAAAGGTTTTATCCAACTTATTAATAAAAAAATAATATAAAAATATTTGGATTTACATTTAGATCATTAAATATATTTATACAGAATTATGGACCCCTAGTATTAGACTTAGAGGTCTCCATATTTTGGTCGTAAAGTACGTGTTATCTGAACGCCAATAAGTCACGCAATAATTACCGCGAGTCGGGGATCGCTCCCTCGCAATACGCGCATGTTTACGTGTGACGTAAATGTAAATATTACAAATATGGTGCGTATCTCTGCAATTACCGAGATTTTATATATGACAGCGATTACGGATATATTGTTTATTTCGTTATTTTGTTTAAATAAACACTACCTAAAATATTTCATTAATAAAAAATATCGATAAATCATTAAGAATAAAATGTTACCAATGATTGATTAAAAAAAAAAGGGTTTAAAATAGAGGTAGATAAATGATAACATTTATAATTAAATTAAAAACAATAACGCTCAATTAAATAATAATAAATAATGTTGTAATTTTATTTAAGAAATTTTAAATAGAATTTCCTGAATCTTAACGTTTATTGATCAATATTTCTTATCGATATTGTTATTAACTAATCTGATTTCTGATTTCATTTATATATGCAATAATGGGTACAATAGCGCTAGATGACGAATGAAAGGAACTATTAATCCTTAATTTTACTTTGAATTATTACTTAAAATAAGAACTAAAGGTGGTAATAGCACGATTTAACGTACTATTAATGCCGTCTATTCACTCCAAAAAAACTAACTGTATTATGAATAGGAACATTAATCTTCTGTCATATGTTCCTATAAGTGATAGCGGAATAGTTAATAATAATAATGTTATGAATATAAATATATTATGAAGACTTCAACATCAGTTAGTTTAGTTTTAGTTAGGATTTTTTTTATTGGCTTTTATTTTTTGGACATTGAAAACTCTCGAGTTACCTTTGATTTTTTTTTTAATTTATGGATGGGTTCCTGCAAGTTTTGTTTATAATTTTTATTTATTACGATATTATAAAAAAAAGTACTTACATATTTGAAGTTGACGGCCTGAATAGTTTGTGTGTTATTTGTATCTCCTCTTCATTCTGTAACAAAATAGTTTAATTAAATATTGTAATTTTATACGAACACGATAATATTCAACTTGTTATTGAACAACTCCGAGGTTTAATTATGCGTTTTCCCGGATAAAAAAAACTATGTCATTCTACGGTGTATAAGTTTGTACATGCAAATAACATCTCTATCCATTGCTCTGTTCGCTCTGTTATTGCGTAAAAAGGAAAAATATTAAAACATTATTTTCCATACAGCCCTTTACAAGCGCTCACACATACTTTATAAAAAAATATATTTGTTTAAACAATATTTCACAACAAATTGCACTTCTATAATTTTTAGAACAGGCAATTGTTCAAACAACGTGCGACAACTGATTTCATCATTTCAAAATAAGAAATTAACTCAAAAGTTATTCTTAGATGAAAGTATTGTGACAGAAACATCGTTGTTTGGTTTCATTTGGAAATGTCAGCATTACGTGTTTTGTGAAGGCTTGGAAATGCGATTTTAATTGATGTTGCGCAGCGGTCAAACTTCGGTACGGATAGCAAATGACGAAATCTTTGTTGAAATACAAACTTTTTATGCTATTATTAGCAGGCTTTCGTAGAACGAAGTCAAATGAGTCTCGATTGTGAAACACTTTTGTATTTTTTTTATAAAGAAATTTTAATTCAAAATTGTTTTTCAAGTTGATATTTATTTATAGATAAAATGTTTTCTTAAAACCGTTCTGTAAAAATCAACTATTAAATGGTCTCGTAATTTATTTAACGTCTATATGTCTGTTTTTAATATAATAATAAAAAGTAACAAACTATATATAAATAAATTAAACTCAATGGTTACCCATATTCGAACCCGCGAATTTCTATTAATATTTGTGTATTTTATCTTTTTATTTTTTTATATTTTGGCAAAAGAACAACATTTAATTTTAATATGTTTGTATTGAACTATTGTGTCGACAGTACCATTAAGACCTCAATCCACACGTGAACGATTTTCTGTGACGATATCTAGCCGTTTTACAAACGGGGGCGTTCCCTAAATTTGATTTTAATATTAACCACGTAATGCTTGTTTGCTTACGGACAGTAATTGATACAGCACGCTTATTACGCCTCTAATGTCTGTAATTATTTTCGAATTCGTCGGCTCTTGCTCAAAGCGATGGATTATTTAACGGTTGCTTCAGTTACTGAATTAATTTAACGTTCGGTGTTCATGCCACGTATAAAATTATTGTTTACATAGAATTCCTTAATTAAGACATAATTAAGTAAAAAAATCTCTAATAATAAAATAAATGAACATAAGATATTATTTCAATACTATTACGCAATTTAGTATTTAAAATATTATTTTAACTTATATTCAATGTTATGGAATATATGTAGTTATAGAAAAGTCAAGTCAAAAGTCAAAAATCTTTATTCAATATAGAAGTGTTTACACTTGCTTATTGATTGTCAAAAATCTACCACCGGTTCGGAATTTAGCACCTCGGACCTGAGAAGAACCGGCGAAAGAAACTCAGCGGGATATATATATATATATATATTTTTTTTTTTTTCATAATTATTTACATCATATTGATATCTAATTGAAATAAAATTATAACTGCTAACCAAATGACAATTATTGAATGCACGTGTTAACCACCAACTCGTAGAGGAGTAGCGTGGTGGTATAACGTCCAAATCTCCGCATAAGATGAGCTCAAAAGTAAGATATTAATATGCTTTCAGTATGTGCTCTACAAATTATCACCTAAGTATTTATATGCATATGTAATAACAAATCTTTAAAAATATTTGAATCACAAGTTAACACTAACTCATATCAAATACAGGTAAAGTCTCCCCTCGCAGAGATTATGGCGGTGCCATCAAATATGCATAAAGGCGGTAAAATGCCACGTTTAACCGCTCCCCGACGCCTCCGTTGTCACCTGCCAGCTTCGCCAGCCACTCAGCCCGCCACAATTGTCTCCAGACAGATGCTCAGACGATAGTAATTAAAAATTGCCACCGTCTCATAAATTTACATGCACGTGTTGAGAATAAATAGACGGTTTCGTGAGAGATGTTTCATTTTTGGTACTGTATGACAATCGGTATATTTAAACACTCCACCGGGGAAATGACGAACGTATTTTCTTTTTATTACCATACCGCAGAATAAGAATGATAAATATATAACAAAATGACGCTGAACTGTTAGAATAATATTTTTAAACTATCTATTGCAATATTAAAAAGTCATCGAATTAAATAGATGTTAAACTATTAAGAAAAACATTTCACACAAAATTAATTTATAATCGTATTAATATTTAAAAGCATGTAGATGTTTCATTGCTGGACTAAGACCTCTCATTTTTAAGGTGAAGGTTAGAAGCTTACTCCATAATGCTGTTCTAATGCTGGTTGGTTGGATACACGTGGCAGTTTTCCATCTTGGTTTCCTCACGTTGTTTTCCTTCACTGCCGAGCACGAGATGAATTATAAATAAAAATTAAGCTCATGAAAATTCAGCAATGTTTGTATGGGTTTAAACTCGGAATCATAGGTTAAGATTTACGTCCTCTGACCAGAGCTAGGCTATCGCGACTCAACTATTACAAAACGATTAAACAATTTTTTAACTTTAAATTTTTTATTAGTCTAAAATATTAAGAAAAATATCAAGAATATTTCTAAGTAAAAAAGGTTTAATTGTAACACACTAATTTTAATGATATTTTGTATATCTATACTCTGTAGAGTGATTCTCTGATTACATCTCACTTCTTACTGTAGTAATCAGTTGTATTTTGCTATAAAGTAATAAAATTCTCAATGGCAAGGACATTAATACATTAATTTAAAATTCTTCATCCATTTGAAACTTTTTCTTTTGTACCTAAAGTTGGCGGTGCCTTGAAAATGAAAAGAATGGTTGATTTCATTAAATGTGTCTCTGAGTGGTGGTGACCACTTAGCAAAATGCACATAACATCATGACTTAAAAAACCTTATTTACTTACATGGACTATTAAAATAAAGTAGTTATTACTATACTTACTATTAATGTATCATTTTAATCAATACTTAAAAATAAATCAATAAAAATATATTTTAATTAATGTATGCATTTGCAAGCGCAAGATTTTTAAACATCTCTTATCACGTAACCTTACCAACAAGAAACGCAAGAAATTTACAACTTGTCTTTTTATAAATTAAAGTGAACAAATGTACATTAATTACAAAGTATGTATATTAATTACAAATATATTAACTTTATAAACAAATAAAACCTCTTTTCCATTAAAATAATTTGATTATGAAATAAATAATATAATCGATGAGGTATAAAGTTAATCAAGAACAAATCTTAAACAGATCTTAAAATACTCAATTATTATTAGTTATTAATATTAATATTATATAGTATATTAGGATTGTAATAATATTTTCCTAATTAATTTTATACATGAGATGAAAATAATTCAGTAATAAATAAAATCGTATTTAATATTCCAATTGTTACAGAAGGTTTTCAAGTATATATTTGCGAGAGAAGAAATATCAAAAGTACGTTTCGAGGATACCGTCAGAATTACTCCCAGGCTGTTATTTACAAATTAAACTGGTATATATAAGTATATGTTTGTTTAGCGATACGAATACTTATGACTTAGCGACGAAATCTACAATCCCATTATAGCAATCATCTTCCCGTTCATTACGCGACGCTAAGATAGTAAATTTAAATTAAAAGCCCCTTGTTAGTTGAACTATACACGAGTATGAATTAGTGTCCATTGTTACAACTCGACATAAATATCGGCCATGTTTATGTCAAGACTCTACTCCTTACTCTACTGCTACGACTCTAAGGCCTGTGAATTGTTTTAGTACAGATAGTACATATATGTATTAAATGTAACCGAAATTAAACTAACTTATAGTTAGCTATAAAACTCGTACTAGAGGTTCAGCTATGTAACACGTGCGTAAAAACATTGTAGTAAAATTTATTCAATTAAACAGCTGAGGAATAAAACGCTATTTATTTTATAGTTTTCTTCTTATATAACATTTATTTTGTGTATGAGTGTATTCTATCTATCTAGATTATATGAAGCAAAATAAGTCAAGAATTGTAATTCTATGAAATTTAACATATTAAAAGAGAAATTATAATTGTATAAACAGCTACATCAGTCCATTAACACCATGAATATTAAAATTAGTCAATTCTTAAATCTGAATAATTAAATTGTTAAATATTCAAATTATTTTATTATGTTTAACGCTTTCTTCGTTCGTTTGTAATCATTGTAAGGAAATAAACATTTGGAAAGTTAAATTGCCACGTCATATAAGACGTCGGTATAATGGAAACGTATTACATTGTAGCAGAATGAATGTTCATTTACTAAGCGAAAATTGGAATTTCGCGAGTGACACCCTTATGGAGCAGTTTTAGTTACTGTTTTAATTTGAATATTTTCACTTATTCCGTAAAAGTTTACAATGGACTTAAAATCCGGCCAAATAATACGGTCGAAAATTTACGTCACGTTAAAATGTCATAGAGTCATATTTTATAACATAAAATTCAAGACCGAGTCAAATTTTACAATTGTTCAAGATTAATTCGCAATAATGTCTGAATAAAAAGGGATTTAATTGAGTTTAC
This sequence comes from Vanessa tameamea, assembly GCF_037043105.1. NCBI lineage: Eukaryota > Metazoa > Arthropoda > Insecta > Lepidoptera > Nymphalidae > Vanessa > Vanessa tameamea. Next base: position 10,007,543 of record NC_087316.1, on the reverse strand, counting down.
AAAAAAAAGTTTTATGTATGTAAATTAAAAAAATATGTGATATTTTAAATTTTCAACGAAAGTACTCGTCGTTGTGTTAGTCAGAAGCCAATTTAGCCGTCGCCGTCTTTACCGTATCTTTAATGAACACTCGTAAGCGTACACTACTTTACGTATTGTGGCTGAGACGTAGCTAGCTTTGAGGGAAATGAGTTGAGCGCCATTTGCGGGATTTGAGTTCTCTAAACGATTTGCTTTTATGATTTCATTTTCACTAATATATTTCTTATACCTATTTTTGTAAGTTATAACGTAACTGGTGTAACACACTCTTTTTTTTTGGCGTCTTTAACGAATCTTGTCAAGGCAATGAGTTCGATACATGCTGATGCATAGCTTAGTCTAGTATTTCCACTGTTGTTTTAGCTTTGTTGATTAATTTAATTTTTAAAACTCAAGTTAAAAACGTTAATAAATAAGGCGTATTTCTTGATAAAATAATGTAGATACAAAAGTTTATTTTGTCATTAAATTAACAATTGCTGATTTACATGCAGGATACCTTCCTAATTTAAATTTCAGAAAAGAGTCCTGAGTTTCTCGACGCTTCTTCCTAACTCATTGTATAAAGGTGACCTACGATCAGCTAGGCTCACTTTTCTACGTTCATAGTATTGATGTAAGATATTGCCTTTTTATTATTTCTATAACAACGCCTTTAGTAACTTAACTTTAACAAATATAATCTTATTAATTTTTTTGCAGTCTTTACTTTTAGTCGTTTCACGCACACTAAGACATCTTATAAGTACGAGCGTCACTCACTCATACTAATGCACCCCCATAGAAAATTAACGTGGAGGGGCGCGCCTTCGTGAGAACTGCAGTACATCCCAATGTTTAAAAATCAATTGGGCATTACTAATTATTTCTTTTAACAATTTCCATTTTTACTAATCCATAACTTAAATATATAATGATTGAATCTCCCAGTTATTAAAACAAATATCATAATAAAATCAGTATTCGTTAATATAATATATATTGTAGATTTAAAAACATTATTTCTACTACGTATATACGTAATCAATTTTATTGACACTGATTTTATTCTCATTCTAAATTCAATTTTCTTCTGATTCACATTATAAAATATAATTTGTAACATGAGATCAAATGTCTACGTAAGACATGTTTTTAGAATGTCTTATGATTTAATACAATATTCAGTATCAAATTTAAATTCAGATCGTAAAGACTTAAATATGGGATCATCATAGTTTTAGTGCGTACGTATCACCATAAACATTCAACGTGAAACTATCCTAAGGGAGTTTTTTTTTCCTTGTAAAACAATGTAGGCCTAGGGAAATGCTAATACGGGGCGGTTCCGTACAAATTGATACTCGATCGTCGCTCATATAAAACACTCTGAACGAGATCGTTCCATGAATAATAAAGAACTGCCTCACGGTGGTGACGCGACTTTATAGCTTGCCGCCTTCCTACTACGAATCCGTCTTTAGAAATAATAAAATATCGTTTTTATTTACGCGGTCAATATTTATAACATAGCATTTGCTAAATTATCAATAAAAATATTCGATGCACTTATAGCTACAGTATTCAAAGATACAAAAACTTTCTTAGTATTTTTATTATTTAGATAGAAAAGTAGATTTATAATAAAAATTATATCAATACCCACATATATGCTACGTCTGAGAAAGTACTACTTATTAATCGATTAATAATAATACTCTTCATTGATATTTTTTGTTTTCTTTTGAAAGATAAGTGAGCCAGTGTAATTAAAGACTTAACATTTTAGATTTTATAATTGCCAACGCAATTACGGTGCAAGGAGTGGTCCATACTATTGGCTGTGCAATGGACGAACGTGAACACTTACCGTCAGGTATATTAGTTTGTCTCTCTTTTTAAAGAAAATTTTGATTTGATGTATAGAAGTCATTAAGAATTTTTGTACTGTTATATATGTGCTAAGATTAAAGATAATTTAGTTTTAGTCTATTGATAATAAGCACCGTGTTATTGAATGTATTCACTGTAAACGAACGAACTGGACACGCAGCGCAAGCAAAGCCATCTCCGAATAAAAAACTGAGATCATTTTTGAAAACGATTCAGCAAAAGATTCACTTCCGTCACGTGAAACACCACAGCCTCATCATAACACGCATGCGCTACTTTAGACGTATATTTTATTGAAAACTGAAATTGAATTAAATCAACTTCTTAAACTCTTGATGCGAGTATTTCAAATATATGAATTCGTCTCAGGAGACACGTACAGTATGTGATAGGATTTATTCACTGCACGTCCGTTATAAAACATTACTCCGATTTTTATGCGACCTATGTGCCAGTATTTCTTTTGTGTTTTCATTGAACTCGTTCAACTTAATATATCCCCTTGCTATATAAAATATTTGTAACATTTAAATAAATAGATGATGGCTAGATATAATTAGGTTTAAATAATACTTTGAGTTGTATTCTAGTTTTAAATTAGTCAGTGTAATTAAAGGATATACATATGTACGTGCTTATATTATCAATATCTTAACGAATAACAATGTATGTGAAATAAATCAAGAAACAATAAATCGCTCTATTCCACTCGTGTGCCTGTATTTTTGGTATTAGTATTGTATTTTTAATTAGGAGATACATGGAAGCAAATACAAATATATAATATAAAACTAAAATCATAACTCTTTATCCCAAGGAAAAGTCGGTTAAAATATAAAATATTTTAGCTTAAAATCAAATACATGAAAATTTCATATAGTAGCGTGGATCTATAAGCCAAATTGCTATTACAGTTAATCTCTCGTAAATATCAGGTGGAATTAAATCACTCCATGTCAAATAATCCAGTACACGATCGACGATTACATTAATGGAGTACATTTGTAATAGTGTAGCATGGAGCTACGAAGTTTGCTACGATATGAGATGGTACTATAATGTATGTTGTTTTATTCGTGTGAATATAAATCATTTGTTTGGATGTAGCTTTAAGTCCTTGTGATTTCTATATTAATTCGAATCTTATGTCTATTAACTTTAAGTGTGCTAGAATGTATAAAATGGTGGTGAAATAGAAATATTTTAATAACAAGATGATATAAATAGTCCATATCTTAATAGTACCATATTATAATTTAGGAACTTATTTAATATATAAATTTATTCTAAATAAAGTGTAATATTTTATATTGTAATAGATCGATATTTTGATTTTGAGATAACACAAATATTTATTTGTCAGTTTCTTTTTTGTATTTTTTTTTTTGAAAACCTTTAATATTATAATTATGACGAAGAATACTTGAGCACTTGTTTTTCTTGAAAGTAGTAATATAAATAATATAAAAACTTTTTATAATTTTAACTCAAATGAATTTAAATTTAGAATCGCGTACACGGTGGCACGCTAATAGCGCTATGCGTAGTGTTTACTTATGGAATCCGCACTGACAATTAGCTCTTTATACGATTAACCCGACATCCGCAGGTGTCACGAGCTCATGACACGACAGCGTTCATTGCGTGAATGTTCAGTTACGCGTCACTCGTTAACCGACTATTAGTGAAGATTTTGATTAATTGGCGTTTAGGCATACTATTGCTATTTATCTGTACAATATTAGTAAACGCCTCTTTGTGTATATTATTTTGTATAATAATTACATTTATTTTTTTAGAACTACCAACAATATATTTTTTTTTATTTTTTTTAGTAAGACAGGTAAGTTGGCACCACCACATTGGTACTGCAAGAAATATTAATCATGTCTTATTACACCAATGCGCCACCAATGTTGGGAACCAATATCGCTTGTGCTTGTGGTTACAGTACATAAAAGTTAATAATTAAACAGCATCATTAAAAATATGTAATTTCAATGAAGAGTTAAACTCAAAACTGATTTATTTCGATACGATAATAATATTAACATATGCATATTTAAACAGACTTACGCTGCTTTATAATGTTATAGTTACTCAAGTTAGGAAGTCCTTAATAACGCCTATGCTCTAAGACTCGGTAAGTAGTAGTTATTACGTCTATATCTGAATATGAGGGAATATCAAATGTGCATTCAGCGGTGAGGGAGGACACCGAGTGTCGTGAGAGACGCTGGAGGCAAGGAAGTGAGCACAAAGCGGCGGCTTCGTGGTGTCTCGCCGCGATCACAGATCTATACTCATTTTATAATGTAGAAATGACAAAGAGTAAAAAACAAAGAATTATTCTAACAAATAATTAAGTCTAAAATATTTTTTTAAATGGATTATGTAATTGCTTTTTGACTTCTTCGCTACAAAAATATATTAAATGGTGTAATTTAAAAACATTTCCTGTTAACATTTCATTAATAAACATCATTCAAAATATCAACTCAATTCCCTACTAAATATTTGTATTTGTTTATTTTTTTATAAATTTTATAAATAAAAAGACGGTCTAAATCTTCGTTAGTCTATGTAGTACCTTAAACACAGAGAGAAGGAGTCTGATTCAACAAGCGAGTGCATCGGCCTTCAACAGCAGGCAACATAAAGATATTGAGCATGCATTGTCGCGGCTGGTATTGTTCACGGGCATCACCTGCGATAACACCGTCCGCACTGGCCGCTTTGTCTACCTAATTGTTATATTCTGAACAAAGACTCCGCAGAAACAAACGACGTCAGAGCTTGTTAGCTCCCGGGCTAAATGCTCCACGTAATAACATGTCTTCAAACAATTGTTCAATGTTTCCAATACGTAAGGAAATTGGCTATATGCGATTGCGAATCAAATACTATTGTTGCGTAGCGTAGCGTCTGCCATTTCGAACATTTAGCCGATATGATTGATAAGCGGCCAATAAAACTACGAGGCGGAAATAAGGAATTCCATCGGGTAGTAATAAAACGAGGGGTCTTGCTACGTCGATACAGCGCTAATGATCTTCATTTTCAAATTTCCAGCGGTTCGACGTTTATTCGTTTTAAAATGTTCGACTTGAGCGGCGTCAGTGCTGAGCGATCGTCCCCCGCCACTCTATGGCATCAATCATTTTTAGAGGGTTTCTGTTAACCAAGTTTTCTTCCTGCCTTCATCCTCAACTTTTACATCGAATGATCTCGGTTAAACCAACAGAACGTTCCGTCTCGAAACCGTGTTTTGTATTATTTTTTGTGAATAAATAATATTATTTCTCAAGGGATAGGGGATTGGATTTCGTTAAATATGGTTTAGTAATTGAATTGAAATCTTTCAATGTCGGCGTTCAATTAAGCTTTAGATTTCGTGCTTGATGAGGGCATTTTCCTTTGTTTCTGAGAAAATAATGTTATAATTCAATTTGTTTGATTCAAATGAAATGCTTTTGGACTTAAAGCTAATCTTAACTGGTACGTGATTCCCTTGAAGGAAAGGTTGAAAAGATTATATTCTTAAAGTTTTGTAATGATCGTCAACAGTGCTTAATCTTTCAAATACGCTTTATGTTTCTTCAATATATTATATATTAAAGAGACTTAAAGCTAACGTGAAATATACTAATGATTGAGTTGTGGAACTATTGTGCGAGACCAAACTTGGAATGAGTTTCCATGGATTTGAAATGATTTCGAATGTCCGAAAGTTATATGCGATATTGACTATATATAATATAATTATAACATTTAAAAAATACACGTTTCAAAATAATGTATCATCGCAAGTAAGATTTGAACATTTCACGAGTGAGGTACGAAGTGAGTTTTTATAGAATAACACTATACTGGTCTTGATTTCTGCTGATTTATCTATATGTATTTTATCTTAGTATATTTTGTACAAATGTCGGTAAAGCTAGAACTTTACTTCAATTATGAGAAATATAGAATTGACAATTCATCCTCGTCATGATGGTAACGTTTTTTTTTTTTAATTTAAATTAGATATGGGGTTTTGCAAACAGGTCATCTGTGTCTGCTGGTAAGTGTTCGCAAAAGTCCATAGGCATTAGAAATATTAACCATGCCTTATAGCGACAATACGCTACTTATTTTAAGTAAGATGTAGTGCCTTTATGACTGCTTCTCTAAAAAACGTTTTTGAGGAGTAGAAAATTATCATCAAGATCCAAGCTCTATTACGAAGTATGCTATTGTTAAGAGCGAATGTTATGTTGCCATATATTTAAACCTTAAAGCCGTATAGAGCCTTAATATCTTCACTAATTTTGACGAATGAGGTTGCATTAGATTCATGAAAATTCCCATGAGTATGACTGTATGTCATCGTCAAACTAAGATAGTTACTTGTAAATTTTAATTTAATAGACTTATAATTCCCTTTAAATGTAGTTTTTAGATTAAAGCAAGAAAATGTAATCTAAACACATTAATTATAGTATATCCATAACGGGCCTGTCAAAAGTGATTAATGCTAATGTCGGACGCAAGATTTTTAACTAAGTTAAGATTAAAATGGCTTACGGTATTATAATCGCGGGCTTGGGGCGGATCCGTCATCCCCCGGCAAATTACAGTGACACATCCAACGGGAAATTCTGATCCAATACAATTGAGACGATACCTTAGGCGACGCTGCGATTATTATTTTTTTGTTCTAAATTATGCTATAACAATCATGACATTAGTAGCTTTTAATGTATTTCTTTTTTAATAATTGTTTTCTTTCAGTGTTATCGAAATTGTTTGTTTTACATCGATTACTCAATTTTAATTATTAATTCGATTTTAAATACTGAATTTTAAAGACTTCATTACATTTAGTATTAGTAAAGTAATTTCATATTTTTATTTTATAATAATTTAAATACGTATATATAGATTAGAGCTCGTAGTTTAATATATATTTCGTAATATAATTTCATGTTGGTAATAACTTTTGACATTCAATTTTATCTTCTACACTCGCTGCAAATAAACTTTAAAAAAAAATATGACAAGAGTTTCTTAAAAAAGTCACAGAGTGTGCAGAATGGTTCCCTTAATGTAATTTATATATTCAATTACCTATTATAATATTTGAAGCTTAAACAACATCGATTCTTATTTCCAATAGGAAACAATTTGTGGTAAAAGTCTGCGCTGATATTATCGTGACGTGAGCGGAGGGCGCAGTTTTTATATTTTTGCTCACAGGGGAGATTGTTGCCTGATCTTTGTTTTATGAAAACGATTAAGAAAAGCATATTTGAAGTGTGTACTCAGGCTTTATTTGCGCCCCGAGAGGGAAGCCACGCTTCATTGATCTGTAATCGTTTTTCACATTTTATTGCTGCTTGCCTTATTTATTTGAGGGTTATGAGTGTGTCGGGGAGATGAAGTTGTTTCGCTTAGTTTCGGTTTAATAAATCTTATTATATTACGTTATTTGTCTTGCTGAAGGTATACGAGCACTAATGCTAATAATGATGTGGTATGTCATAACCAATATTGTTGAACAGGCATACAATAAAATGTTGGGATTGAAAAAGTGTTTAATAATTATAACATTGCTATTTAGGTCTGACATAAAAGTAAAATATTC